>NC_083744.1:320000-632500 GCF_033458585.1 Syngnathus typhle
CCCCGCCGCAGCTGCAGCGGCAGCGCTTAAAGGTCTTCCCGGGCGCCTGGAACTCTGCGCGGGGCGTGTTTCGTCCCGTGCGCGGTACCAGGTCGCGCTGGAAGTCTAATATTAATCATAAATATGGCTACATCTTCTCCTCGGCGGTGCTTAAAAAGCGTCCATCCGCTCTCCTGGAGCTTTTTTCCGGCCATCTCACGCGTGCGCACGGCCTCCCGGTGAGCCTGGCACCGCGTGGAGCCGTCCCAGAGTGTCCTCGGACGGCTTTCGGTGCGTTCGCGGCCCGCTGGAAGTCTAATATTAATCATAAATATGGCTGCATCTTCTCCTCGGCGGTGCTTAAAAAGCGTCCATCCGCTCTGCTGGAGCTTATTTTCGGCCATCTCAGGCGTGCGCACGGCCTCCCGGTGAGCCTGGCACCGCGTGGAGCCGGCCCAGAGTGTCCCTGGACGGCTTTCGGTCCGCTCGCGGCCCGCTGGAAGTCTAATAGTACTGCTCAAAGCGAACTTCAAATCATCTGCTTAATGTGGAACGCCATTCTTAAGTAGTTTTTCCTTAATTGGGCTCAACTGGCAGACTAATTATCACCGGTGTCTGAGATTGATTTCAGTGATTCAACGAGCCCTGACACACAATACCGTCCATGAGTTTAATTGAAAAACAAAAAATGTAATCTTTATGACACTTAAATACAATTTGCATAATAATTTGGAACACGGTGTAGATGAGGTAAGATTATCAATAGAGCCAATATATGCTTGAAATATATCATTGGAGCCACCGTGTATCACTATATCCGAGTGGCTAGTGTTGTTGGACCTACGCTGATGACTAGACCTATTGCGAGTTAGCGCCCTTAGATTAGCTTCTATGTCGGGTGCTCTGCCTCCAGGGATACACAATACCGTGGCTGGATTTTTAAGTGTGATGTTTTTCAGGTAATGGAGTCAACTATGACCAAGGTGCGAGAGCCAGTAGGCCGAGATGGCTTGGAACGGCTATGCGTCTTGACTGGCTTATCGCGGTTAGCCAGCCGTTTGGGGCTAATGCTAACTGGGCTAGCAGGCTGTCTACTGTCCCTCTAGCAGTTGGTGCAAAAAGCCGTACAAACCCCTTGATCCGCAGCCATACTTACGTGTCCGATGATCGACGGTAGACAAACAGCCACGAAGCCTCCGCTGAGAGCCAAACAGTGACGCGATTGAAATGGCAGGAATTGACGGTCCGCGACTTTCAACAATAGTAAACTCCAAAAAGTGGAGTAAAAAGCGAGGAAAAACTAGAAAAGCATATAGAAATGTAGGAATGTAGATCATCTCTCTAGTGACGCTGCGGCGCGCTACGTGGCAAACCGGAAGTATGATACAAAGTGAGGTTAAAAAGATGTAAAATAACACAAAGTAACAGAGAGCGAGTCACCGAGGTGGCCATCTGCGGCGCCATCTTACGATGTAATGATACCAACCAATGCATCTATATAATTTTATCTGCTGCTGACACTGGTTAACGCATATGGATTGAAAACCTTCTTAAATGCTATTTCGCACAAAGATGTAAGCTCCCTGTCGGGTAATCGAACTCTGGTCTTCCGCGTGACAGGCGGAGATACTGTCCACTATACTAACGAGGAGTGTGCGCTGTAGGGGGCAAATTGGTACTTGGCGGGAGAAAGGAAAGGGAGGGGGCGGGCGAGAACGCTCACGGAACACATGCGCGCATAACTATAATGTGGATTTTAACCGTCTGTAAAGGTTTGTAAAACACTTCTGAAATGGGGCAATCTGCTGGTTCGATTCGTATATGCCTGCTTTCAAGTTTATAGAGCACTACCTTTAGTGGGAGCATTAGAGATTAAAGGTGAGGGGGTTATGGTAGGCGGGTTAGCAGGTTAAAGTTTAATTATTAGGGTTTGTTAATTGTTAGGGTTTTAGGGTTAGCATTAGGGCGTGAAGCTGGGGAATTGGGAGCCATAGGCCAACCAGATTCCATTTATTCCATAAATCACTGGCATTCAGTCTTCAGTGCTTCCAATCAGAATGTAACGGGGTCAGCTGGTCTACTATGGGGCTCATTGGTGCAGGGGAATGATTCTCGCCTAGGGTTCTTTGATTACCCGGGTTAAACTCCCGGACGAGCTTTTCTTTGAAACACTGTTGTCTATCGTTGTGTGGACTGTTTGACAGGCCAGTGTTACACAGAATGTAACATGGTCTGCGAGCTTTCTTTGAAGCTCATTGGTCTAGGGCAGGGGTGTCAAACTCATTTTTGCCGCGGGCCACATTGTAGTCAAAGTTTCCCTCGACGGGCCATTATGACTGTCAACCCAAATAAATAAACACCTCATATTATATACAGTATAAGCTACAAAACAAACTGACAATAATAATAATTAATAATTGTTTTTTCAAATCAGATGAGTGGAAACCTTTCAAATATTTCAAAAATAATTTTAAGAAGATTCTTGAAAGTTACGACAATTTGCAATTTTAGTATGACATAAATTTAATGCACAATTTGTCGTTGCGGGCCACAGAAAATGATACGGTGGGCCATAACTGGCCCTCGGGCCGCGAGTTTGACACAGGTGGTCTAGGGGTATGAATCTTGCTTTGGGTGTGAGAGGTCCGGGGTTCAACTCCCAGATGAGCCCTTCGTTAAAACATTGCTGTTGATCAACTCGCCCGATTTTATCTGAGGTGCATATCACATGGGCTGTCAATTAAAACGGAACGGGTTCAGTTAATTTACCTTGGGTCTCTTAAATCTTTTGTTTTGATTCTCATCACTTGCCATCATGTGTCATCCATTGTGCCACTCACCCTACAAGACTGTATCGACTGTAAACTTGTGTGGAAAACTGTCATTGTCCAAAGGAAGACTGTCTAGGAACAGTGACCAGCAGACAAATTCAACAAGGGAATTTGATTAAACCATAACCCGGATTCGAATCGAACACAACCATTAACCACTACACGATCATGACCTGTATGCAGTAGCGTTAAAAGGTTTGGACATATTTGCCATGATCGTATAGTGGTTAGTATTCTGCATAGTGGCCGCAGCAAACCTGGTTTGAATCTGGGTCATCGCATAATCAAATTACTTTGAAGAATTTCTCCCATGTTCACTATTGCTAAACTGCCATCTTTTGGACAATGACGATTTTCCACACAAGTTTACGGTCAATAGCCGTAACTTGTAGGGCGAGTGGCGCAATGGATGAAGCATCATGGCACATTCAAATAATGTCACCCTTTTTTTTTTTTTTTCATTTTTGCAAAAGTGTTACAAGCTTACAAGCCACATATTCCCGTGGGGCTCGTGGAGCAATGGGTAACAAATCTGTCTACAGATCAGAAGATTCCAGGACTCCTGGCCAACCCACATGCCATTTTGTGGTCAACATTAGCCATGTGTAATTTGTGTGAACTTTTGGGTTGAAGTAACTCACAGACACTGTCAACCAATAGTCTTTCCAATTTTGTCTCATCTCAAGTCTTAGGGATCATCGGATCTGCGTAGTAATTGGAGAGTTCCACCAACATTTTAATATCAACATTCTTTCATGGTCTGCCTGGCTGAAGATCCTAGAGAAAAGACCCTAAACATGCAACTGCATATTGGCCATAATATAGCATAGAGGCGGCTGCAACCCCAGTTTGAATCTGGTTAATAGCAGAATAAATTTGTTACAGTTGTTTTTTATTCACCCTAAACAGTCTTTCGTTGGACCATGACAAATTTACATACACACAAGCTTACAGAAAATGACAACTTCTCGTGGGGCTAGTGGCTCATTCCTTGCTCTGAACGGACAGCCAAAACGATTCCTAACAAATCCTGTGTGTGTATGGGGGGGCAAGGGTGGTGGGCAAAGGAACCAATCAGATGGCCCGAATCCATGCATGGCCGATGACGGCAGTGATCAACACAGTGGTATTTGAGAAGTGAAATGAAGTTTATATTATTTGCAGACAGTGTGCAATCATTATTTAAACAAAAGTAGGCAGGTGCATACATTTGGAAACCCCATCAGAAAAATGACATCAATATCTAGTAGTTCCTCCTTTTGCAGAAATAACAGCCTCTAAACCAGTGGTTCTTAACCTGGATTCGGTCAAACTATTAAACTTATTCTTTCAACAAGGTGGTGTTCATGCACTTCTGGATGAGTTCCGCTCTATTCTTCTGGCCCAACTCTTTTGGCGCAGCCGTTAGGTAGATATGATGACCATGGAAAGTTGTTTGTGAATGATCAATCTTTGCCTTTCATGTTCATCGGGACTACACTTTTAATAGGTACCTACACTGTGTATTTGGATAGAGACTGCTGAAAGGGGACACATATATGCCTCGTGAACTACATGCATTGCTGCGGGTGAAGAAGTGTGAACAAATAAGTCAGCAGACAAGTTTGCTGATTTATTAGTGCCCAGAAGAGAAGCACTCTGTTCCGTACTGTAACCTGTTAGGTTTGCTCCCAGTTCTTTACAGTTTACCAGTTCGTGACATTAAGCGAGTCCGTCACTCGTATACTCCATCGCTTCTCGGCCTTTTGGCTAAAATCAAGTGTAGTATCTGTTCTTGGGTTTGGGGGATTAAGAGAGCTGACCATAGAAGAGAAAAATTTAACCATAAAAGTGGTGATTTTACCCTTGCTTTTACTAATCAGTTCTGTTTTCATCCCAACAATGAAGGTGATTTTAAATTTGGAATGAGCCATTTTTTACTTCATCTCGAAATCCAAGTTGGAGAGACTGAAGAGGGACACCATGAAGAAAAACAGAAAAAAGGAGGAAAAGGAGTGCCGGACCTAAAGCTCTTCCTCGGAAGCAGATATGTTGCCCTGCACCTGCGAAGCGCGCTCCTTACACCAAATGTCACGTACCGGCGCCACCTGTGACAGGACCACGCCCCCCTATCAGCCGAATCGCCGCCACCTGCCACAGGCTCAGGGACAGCGTTATATCAACGCCGCCAGCACAGACCCGAGTGTCCGTCTGTCGCATGATGTTGCTTCGCTCTCCGGTCCACGACAAATTGGCGTCCATGAAGAATCGAAGATACCGCAGAACAGCTTGTTCTTCCCAGCCTGATTGCCGATCCAGCGCTAGCTCCAGCTACTCCCACCGCAATAAAGTCTCTATCGCTACGCACTTGGCGGTACTGTCCAATCCCTTACACCAAATGCACCGAAAAGCCAAGCAATAACACGATTCTGGATGGGCTCATACCTCCGGAAACTAAAGCTAAAAACCACCGACCAAAGAATTCCTGTGTCTTTTCTTTTTCCTTAATCAAGAAGTTTTTGAAGAACTTTAAATTAGAGCAAGAAAATAGTGAAATTTTAACAAATCACAGATCCATGATCTCTGTCCTACAGGAGCGGGAAGCGGTGTGTCCAGTGCGCGGCCTTGCAGTTTGGCGCAACGTCAACCACCCCGCCCTCTCGAAACAAACTTCGGGACCTGTCATGGATGGTGGCCCGTGATGTCCTCCCAGTCAGGTCCGTTATGCACTCTCGGGGCATGTCAGCGCTCTCAACGTGCCCCTGATCTGGCTGTGGCGCCCAGGAGTCAGTGTGGGACCTGCTCTGGTAGTGCAGGGCTGCCGTAGACCTGTGGGCGACCTGCAATTCCCCGCAAGGAAAGCGCTGAATGCAGACCGTGTACTCTATGGGGTGAGACCGTTGAAAATCAAGCAAGAAGACTTTACAAAGCAGTTGCTGACCTTTGCTGCCATCAATGACGCCATGTGGACTTCCAGAAACTTGCTGGTAAGGAAGCACAGACAGATCCCCCCCCCAGCCCGTGGCTGTGCTCCAAATGGCTGCAGCAACTCTCACAGCTGCACACGGCAAGCCTAGGAGACATCGACCAGGTATTGCAGTACCTCCAGGAACGGTGCACCCCCTCTACTGGTTAAATCAATAGTTCAAAACCAAAACCATTTCAATCCGTTCGCTTCATTCTTACAGGATTAAGCAGTCAATTATGACTTGATGGGGTCTGATCTCAATGTAAGATGTTAGGATTCGAGGCTTTCCCACCAAACGGTTTGCAAATAGGTTCATTTCTCGAGGCTTCATGTGAACACCCCCCTCCCCCCTGCTGGTCAAAAAGAGTAATTTATTCCATTAATGAGAATTACATTCACCTTTATATCTTGCTTCATGTAGCCTGATCAAAATGAATAAAACTTCTCTCTGTATGTGCATTCACGTGTAACATTGAAGGAGGTGGACGTGTGTTTCAATATGTAAATAAATACCATCGTTGTCTATTAAGAAGCTAAAAGTTGATGGAACACATTTTTTTTGTTGGGATGCTGTGTTTTAACAAGGAAAGACTGATGTGGTTATGGATGAAGATGACTTGTACTTGTGATTGTGCTTGTAAACAGTAAAGAGGAGTGCGTGTGCAATTGAGGGCGGTGGTTATTGGTTTTATTCAAAAACAATATTTTTTGCCCAATTACAATAGACTGGCATGTGTCCATTCAAATGCGAACCACCAGAAATTAAACTGCATTGATAAACGAGACCCCTCCGTTAGTCCTCACCTTACCGTGGTGGAGGGGTTTGCGCGCCCCAATGATCCTGGAGCCATGTTGTCTGGGGCTTCATGCCCCTGGTCGGGTCACCCATGGCAAACGGATCCTAGGTGAGGGGCCAGACAAAGCACGGCTCTCACAAGCCCCTTATGAAGAAAAACATAATTGGATTTCGTTTTTCCTCACCCGGACGCGGGTTACCGGGGCCCCCCTCTGGAGCCAGGCCTGGAGGTGGGCCTCGAAGGCGAGCGTCTGGTGGCCGGGCCTTCGCCCATGGGGCCCGGCCGGGCACAGCCCGAAAAGGAAACATGGTTCCCCCTTCCCATGGGCTCACCAGCTGTGGGAGGGGCCAAAGGGGTCGGGTGCAGTGTAAGCTGGGCGGCGGCCAAGGGCAGGGACCTTGGCGGACCGATCCCTGGCTGCAGAAGCTGGCTCTTGGGACATGGAATGTCACCTCTCTGGCTGAAAAGGAGCCCGAGCTGGTGTGCGAGGCAGAAAGGTTCCGACAAGACATGGTCGGACTTGCCTCCACACCCATTTGGGTTCCGGTACAAGCTGGCCCTGGACTCTCTTCCACTCTGGAGTTGCTCACGGTGAGAGGCGTTGAGCAGGTGTGGGTATACTTATTGCCTTCCGGCTGGGCGCCTGAACATTGGAGTTCACCCCGGTCAACGAGAGACAACCCTAACCTTAACCCTCCGCCTTCGGGTGGGGAGATGGGTCCTGACTGTTGTTTGTGTCTATGCACCAAACGGCAGCTCAGAGTACCCACCCTTTTTGGAGTCCTTGGAAGAAGTGCTGGAGAGCGCTCCGTCTCGGGACTCTATTGTTTTACTGGGTGACTTCAATGCTCACGTGGGTAATGACAGTGAGACCTGGAGGAGCGTGATTGGGAGGAACGGCCCCCCCGATCTGAACCCGAGCAGTGTTCTATTATTGGACATCTGTTCTTGACACAGATTGTCTGCAACAGGACACCCTAGGCCACAGTTCAATGATCGACTTTGTAGTCATGTCATCGGATTTGCGGCCACATATTTTGGACAGGGGCGGAGCTGTCAACTGATCATCACCTGGTGGTGGGTTGGCTCCGACGGTGGGGGAAGATGCCGGTCCGACCTGGCAGACCCAAACATATTGTGAGGGTCTGCTGGGAACGTCTGGGAGAATCCCCTGTCAGGAAGAGCTTCAACTCCCACCTCCGGCAGAGCTTTTCCCACGTTCCGGAGGAGGCGGGGGATATTGAGTCCGAGTGGACCATGTTCCGTGCCTCCATTGTTGAGGCAGCCGACCGGAGCTGTGGCCGTAAGGTGGTTGGTGCCTGTCGTGGCGGCAATCCCCGAACCCGCTGGTGGACACCGGCGTTAAGGCATGCCGTCAAGCTGAAGAAGGAGTCCTATCGGGCCATTTTGGCCTGCGGGACTCCGGAGGCAGCTGGCAGGTACCGGATGGCCAAGAGGTACGCGGCTTCGGCGGTAGCTGAGGCAAAAACTCGGGCGTGGGAGGAGTTTGGCGAGGCCATGGAGAACGACTTCCGGACGGCTTCGAGGAAATTCTGGTACACCATCCGGCGTCTCAGGAGGGGGAAGCAGTGCACCGTCAACACTGTTTATATTGGAGATGGCGTGCTGCTGACCTCGACTCGGGACGTCGTGAGTCGGTGGGGAGAGTACTTCGAAGACCTCCTCAATTCCACGACACGCCTTCCATTGTGGAAGCAGGGCCTGGAGACTCTAGGTGGACTCTCCAATCTCTGGGGTCGAACTCACTGAGGTAATTTGGTGCAAGGCCCCGGGGGTAGATGAGATCCGCCCAGAGTTTTTAAAGGCTCTGGATGTTGTGGGACTGTCATGGCTGACACACATCTACAGCACTGCATGGACATCGGGGACGGTGCCTCTGGATTGGCAGACTGGGGTGGTGGTTCCCCTCTTTAAGAAGGGGGACTGGAGGGTGAGTTCCAACCATAGGGGAATCACATTCCTCAGCCTCCCTGGTAAGGTCTATTCAGGGGTGCTGGAGAGGATGGTCCGTCGGGAGGTCGAACCTGTCACTGGCCAAGCAAGATACCTGGGCCAAGTTTGAGAACCAGTTAGTGTGCTCGAACCTCATAGCTGGTGTAAGCGCTGGTCTTGGAAAGCAGGATCGAGTCCTGATTTTGATTCTCCTTTATGTACAAGTTTGAATGTTGTCAGGGTTTTCCAAACTATCATGATCGTTATTTATTATTTTGGAATGTATGTAACCAGTAATAAATAACCTAGCTTGTCCCATCCTACACCATGTCGTAAAACATCCCCTGCTATGTTTTGACTAGAGGTCAAGCGCTTTCTCTCCATCCAGTCCACTCACACCCCCACCCTGTTTCTCTTAATAAAAATGCTCTTGCGGGAGGCGAGAGTCAGACGTCATTCGATCATTGCTGTACGCACAGTGACGAATGGAGTCTCCGCCTGCAGGTGCCCAGAAAATGACTTAATTGTCTCCCATGTGGTTCTTGCAAAACAAGTTAGAGTGAGCACCACTCTAACATTTTGGTGCCAAAACCCAGGACCCTCATACCCGCCATCTGGCTGACGGAGGAGGACGTGTTGCATTGTCGACAAGCCAGGGTCCATTAGGAGGACCTAGAAAAGGAAGTCCTGGGAAGAGATTTTTTTGCTGGGCCAGCATCTTAAGTCTGCCTTCGTCTGACAGAGGTGGATTGACGGGACCCGGCAGTGCAACGAACCTGGTGACAAGTAAGTTAAAACCCTAAAGTTGTGTGATTGTGTTGTTGTGAAACGCGTAAAAAGTTAAAGGTGCATGAGATATACGGCTTTGGTTTGTCCGAGCTATGAGATACGGCTTTGGTTTGTCCGAGCTATGAGATACGGCTTTGGTTTGTCCGAGTTATGAGATACGGCTTTGGTTTGTCCGAGCTATGAGATACGGCTTTGGTTTGTCCGAGCTATGAGATACGGCTTTGGTTTGTCCGAGCTATGAGGTACAGCTTTGTTTTTTCCGGGCTATGAAACAGCTGGGATTCTAGTCCCAGTGGAAGGAACGGGCTAAGAAAAAAACTGTTTATTTTTCTTAATTGAAGAAGGGCGTAGATTCTTTTTTTTTTTTCGTTTTTCCAAGCTGTTTGGGAGGGTTTTACACCCATCCTGGATAGGCCTAAGAATAAAAAGCGCTAGAGTTTGTGTGGTTGAGAAAGTGTGACTGGTAGAATAAATTGACTAGATAGCAGTTCTAGCATTGATCAACGGCAATAATACAGGCTAGTAATTGTTGAAAGGTCAATTTAAACCTGCATTGAGGATCCTCAAAGAAAAAAAGATTGAAAAAAAAACTGGAAAAACTAAAATTAAGATGGGAAAAAGGAACAATAAATCTCTAGCTCTTGAAGGAGATGAGAAGTCCATGGCGAGTAGATTTCTTAATTGTATGCAATACATGCCGAAGTGGAAGAAAAAGTATGAAGTACAAGGAAAGTTGAAATGTAACAAAAGATAGAAAGTTGAAAAGTGATGAGGCTGCGACTATGTTTGTCAGGCTGGAAGACAATGAGGCCATAGTGCGCAGGCGCACTGTCCCGGAGCAAGCGAGGCATTCCGCTCGTGCGCAAAACTTGTATACAACAACTATGCAGTGGGCCAGACATGCTAAAAAAGTGATCCAAAAAGGCAAAAGTTCTGATGTATTTCATCTAGATGATGATGGTAATGATCTAGATGAAGATACAACGGTCTTCTTCCAAAGTTCCCAAAGGGGGAGAGGAAGAGTTAGAGACCAACAAGGCCGCAGGCCGCCATTCAATTCAAACTCCACATCAAATTTGGACTGTTGGAATTGTGGGGAACGGGGACACTTGGCAAGAGTGTGTCGTCGTGAAAAACAAAAACAATCAAAGGGCGGAGGAAGAGGCAGAGGAAAAGTAACATTTTCAGCATGACAAGCTTCCTCCACTTTGACTCGTCATGCTAATACAGAGAAAGAAAGAATAGATGCCAATATGACAATGCTGTTTGTATGCCCAATGACAAATGACCAAAGATCAAATTGCTAGACTGCGGTCTATCCAATTTGCACTGCAGAACAGAAACAATTTGGTAAGATAAAAAAGAGAGGAAAAGAGAGAAATCTGTTTGCGAGCAGAAATTGATCCCCACTAGTGCATGTTAAGTGTTGAGCCCTCATGAGAAATTTGAAAAGAAGAAAAAAAAATGACAGAACATACTTTCAGGAATTGGAAGAAGCAAAATTGTGAATTTAAGACATTGCAATGCTACATTTAATAGGAATAATTGATTGATGGTGTTATAAAATTATAAAATTTTCAATATGCGAGCTAAATCTGAGAGATTGAGTTCTTCAAATTTGAAAAACAAAAAATAATTCGGATTAATTTGCCAGTAGTTTTTATGAGTTGAGTTTTTTTTTGGGTTGGTGGATTGTCCTATCACGAAGCCTGAGTTGAAAATGATATATTAATGTTGTGTGGTGAGCTTGGTTAAACTGGGTCCAATGTGATGGAAAGACTCCTTTTTGGAGACTGTGTGTGAGATGCAAATGAGCATTGATGAATGATTCCCTGAATGAAAGGAAAATACAGGTTGAATGGTTGAAGTTGTTGGCGACTACTATGGAAAATTAGTAGAGCGACTTTGATGAAAGAGTGATTTTGAGTAAGTCAAATGCTAAAAAGAGAAACGTAGCTTTTGGATTGATAATTAACGAGAGAAAAAACTGGAGAACCAGTAACACATGTAATACATTTGGTGTCATACTGTGGTAATTTTTTATTCTGGTATCATGCAATGTATATCTCACTAGTAAGCCTAAGTGTGACCGGGTCATGTTTCGGGTCAGGTTCGTGCGGGATTGTTTGGGCCTTGGTCCATGATCTCATTGGCATGAGACACATCTGGTTTCCATTAACAACTGACAAGATATGCACCCGAGTGAGGAAAGGGGGGCTAACTCATAAATAATGAGGAGATATTGGGAGTAATCTGTTGGTCCTTTCTTTAAGACCCTTTAAATGGTTTCCTGGTGTAGATAGGTTAGCAACACGAGAGATTTAGAGGTTCAAAAGAAAGACAGTTAAAAGAAAACAACATTATTGATTTGGACAATTGCAGGCTAACAGGAGCATGAAAAAGAAGAGCTAAGAAGCAGGATCCAATTTGATCAGAGAGATTGGAAATTCACAGCACCATATTCTAAGTCACATTTTTGAACAATCATGACACAAGTAATAACGTTTGAGAGATCAAGACATAGATCAGGGCTAGATGTGGAACGCAGACCTCGTTGAGTTAATTTTGAATAATGGTACTGAAAACATGGCGGCTCGGTGGCGCACTGGGTAGCACGTCCGCCTCACAGTTAGGAGGGTGCGGGTTCGATTCCACCTCCGGTCCTCCCTGTGTGGGGTTTGCATGTTCTCCCCGGCCCCGCGTGGGTTTTCTCCGGGCACTCCGGTTTCCTCCCAAAACCCAAAAACATGCTTGGTAGGTCGATTGAGCACTCCAAATTGTCCCTAGGTGTGAGTGCGAGTGCGTATGGTTGTTTGTCTCTGTGTGCCCTGCGATTGGCTGGCAACCGGTTCAGGGTGTCCCCCGCCTACTGCCCGATGACGGCTGGGATAGGCTCCAGCACGCCCGCGACCTCCGTGGGGACTAAGCGGTACAGAAAATGGATGGATGGATGGATGGTACTGAAAACACAATGTGCTGTGCTATTAAATTGGAACTATAGACGAAACGTAGCTCGCAAATAGGATGAGTTGCAGGACTTACAATATAAAGACGAGATCGCTGTTACTAGGAGAATTTGAAGTTTGGTAAACAAACGTTACTAGCGAATTGATGGCAGCAGCAATTGCGACACATGGGCCTTGCCATGTGTCGACAGGAGGGATGAAGTCCATCATACATCAACAATTCACTACCTTTGGTTTAGATGCTTACTTAAAACAAAATTGTAAAGCATGTCCTGTTTGTGTGAAACATAATCCACAAGGAAATATGAGACCTAAGAGAGGCTAATTTCCAAAACCGTCTTACCCATTTCAAATGCACATGGATTTTATTGAGCTCACACAAAGTGGACCTCACAAATACTGCTTAGTGATGATTGATGCATTTTCCAAATGGGTGGAAGTAGTTCCATCTAAACGAGCATCTGCAAAGCCATCATACCGATTATATGATAAGTACGCTCAAACTGAAAGATGTGTCAAATGCAAATTCACTGCCGCCTGATCTTTCCTCCTCACAGGTCGACAACCCCATTAAAAGAAAGAACTGGGTCAGCCCACGGTGGGAGGGACAATTCCAAGTCTTGCTGACTACCCCTACCACAGTGAAGATCGCTGAACAGCCCAGCTGGATTCACCTCAGCCACTGCAAGTTGCAGAGTGTGCTGGACCCCTAATTCGGAGTGGTGGGGAAGGCTGACTTCAAAGGGGTCCTATCGTTTAGGGTGGGTGGTCTCAATGTTGGTGAAGAAAACAACGATCCCCACTCCGCTAGGCGAGGGGATGTCCCGGTGTCTGTGCCATCCTAGTAGCAACAGGGCTCCATATGGCAGATGGATCCTCTGCTGCGTTGTGGTTGGAGCGTGCTATGGTTTATGGACTCATTTGAACAGACCAAGTGACAATGTTGACCGTGGAAAATGATGGTCCCACAATGAG
The DNA here is from genome assembly GCF_033458585.1 of Syngnathus typhle. Lineage (NCBI taxonomy): Eukaryota > Metazoa > Chordata > Actinopteri > Syngnathiformes > Syngnathidae > Syngnathus > Syngnathus typhle. The sequence goes on from NC_083744.1 coordinate 333,238, forward strand.
AACTTTGAGGACTGGTCATGGGACCCCAAAAACCCATACGAAACCAACACGTGGTACCGGTACGTCAAGTTCACTGTGAGAGCCCACACACAGGAGGGGTGTTATGTTTGTTCAAAACTCCCCCCTTCCTCCACGCAAGTTCATTTGGAGGCCACAGCAATGAATGAGGCAGATCGTGGCCAGAGTGCCTAGACTTAGTGAAGCGCTATATGATAATTACTCCCACTTCAGAAGGGTTAACACCTTTTGAAATCATCCATGGGAGACCATATAGACTACCTGTGTTCCCTGCAGATGTGCAAAAAGCAGATGAAGAACAGTCCTTGGCAGACTATATGATAAGGACGCTCAAACTGAAAAATGTGTCAAATGCAAATTTACTGCCGCTTGATCTTTCCTCCTCACAGGTCAACAACCCCATCAATCCAGGAGACTGGGTCTACATCAAGGTTGTTAAAAGAAATAACTGGGTCAGCCCATGGTGGGAGGGACCATTCCAAGTTTTGCTGACTACCCCCACCGTAGTGAAGGTCGCTGAACGGCCCAGCTGGATTCACCTCAGCCACTGCAAGTTGCAGAGAGTGCTGGACCCCTAATTCAGAGTGTTGGGGAAGGCTGACTTCAAAGGGGTCCCATCGTTTAGGGTGGGACATCTCAATGTTGGTGAAGAAAACAACCATCCCCACTCCGCTAGGCGAGGGGATGTCCCGGTGTCTCTGTCATCCTAGTAGCAACGAGGTTCCACATGCCTGTGATTGATCCCAATGTAACTGTTGGAGGACGACAGATGCCACAAGTGGCCTAAACAAAAAGGCTACCTGGAATGGACTACACGTGTTTCATCCAAGAAAACAAGACCCACGAATGCATTAACGACAACTCTTCTCCAGGAGGAAACTGGATGGGAGCTTTGGACATCACCGCTGTGTGCCAGGATGGGAGAGCCATTTCAAGGCGTAAGGTCTCTCCTACCAACATGGCTGCACCATCGGACGGAACATACTTCATACAGAATGGCTGGTGGCTTTGTGGTCACAAGGTTTACCCGATGCTGCCAGCCAACTGGACAGGAGTGTGTGCACCAGTGTGGGTGACAGACCACACCTACAGGATACGACATCGTCAGCTGGCGTCAGCACACAACTCTTCTGGACGTCAACGCAGGGCGGTTGCAACCTTTGACCCTCATGGCCCTGTCTGGGGTGCGAATGTTCCAGACGACCATAAAGTATGGTCCGTTGGAGACAAAGTTGTTCATGCGCTTTTTCCCTGGGTCAGAGTTGGAAAACATTCACTCTTCATCGAGACACTGAACTATTGATCATGATGGCGCCGCGGATGGCAGCCACGGTGAGTCGCTCTCTGTTTATTTGTCTTATTTTGTGTGTTTTCTGTGTCCTCTGCTGCCCATCCCGGATCACTTTTACCAGAGAAGCTCTGTTAAACATCGGACAGACTTCTTCTGGTACTTTCTCTCCTGTTCTCTCCGATTCAGACTGTTTGTCGGAGATTCTAGCCGGAGCGGCGGTGCTGTACAAGCTAGCGTACAAGCTAGCGCGACGACGGCGGCGCGGTAAGCGAGCCGGCGCACTCGTAAGGCTGAGGCAGAAAGGGTTCCGTTCTGCCCTACCGTCAATTCATCTGGCGAATGTCCGCTCCCTGGCGAACAAGATGGATGAACTGCTGCTCCTCACTTCAAGGAACACGGACTTCAGCGGATCCGCCGCGCTGTGCTTTGTGGAAACGTGGCTTAGCGAACGAACCCCCCACCACGCCGTGGAGCTAGCCGGGTTCAAGCTAATGCGAGCAGATCGCAGCGCGGAGCTCTCCGGAAAATCAAAGGGAGGTGGTGTCTGTTTCTACATTAATGAACGTTGGTGTACTGAAGTCACGGTGTTGAAAGAGTTTTGCAGCCCTCTCCTAGAAACACTTTTCATAAACTGCCGGCTGTTCTATTCACCACGGGAGTTCTCCTCGATTGTCATGGCGGCTGTTTACATTCCACCACACGCACGTCCGAGTGAAGCCACGCAGATGCTGGCTGACCAGGTAACAGACATGGAGAAACTTCTACCAAACTCACTAATCATTGTTCTAGGTGATCTTAACAGGGCGAACCTCGCACACGAACTCCCCAGATACAGACAGCACGTAACGTGTCCCACCAGAGGGGCACAGACTCTGGACCACTGCTACACCGTGATCAAGGATGCATACCACTCTGCGGCTCGTGCAGCTTTAGGACTATCGGACCACTGTCTAATTCATCTGATCCCGGCCTACAGGCAGAAACTAAAAACTTCTAAGCCTGTGGTGAGGACTGTGAGGAAGTGGACAGTGGAGTCAAGGCAGGACCTCCAAGCCTGCTTTGACTGCACCGATTGGGGAGCTTTCGAAGCTGCAACTTCAGACTTGCATGAACTCACTGACACTGTCACATCATACATCAGTTTTTGTGAGGATCTGTGTGTGCAGACTAAGACCTTCTGCACGTACAACAACGACAAACCTTGGTTTACACCGAACCTCAGGAGGCTGCGCAAAGTCAAGGAGGAGGCCTACAGGAGTGGCGACCGCGAGCTGTTCAGGCAGACCAGAAACACGCTGAACCAAGAGGTCAGGAAAGCCAGGAGGTGTTACGGGGAGAACCTGAAGAGACACCTCTCTGCCAATCCTGATCCCTCAACGGTGTGGAAAGGTCTGCAGAGCATCACGGGCTACAAGAAACGAACCACCCGTCCTGTAGAGAGCCCAAGACTTGCTAACCAGCTAAACAAGTTCTACTGCAGGTCTGATCGGTCCTCCCACACGGGACCTCCTGCAACACAATCTACATACTCACCTCTCCCCACAACTGCTCTGTCCACACCTCTATCATCGTTGTCACCCACTCACTCTCTTGCAGAGGCCGCGCCCGCACTCCAGGTCCGCGAGGAGGAAGTGCGCCAGATGTTCCGGAGACAAAAGACCAGGAAGGCACCGGGCCCAGACGGCGTGTCACCTTCCTGCTTGAAAGTCTGCGCTGAGCAGCTGGCGCCCACCTTTGCACGGATCTTCAACCGTTCTCTGGAGCTGGGTGAGGTGCCCTCGTGCTTCAAGAGCTCCACCATCGTTCCAGTAGCCAAGAAGCCCGCCATCACAGGTCTGAATGACTATAGACCCGTCGCACTGACATCTGTGGTCATGAAATCGTTCGAGAGGCTAGTGCTGAACCACCTGAAGGAGGTCTCAGGCCCCCTGCTTGACCCCCTCCAGTTTGCCTACCGGGCAAACAGGTCAGTGGATGATGCGGTCAACATGGGACTGCACTACATCCTGCACCACCTGGACACCCCAGGAACGTACGCCAGGATCCTGTTCGTGGACTTCAGCTCGGCGTTCAACACCATCGCCCCTGACATCCTCCAACAGAAGCTCATCCAGCTTGCGGTGCCTGCCTCCACCTGTCAGTGGATCACCAGCTTCCTGACCAACAGGAGACAGCGTGTGAGGCTGGGGGGCATCACATCTGACACCCGGACCACCAACACTGGAGCCCCTCAGGGGTGCGTCCTCTCCCCACTGCTCTTCTCCCTCTACACCAATGATTTCTCCTCAGGTGACTCTCGTGTGAAGCTCCTGAAGTATGCAGACGACACCACTCTCATCGGACTGATCCAGGACGGTGATGAGACTGCGTACAGACAGGAGGTGGAGCGGCTGGTCCACTGGTGCAGTCAAAACCATCTGGAGCTGAACCCGCTCAAGACCGTGGAGATGACAGTGGATTTCAGGCGAGACCCTTCACCACTTTTACCCCTCACTATCCGCAGTAATACTATTCTTTCCACAGACACCTTCAAGTTCCTGGGAACCACAATCTCTCGGGACCTGAAATGGACCGGCCACATAGACTCTGTCCGGAAGAAGGCCCAGCAGAGGCTGTACTTCCTGAGACAGCTCAAGAAGTTCAACCTGCCGCGAGAGCTTCTGAAGACCTTCTACACTGCCATCATCCAGTCTGTCCTCTGCACCTCCATCACTGTCTGGTTTGGATCGGCCTCCAAACAAGACAAGCACAGACTACAACGGACAATCAGAACTGCAGAAAAGATCATTGGAATCAACCTCCCATCTATCCAAGACTTGTACCTGTCCAGGACCAGGAATCGGGCAAGGAACATCTCTACAGACCCTTCTCACCCGGGTTGCAGTCTGTTTGAACTACTCCCCTCCGGACGGCGTTATAGAGCTCGGTACGCCAAAACCAGCAGACACAGAGACAGCTTCTTCCCCCAGGCTGTTGCTCTGATGAACTCACACCACTCATAGAGTCTCAGAGACATTACTGTGCAATAACATCCTGCTCCTCACACCTTCTTGAATTTGTCTACACTGTTTTTGCCATTATTCACATGTCCTGAATGTTGTTAGTCACCTAAATGTTGAACAGAGGGTGTGTTTCTACCGAAGTCAAATTCCTTGTTTGGCACGCTCAAACATGGCGAATAAAAAACTCTTGAATCTTGAATCTTGAATTGTTTTCAATCGTTTCCGAATCTCTCACTACAAGTCAACGATGGACAAAATAGAGAGATTCAGGCTACTAGGCTGATGGTCTTGCAAAACAGGATGGTTCTGGACTTGTTAACGGCAGCACAAGGCGGTGTGTGCCACATCATTGGGACTTCCTGTTGCACATACATTCCGGGAAAAAATGACACACACATCTACGACGCCATGGCTTCACTGAAGAACTTACAGCAGGTCATGTCGAATGACAAAGTTCCACAACAGTGGGGTTTCTTTTCATGGCTATTCTCTCGCAACTGGTAGCAACTGCTGTTGAAAATTGTGTCTCCTGTGCTGGTTGTGCTGGTGTTGTTGTGCTTGTTTACGACCTGTGTTATCCCATGTTTGAAGCCTGCTGTGACGAGGGTTGTCTCTTCTACCGTAGCGCAAGTACATATACAACTTCTTGGTCGTGACGGATGTGATAACCATAATGAAACGCGGATTTTAAAGGCGCTGTTATACTGTGCGTGTTTTACAGAAACTTGATGATTTGACCATCGAAAATGCTTCGCAAGAGATGGATACAATGATGTACTGTTTCTGTGTTTTTCTTTTTCTTTTTTATTGGTAGCTTTCTGGTCGCCTAAGGCAGAGGGACCGTGTGAGACTTTTCCTACATATTAACATCGGCCACCAGGTTTTTAGATCACACAATAAGTTTGAACTGGAGTATTGAGGAAAATCCTCGTCTTCACTTGAGATTGTTGCTATCATTGTTTGTTGTTTTTGTCATGTTTCACCCTACACTAGGGGTGTCCAAAGTTTTTGCAAGGAGGGCCATATTTAGTAACATGAAGGGGCCCGACGGCCAATATTTTTTGTCGCTTCACTTCCGGGGGGTCGGCGGCGCTAGTGGGACGGCAAACGCTGTGCGTTCCCTTCTCTTCCGGGGGGGGGGGGGTGTTGCTAGTGAGACGTCCAACGCTGCGCGTTCCCTTCTCTTCCGGGGGGTGGGGGGGCTGCTAATCGGACGTCAAGCGCAGCGCGTTCGCTTCTCTCCCGGGGGGGCGGGGGGCTGGGGTCTAGTGGGAGGTCAAATCGAACGCTGCGCGTTCGCTTCTCTTCCGGGGGGTGGGGGGGGGGCGGTCTAATCAGACGTCAAGCGCTTTGTGTGGCGGGCTCCATCTAGTGTGGAAACTGAGAAGTGCTCAGGCTGTTGTGAGGACCACATTCAATTATGTTTTCAGAATTTGCTGCGGGCCAATACAAACTGGACCGCGGGCCGCTGTTTGCCCGCGGGCCATAGTTTGGACACCCCTACCCTACACGTTCCCCAACCTGTCCGCTGTCGTCTCTGTTTTTAATTGATCTTTTTTATTAGTGTTTTTATTATTTTTACTATTCTTCTTTATATTTTCTTGTTTGTGTTTGTGGATTGGGTTGACATAATCACGTGATAAAACACAAGGGATATGTCAGGGTTTTCCAAACTATCTTGATCGTATGATTATGTTGGAATGTATGTAACCAGTAATAAATAACCTAGCTTGTCCCATCCTACGCAATGTCGTAAAACATCCCCTGCTATATTTTGACTAGAGGTCAAGGGCTTTCTCTCCATCCAGTCCACTCTCACCCCCACCCTGTTTCTCTTCATAAAAATGCTCTCAGACGTCATTCGATCAAAGTTAAAGTCAAAGTCAGCTTTATTGTCAATCTCTCCACATGTCACAACACTCAAAGAGACCGAAATTACGTTTTCTCTATCCCACGGTGTCGAGACATATAACACGATAGACATACAAGTACGCGACACAATATAAAAACAAGAAGGCAAAAATTCAACAATAAATAGTAAGAGTGATGAATAAATAATAAATAAACAGATAACACAATAAATAAGAGGAGCAAAACGGAGCCAGCAAGCATAGCGCAAAAGTAAAAATATCATAAACAAGAAGGCACAAACAATAAATAATAAGAGTAATAATAAATAATAAATAAACAGATAACACAACAAATAAGAGCCAGTGTGCAAACAGACAGTACAGACAGTAAAAGTACAGGACGCTACGCAGAACGGGGGAGCGAGTTCAGGATCCTAACAGCCTGGAGTATGAAGCTGTTTGAGAGTCTGGTGGTGCGGGAGCGCAGGCTTCTGTACCTCCTCCCAGAGGGCAGAAGCTCGAACAAAGAGTGAGCGGGGTGACTCACATCACTCACAATCGTGGTCACCTTGCGGGTGAGATGGGAGGTATAAATGTCCTTCAGGGAGGGGAGCGAAGCACCAGCAATCTTACCAGCCGTGTTCACTATGCGCTGCAGGGCTTTCAAGTTGTAGTCAGTGCAGCCGCCACCCCAAACAGCAATACAGCTGGAGAGGACGCCCTCAATGGTGCCGCGGTAAAATGCAGTCATGACGGCCGGAGGAGCGCTCGCTCGCCTGAGTTTCCGCAGGAAGTACAGGCGGCGCTGGGCTTTCTTTGCCAGTGATGCGGTGTTGGTGGACCAGGAGAGATCCTCACTGATGTGCACCCCCAGGAACTTGGCGCTGCTCACTCTCTCCACCACAGCACCGTCGATGATCAGCGGCAGGTGTTGGGTGTGACCCTTCCGGAAGTCCACAACAATCTCCTTGGTCTTGTCGACGTTCAGCAGGAGGTTGTTGTCCCTGCACCACGTGGTCAGAAGGTCAACCTCCAGCCTGTATTGAGACTCGTCTTCCTTGGTGATGAGACCCACCAGAGTCGTGTCGTCAGCAAACTTCACTAAACGGTTTTCGCTGTAGGTTGCAGTGCAGTCATGCGTCAGGAGGGTGAAGAGCAGCGGACTGAGCACGCAGCCTTGGGGGGCCCCCGTGCTCAGCGTGATGCTGGCGGAGATTTTGTCGCCAACACGTACTACCTGTGACCTCTGACAGAGGAAGTCCAGTAGCCAGTTGCAGAGGTAGGTACTGAGGCCCAGCGCGTCAAGTTTGCTGATGAGGCGTTGTGGCACAATGGTGTTGAAGGCAGAACTGAAGTCCACAAACAGCAACCTCACATACGAGTCCCTTCTCTCCAGGTGGGTGAGGGCCGAGTGGAGGGCAGAGCAGATGGCATCCTCAGAGGACCGTTTGGCTCGGTACGCAAACTGGAAGGGGTCAATGGTGGGGGGGAGAACGGATCGGATGTGCTCCATGACAAGCCGCTCAAAGCACTTCATGATGATGGTCGTAAGTGCCACGTGGCGGTAGTCATTGAAGCAGGACGGAGCGGGTTTCTTCGGCACAGGTACGATGGTGGCAGCTTTGAAACACGACGGGACGATGGCCTGCTGCAGCGAAGTGTTAAAGATGTCTGCGAAGACATCCGTCATCTCACCAGTCCTTCAGTCCTTCAGCGCTCGACCGGGGATGTTGTCAGGGCCCGCCGCCTTACGGATGTTGATAGCGGCAAGCGCCCTCCTCACGCTGTCGGCGGAGAGGCAGAGGGGCAGCTCGTGTGAAGGGGGAGTGGCCTTCAGCGGCCAAGTGCTGTTCTGAGCGTCGAAGCGAGCAAAGAAGCGGTTGAGGTCATTGAGCAGACGGACGTCGCCTTCACAGCTCTGCGGCGCGGGCTTGTAATCCGTGATGGTCTGAATGCCCTGCCAAAGGCTCCGTGCGTCCCTGCTGTCCTTGAAGTAGGCGGTAATTTTGCACGAGAACGCCCTCTTTGCTTCTTTGATGCCCCGGGACAGGTTGGCCCTCGCAGTCCTCAAGCCAGCCTCATCCCCCGCTCTAAAGGCTTTGTCCCTGGCCCTCAGCAGCCTGAAGACAGCCCCTGTCAGCCATGGCTTCCGGTTAGCCCGAGCGACGATGGATTTTGAGAGAGTCACATCCTCAATGCACTTCCTGATGTAGGAGGAAACAGAGTCAGTATACTCCTCAATGTCTGTCCGATCGTCGCAAGTGGCAGCCCTCCTAAACATGTCCCAGTCAGTAGAGCCAAAGCAATCACGCAGTGCATCAGAGGCACCCTCAGGCCACACCCGTACCTGCTTGCGAACCGGCCTGGACGCTCTCACCATTTGTCTGTATGCGGGCAAAAGCATAACAGTGATATGGTCAGAAAGTCCAAGATGGGGGAGGGGGGCGGCTTTGAAAGCTCCTTTATGCGAAGAGTAGACCCGGTCCAGGAAGCTGTCGCCACGCGTAGGAAAATTAACATGCTGGTGAAGCCTCGGAAAAACAGACTTCAGGTTAGCATGATTAAAATCCCCAGCGAAGATGGTCAAACCGTCAGGGTGCGCTGTCTCTTGTTCACTGACAGCCTGGTACAGTTCACTAAGAGCCGCGATCCTGTCGCCTTCGATGTTGGAAGGCGGGATGTAAACCGCGACTAGCAGAATCGCGGTAAATTCCCTTGGCAGGTAAAAAGGACGGCACTTAATGATCACAAACTCCGCCAGTGGCGAGCAGTGCTTGCATACCACTACAGAGTCCCGGCACCATTCGTCACGGATGTAGACGCATATTCCACCTCCACGAGATTTACCCCCTTTCACAATGGCCCGGTCCGCCCGATAGCACGCTAGCCGCTCCAGATGTACGGCAGAGTCCGGAATGTTGACAGTCAACCAAGTCTCAGTGAACACGAGCACACAGCAGTCCCGCAGTCATTGCTGTACGCACAGTGACGAATGGACTCTCCGCCTGGAGGTGCCCAGAAAATTACTTAATAGTCTCCCATGTGGTTCTTGCAAAAGAGTGAGCACCACTCTAACAAATGTGACAACAGCCATGCCTAACGAGCAAAAGGACAAGGTGTGTCCTTTCATCAAAAAAGATGTGGCCAAAGAGTCTGTCAGAAGGGACATTTAAAAACACATGCAAGAACACACACAGGTGAGAAACGTTTTTCCTGCTCAGTTTGTGGCCAAAGATTGTTAGGGTTGACAAATTACAGTGGAGCCTCGGTTTTCAAACGTCCCAGTTCTCGAACAAATCAGTACTCGAACAAAAAATTCGAGATTTTTTTGCTTCGGATGTCGGACAAAATTCGGTTGTTGAACCTCGCGAGATGAGCCGAGAGGACCCGCATGCCAACTGACTCCGTTCGTTATTACATTCTCGTTATTCTGAGGATTGCATCAATTCTAATCATGCCTCCAAAGTAAGCAAGTGGGAGCAGTAAAGCCATCCTAAAACACAAAGACGCTCCTAAAGCAATGCGACAGTGAGCGCCCGGCGCGCTGCGGTTGCCAGATCGGACCAAATTAAGCTCCCTGCGCACTGAGGTCCACTTAAATTTTGGAAAGTCCATTAGGACTTCAAAAATATTTTCTAAATTTTAGCGACGGCTCTGTCGCAATAATGCGACCAGCACGGTGCAGTTGCGTGTTCGGCGCTGCGCTGCAGTTACGTGATCGGACAAAAATGCGCAAATGAAAAAAAATGGTTAAAAAAGGCAGGTTTTTTTGCTTGGAATAGATAATTTTTTTTTCTATTATTTGTAAAGGGAAAACATTATTTGGAATTCGAACGATTCACTTCTGGAACAGCCTTCTTGAACGGATTGTGGTCGAAAACCGAGGCTCCACTGTTCTTGATCGTATGATTATGTTGGAATGTAGACTATATTGATTAACCAGTTGCTGAGGGGAACAAACTCCCCCTCCTGCCCTGTTTTCGCTCAATAAATATGTCCTTATATGTTCAGAGTTTCTGAATAGATATTTGAAAGAGTAATATGGGAAATTACTTTAAAATATATGTAGTCTCCGCTCAGCATATGTTGCCATTTAAAGAATGCCGGTTTCAAGGCTGAATTCGTGTGTCACGTGACGTGCGTTCGCGTCGCACCAGAAGTCATGTCATGCAGCCTGATAATTGGCAAAAAAAAAGTATTTCTGAGGATGCAGCCTGTGAATTGAGACACAGCGAGTGAATCTTTGTTTGGAAGACTAGTTCTCTTGCTAGCAATGAGGCTTTAACACCTACCGCTAATCAAAAATTCAAACACACTACAACCAAGCAGGGTTAGCAGATGTAGCTGTCTGTCAGACTCTAGTGGGAATTTAACTCACACCCTCTGAGTTACAATTCTAATGCTCTTATTAATGAGCTACGCGGTCTTGCTTGGCAAAACTGTGTCAACCTTTTAGAAGATTGACCAAAAGAAACGCTTGAAAATGTAGTCTAAACAGGACTGTAAGCCAGTGATTCTCATCCAGTGTGGACACATTTGTGTGCCGTCTGAAATTATAAAATTTCCCTTAAGATCCTCAAAGACAATAACAACTCATCACATAACTGCTGGTCACCAGTACCATGGACAAGATAAGTGGAATTACACCCTCAAGTCTTATATGTCCAGCTTGCGCAGTAAATGTTTAGTATTCAATCAGGCCTCAGTGAGAATTAAACTCACGACCCTTAGTTTACATGACCAGTGCTCTAACCACTGAGCTACAAGGCCTGTTCTGCTGTGGTTAATTATAAACTATAAACTATTTAACTACAATATTACAAAGTGGGAATCAGGATGTCACCACGTTTACCTCCCATGCTACGATTCTGCGACCAAGCAAGGCTAGATAGCTTAGCCAAGTTTGAGAATCAGTTAGCGTGCTCGAACCTCTGGTTGAAGCTGGTGGTTGAAGCTGGTGGTTGAAGCGCTAGTTTTTATGTACAAGTTTGAATGAGACAACAGCCAGGAACAGCCATGATTAATGAGAAACAGGAGGCCGAGCCAGAGCAACTTTGATAAAAGAGGAGGGGAAAGAGAAGGACGAAGAGGATATCTACAGTATGCCCTCAACTTTTCTTGAGTCAGAAGTTGATATTTTATACCAAACACTGGAAATGTTCTCAGTCTTGGAAAATGTTTGCTCATAAGAGGAGTTTGAAACTACACCTAAGAATACACACAGAAGGGAAACGTTTTTCCAACGATTCTCTCAGAAGAGGCACTTAACAAGTCACATGAGAACCCAGACTGGGGAGAAACGTTTTTCCTGCTCAGTTTGTGGCCAAAAATTCTTTCAGAAGGGTGACTTGCAAACACACACAAGAACCCACACCAGTGAGATATCCTTTTCCAGATCACTTTGTGGCCAAAGATTCTCTCAGAAAGTAAACTTAAAAATACATGCAAGAACACACTCAGCTGAAAAAATATTTTTCCTGCTCAGTTTGTAGCCAATCTTTCGCAGAACTGTCACCTAAAAATAATGACAAGAACACACACAGTTGAGAAACCTTTTTCCTGCCCAGTTCCTGGCCAAATATTCTCACAGAAGGGTGACTTAAAAACACACACAAATACCCCCACCCATGAGAAACCTTTTTCCTGCTCAGTTTGTGGCCAAAGATTCGGTCAGACGGGACACTTAAAAACACATGCAAGAGTACACAGGACAGGAACCGTTTTCCTGCTCAGTTTGTGGCCAAAGATTCTCTCAGAAGGTAAACTTATAAACACATGGAAGAACACACACAGGTGAAAAACATTTTTCCTGCTCAGTTTGTGGCCAAAGATTCTCAGAGAAAGGAAGCTTGAAAAGACACACAAGAACACACACTGGTGAGAACCCTTTTTCCTGCTCAGTTTGTGGCCAAAGATTCTCTCAGAAGGTAAATTTAAAAACACATGCAAGAACACACACAGTTGAAAACCCTTTTTCCTACTCAGTTTGTGGCCAAAGATTGTCAGAAAAGGGAAACTTAAAAATACGCACAAGAACCCACACTGGAGAGAAAACCCTTTTTCCTGCTCAGTTTGTGGTCAAAGATTTTCAGAGAAGGGACAGTTCAAAACACATACAAGAACACACACAGGTGAGAACCCTTTTTCCTGTTTAGTTTGTGGCCAAATATTCTCTCAGAAAGTAAACTTAAAATCAAATGCAAGAACACACTGGTGAAAAACCTGTCTCCTACTCACTTTGTGGCCAAAGATTCTCTCTGAAGAGAAACTTCAAACTCCACTAATTGTCGGACACCACGAGCGGTTACCTAATATGCAAGCCCCTTTTTTTTTTGGTTTGGCGCCACTGTGAGTGGCAGCCCCGCAGCAATGTTCTCTCTTTTCCTCTTTATTTCCTTCCTTTCTCCTTTTTCTTTCTTTCTATTTCTCCATTCGGCAATGCTGGTGCCATCTATCACAACTCGGTGTGTGCAGATTGTTTCGGATCGGATATTTTTTTCCCTGGGAGATGGGATGGCTGCACACATTGGTCGAGACCGGCGTGACTCTACGATGGCCATCCTGCTCATCCGGCTGGTGCTGACCAGATCCCTCGCCTTGGCCTCGCAGCCGCGACCCGTGTGGGAGGTCCGCTCCCTCATGCTCGTTGAAGCCAATGATCTTCGCCGTACCAGCCCCATGGTGACTATCTGCACGTCCCCGACTGGGTGCCCAGGACGCTGCTCACACGTTTGCCTGTTTTGTGATGTTTTACCGATTTACGACCACGGTCCATTGGGCGGCGTTGAACTTGACTGCCCTTACACCTGTTTATGGACCCCGTGGAGGGTATTTTGCGTGTTTTGGGGTGTTCTTTGGAATCGAAGGGGGCTGGTTGGCCGGTGTTACTTTTTTCATTTGTCTTGTTGCTTTGGTTTGATGGCTGAGATTCAAGAGTTTTTTTTTATTCAAGAGTTTTTAACACACCCTCAACATTTAGGTGACTAACAACATTCAGGACATGTGAATAATGGCAAAAACAGTGTAGACAAATTCAAAAAGGTGTGAAGAGCTGAAGAGATGTTATTGCACAGTAATGTCTCTGAGACTCTATGAGTGGTGTGAGTTCATCAGAGCAACTGTTAGGGTGGTGCTCACTCTAACTTATTTTGCAAGGACCACACTGGAGACAAGTTAGTCGTTTTAGACACCTGCAGGCGGAGAGTTCACTCGTCGCTGTGCTTACAGCGATGGTCGAATGAAGTCTGACTCAGGCCTCGTCAGGCGCTTATTTATTGAGAGAAACAGAGTGGGGTTGAAAGAGGGGGTGTGGGAACACACAGGATAGGGTGGAGACGCACCCGTGCTGATCAAAGCATAGCAGGGGACCTTTTACGACGTTCTGTAAACAAAGCAACTTTGATTGCTTCCTCTGTAGCTAGTCAATAAGTTGAAAAGATCTTAGCACTTTGGTAAACTAATTTTGTCTAGACAGGACAAACTAGTTAAATTATTACAGGTTATATTCCAACATAATCATACGATGAAGATATTCTGCAAACCCTAACATATCCCTCCTGTTTTATCATATGATTATGTCAACCTCGATCAATCAAACATAAGTAAGAAAATACAATGAAAGCAATAACTTCCAGTGAAGATGAGGTTTTTCCTCAATACTCCAGTCCAAATTGTGTGTGTAATTTAAAAAACCTGCGGCCAGATTAAATGCAGGAAAAGAGTTACACGGTCCCTCTGCCTTAGGCGACCAGAATGTTATCAATCAAGATATAAATTGCTCGTGATTGTTCAGTCGTTGGGGGCTTGGCACGCCCACTGGTGGAGGGTGAGCACGATTCTCACCCCCTTCGCAGATCTGCTCCGTCCGGGGAGAACTTGGGAATGTCTGCTGTGTGGTCGTAGTCTTCAGTGGCTCAGGGTGGACTAACTGGCCACCAAGGGGGAAGAGGATTATTCTGCCTCTGTATGAACTGGGGCGGGGACTGTCGATGGCTGGTCTGGTTCCTTGCAGGAACCCTTCACTGGGGCGCACTGGGACAGATGATACCACGATCCTCCTTTGCCGGCCAGCCGGACGGCATGTGAGATGCGCTCCACCATTTTATAGGGTCCAGTCGACGCAGGCTCCGTCCCCCTCCTTCTTGGGACCTTCAGCCAGAACGTTGGGGTGATCTGGACCTGGATCCGCCACCGAAAGGACAGCAGCACGTCCGGAAAACAGCAAAAAACAGCACCTTTTCTGCAACCTTTGCATTAGTCATTTGAGATGTTTCTTCTGCTCCTCTCATCACTGTTTTGGTTGCCCTGGTTACAGAGGCGTTGCTACACCAAAGGGAGGGAAGAATGTGTCTGTAGCAACGTTGATTAGCTAAGGAATGTAGTGTGGTGTGAACTAGCACTTCATTGTCGGCCCGTGACCCCCGCAGAGTTTGTCCATCTGTTCTTCTCCAGTTGTTGGCCGAGTCGTCCGCGAGTGAGATCAGATAACTTCAATTGCCGCTTTCCTGTGGAACAATGCAACTAGACCTTTGCTAGACTTTATCTACTTAGTACATTAACACTCAATAACAATAAGTAACTTGTCCTAAACACTAAAACAAATGTTAAGTAAATGTAAGGTAACTGGTATGCAGTTCCTTAAACAAACATTGAGTAAATATAGGATAACTTGTACGCAACTACTCCAAACTGTGTTTAACACTTAACAAAGAAAAACAGTTCTGATCAACAACAATCTATGAACCAAACCCACAGTTAACTAAAAGGAATGGAGTTTCCTTCAACCAAATAAGAACATTTTGCCTATGCAAATAAGCTCTGCTCATTGTTAGTGATAACCTCTTACAGGAACAAAAACACACAGCTAACATAAGGACAGGAAGGATACATATGGCTAACAGGGATCAAAAGACATCCCTGTCACTAAAGAGGAAGAACGTAGATAAAAAGAAAGCCATAAACTCGTAAAGACAAGGCCTACAGGTCTGGCAGGCCAAGGCTTCACTTAAATTATTCCAACATTTCCCTCCTGCTTATCACACATTTGCTAAATTTTTACATTACCAAAAACAACCACTTCTCTTGATTTTCAGTTGTCGGATCACAAGTATGCGCACAAATATTTCCACCAAAGAGGATAAATGTTGCGACATCATTATTCGGAAACACACAGATCTGGGAAAAAGTCTGTAAATTCAAGTGCAAAAATTGCATTATCATCATCGATATCATCAACATGCTGCCGTTCAGACATTAGGCATACCCGGGCCATCTCGTCGTCCATGGGCGAGATTGCTGTAGTGATAAGACGATTAAACAGAGCGCGGAGACATGGAATACAACAACATCCACACAAGGTGAGTATAGCAGTAATTGAGGACACAAGGGCTTTATACTTCCCAAAAGCAGTCATCCACTTGTTGTGCTCTTTCATCTTCGTGTTGAGAGATTGCAAGTTTGCAATCACCTTCGTCAGGCTCCCATCAGGGGCGGTGTCATTCTGGATGAAGGTGCAGCATTGTTCCCTGAACATTGCGCATACCCTTCCTTTCCCAGACAACAACATAACAAGAGCATTGCGGTTCTGGATTGACATTAGGGAAGGCGTGGCTAGCTGTTCGTGCACTGCCTCAAGTCCCGCTTGTGTCCGTTTGCCCAATTTCTGCATGTTGCAATGGATGTAATTTATCCTGTCAACGTTCTTGTTCATCGTCCACCAGCAGCAAATGGAGGACTCCCATCCCGCTTCAATTTGGTCAATTAATTCTTATTAATCAGGAACTCCTCTGGGGACTCTAATTGCATCAATTTCAGTCAGATCATCGTCGCCTCTCAAATTTAAAGACATTATGTTTTTGTTTTTTCCAGCTTTTTCCCAGATCTTGGCATGTCAGTACATATATAATTTTGGTTGACTACTTTCTCTAAAAGCAATGGTTTCTTTTCTTTTTTCTCTTTTTTGTTTCTTTCAACGGATATTATATAGAACACTCTGTCGCACATTTCACAATCAGTAAACAAACTATCCACATTCATTTTCGAGATATTGATTCCATTCTTTAACATCTACAGCAGTTGTTGACAAACTATTATTTCTTTACATAACCCTTCTGCCACTGTTAAGGCATTCAATGTTTATTTTGAAGCCAATTCAATCCATTTTTAGAATGCATCTATTATGACCAGGCATTATAACCCTGTGGATTGTGTTAAGCACATGTTAAACAAGCTCTCCAAAAAAAATTTTTACAAACGTTTTGAATATGAATCAAATTCATATGTTGTATAAAGCTGACTGAACTGCCCTTCCATCCCCCCTGTTGAGCCAGGTGTCAACGGCACGTGACAACACCATGGCTCAATACAGCTGCCCATTTGAATTGTTTCCCTTCCTTTCTCAACGTAACAACCCAATCCACCAATCGAATAAAAAAAAATAAAAAAAAAAAAAAAATAACTGCTGGTAAAGTAATATAATAGTTAACTGTTGTAGTTTCATAACTTTAACTAACTCAATCGCTCTCTTATTCTCAAATTTTAAATTTAGCTTTGAACTGTCGGTATTTCATAATTGTACATCATCTAAATCCAGAAAGCAAGTTCTTTCCATCTCTCAAATTTTGTCTAACCAAGGCTAGGCATTAAAGGAGCGTGGACCAGTTTCTGCCCATAAACAAATTGCTCGCTTTTCTATTTTTCCTTCCTATCTTAACAAATTCGGTTTTGTTTTGCGGTGCAAATCAGATAGACTACAGATAAATAAATTCTTTAGTGCACCTATATTAACGAATTTCATCTTTTTTTAACACATAACACAACACACAGACAACACAAAAACAGCAGAGACACAGCTCACAAACAACACCAACAAACAACGCTGCGCAGATGTCATCCTCTATTTTGACGTGTTGGTTATACTTTTTCTTTTTTCTTTCCTCAGTGCCTTTTATCCTTCGTGCAACTATTGTCACACCTTCCCTAGGCATCACCCTGCTTCAATATCACTTGCCACCACGCACTCAGCACACCCCTGGAGTGGGTACGACCCTACTCCGCGCGCAGCCACAGCAAGGGAAGCAAGAGGGGGGGGGGGGCCGGCATTTTCATACTGATTTATTCCAGCCTGGCCAGTATTGGGACAAACCAATGCCGTCGTCCCCCATCCCCCGCCAACCCAGCAAACAGCTACCCGCAGAGTCCAGAGCCCCACACCTACATCAGTCTCCCCCACGATCAAAGTACAATATCAATCACCACAGGAGCCGGCTCCTACACCCTTTTCACACCACAATACCACACTCCCCCCTCCACAGTCCGGTCTAAGTGGAGACAATGGAAGGCAGGAAGGCACAGATGAGACACCGTAGGAGCAAGCTCCAGCAGTCCTCCCAATAACCAATTACAACAAACAACAAAAGCACAAATCACTTATGTCTGTTTGGGAGGATCACAACAGCCAAACGTTACAAATGACAAACCACAAGACGCAGGTCTCGGAACCACATTGACGACCGCCAAACGCAAATGCCGGGTCAAGGACTGTTCTTCGTCTGTTCTTTGAAACTCTTGTCAAAAGCAACCTTTATTTTTCTTTTGCTTGTATTTGGGGTTTTGTTTTTCCTTCTTTCCTTTCTAGCATCTAACTTACTCAAAGTCGCTCAACTCATTTTCCATAGTATTCTCGAACAACTTCAACCATTCAACCTGTATTTTCCCTTCAGTCGGGCATTCAGTCATCAATGCTCATTTGCATCTCACACAGCCCCCAAAAAGGAGTTTCTCTATCACATTGGTCCCAATTCATCCAAGCTCTCCACGCAACATTCACATACCATTCTCAACTCAAGGTTCCTGATAGAACAATCCACCAATCCAAAAATCTCAACACACAAAAAAAAACTGCTTGCATATTAATCCGAATTTTCTCCTTGTTTTCAAATTCAAAGAACTCAATCTCTCAGATTCAGCTTGCATATAGAAGTTTGTATAATCTTACAACACAACCAATCAATAATTTCCATTAAATATAGCATACAATGTCTCTGTATTATCATGAGCGGTCAAAAAGGGGGGTGGGAAGCTTGACATGTTGAAAATTTGGCTTTTCCTCTGCCTCCTCCTCCACCCTTTGATTGGTATTGTTTTGCACGACGACACTCTTTTGACCAGTGTCCACGTTTCCCACAGTTCCAACAGTTGTCAGAACCTGATGGGGGTTTTGAATTATATGGCGGCTTGCGACCATGTTGGTCTCTAACTCTTCCTCTGCCCCTTTGGGAGCTTCGGAAGAAGATCGTTGCATCTTCATTTAGATCATTATCATCATCTAGATGAAATACATCAGAACATTTGCCTTTCTCAATCGTCACAACACAAGCAGTGTCTGCTTCCACCAAGTGTTTCCTCACCCAGTTGCCTAAGTCGGGGGGTGAAACAGTGAGGAGCACATTTCTAAGATGTTGCTGATAAGCACTCTCAGCTGCATCATCGAATGGGATGCCACTGTGCACCCAGAATTCTTTACCAAATCTTAATTGAATGGTGGTCTCATCACTTTTTATCTTTCCATTTTTTGTCTCTTGAATTTGTTCTCTTCTCTCTTGCGAGGCTTTCAACCACATTCTAGCACAATTCAACTCTCTCTCTTTCCTTTTCTTTTTCTGTCCCTTCGTCATCCTATCTACACCTGCCTCCAAAACATCAACATTTCTTTGAGGATGCAGGTTTAAATTGACCTTCCACCAAATTCTCTTTGCAGTCAATTTATCCTACCAGTCGGACTCTCTTAACCACACAACATCCATGCAAACAGCTTGGAAGAACGGACAAAAAAAAAAGAATCTACGCCCTTCTTCAATTAAGAAAAATAAGCTCTGTTCCTTTTCTTAGCCCGTTCCTTCCGCTGGGACTTGAACCCAAGCTGTTCTTTGGCCGGAAAAACGTACAAAGAAAAATCTACACTCTTCTTTGACTAACAAAAAAGAAGCTCCGTGTTTCTTAGCACGTTCCTTCCACTGGGACTCTAACCCAAGCCAGATCCCTCAGCTTGGAAAAACAGACAAAGAAGAATCTACGCACTTCTTCGATGGACGAAAAAGAAGCTCTGCTTTTCTTAGCCTGTTTCTTCCCCTGGGACTTGAACCCAAGCTGCACCTTTTACGCGTTTCAAAACCACACAATTTTTTGACTTACCTGACCCCTGGTCCGTTGCATTGCGGGAACCCGTCAATCCACCTCTGGCAGACGAAGGCAGACCTAAGATGCTGGCCCAGCGAAGAAATTCTCTTCCCAGGACTTTCTTTTCCAGGTCCCCCTAAAGGACGCTGGCTTGTCGACAATGCAGCACGTCCTCCTCCGTCAGCCAGATGGCGGGTATGAGGGTCCCGGGTTTCGGCCCCAAAATGTTAGGGTGGTGCTCACTCTAACTTATTTTGCAAGGACCACACTGGAGACAAGTTAGTCGTTTTAGACACCTGCAGGCGGAGAGTTCACTCGTCGCTGTGCTTACAGCGATGGTCGAATGAAGTCTGACTCAGGCCTCGTCAGGCGCTTATTTATTGAGAGAAACAGAGTGGGGTTGAAAGAGGGGGTGTGGGAACACACAGGATAGGGTGGAGACGCACCCCTGCTGATCAAAGCATAGTAGGGGACCTTTTACGACGTTCTGTAAACAAAGCAACTTTGATTGCTTCCTCTGTAGCTAGTCAATAAGTTGAAAAGATCTTAGCACTTTGGTAAACTAATTTTGTCTAGACAGGACAAACTAGTTAAATTATTACAGGTTATATTCCAACATAATCATACGATGAAGATATTCTGCAAACCCTAACAGCAACAGCCTGGGGGAAGAAGCTGTCTCTGTGTCTGCTGGTTTTGGCGTACCGAGCTCTATAACGCCGTCCGGAGGGGAGTAGTTCAAACAGACTGCAACCTGGGTGAGAAGGGTCTGTAGAGATGTTCCTTGCCCGATTCCTGGTCCTGGACAGGTACAAGTCTTGGATAGATGGGAGGTTGATTCCAATGATCTTTTCTGCAGTTCTGATTGTCCGTTGTAGTCTGTGCTTGTCTTGTTTGGAGGCCGATCCAAACCAGACAGTGATGGACGTGCAGAGGACAGACTGGATGATGGCAGTGTAGAAGGTCTTCAGAAGCTCTCGCGGCAGGTTGAACTTCTTGAGCTGTCTCAGGAAGTACAGCCTCTGCTGGGCCTTCTTCCGGACAGAGTCTATGTGGCCAGTCCATTTCAGGTCCCGAGAGATTGTGGTTCCCAGGAACTTGAAGGTGTCTGTGGAGAGAATAGTATTACTGCGGATAGTGAGGGGTAAAAGTGGTGAAGGGTCTCGCCTGAAATCCACTGTCATCTCCACGGTCTTGAGCGGGTTCACCTCCAGCTGGTTTTGACTGCACCAGTGGACCAGCCGCTCCACCTCCTGTCTGTACGCAGTCTCATCACCGTCCTGGATCAGTCCGATGAGAGTGGTGTCGTCTGCATACTTCAGGAGCTTCACAGGAGAGTCACCTGAGGAGAAATCATTGGTGTAGAGCAGTGCTTCTCAATTATTTTCTGTTACACCCCCCCCCTAGCAAGAAGAAAACTATTCGCGCCCCCCCTCCCCACCGTGACTATCCTAACTTGTCTTGTAAGTCGTAAAATGTTGCACTGTCGCAAATGTGACAGAAGTAACAATGAGAGCGCCACTGCCCCCTGCTGTAGTAAAGGCGCAATTACACTTTATTCTAGTACTGCCAAAAAAAAGCCTGTTCCCCAGGGTCACACGCGCCCCCCCAGGTATAGCACTACTATTTGAGAAGCACTGGTGTAGAGAGAGAAGAGCAGTGGGGAGAGGACGCACCCCTGAGGCGCTCCAGTGTTGGTGGTCCGGGTGTCAGATGTGATGCCCCCCAGCCTCACACGCTGTCTCCTGTTGGTCAGGAAGCTGGTGATCCACTGACAGGTGGAGGCAGGCACCGCAAGCTGGATGAGCTTCTGTTGGAGGATGTCAGGGGCGATGGTGTTGAACGCCGAGCTGAAGTCCACGAACAGGATCCTGGCGTACGTTCCTGGGGTGTCCAGGTGGTGCAGGATGTAGTGCAGTCCCATGTTGACCGCATCATCCACTGACCTGTTTGCCCGATAGGCAAACTGGAGGGGGTCAAGCAGGGGGCCCGTGACCTCCTTCAGGTGGTTCAGCACTAACCTCTCGAACGATTTCATGACCACAGATGTCAGTGTGACGGGTCTATATTCATTCAAACCTGTGATGGCGGGCTTCTTGGCCACTGGAACGATGGTGGAGCTCTTGAAGCACGAGGGAACCTCACACAGCTCCAGAGAACGGTTGAAGATCCGTGCAAAGGTGGGCACCAGCTGCTCAGCACAGACTTTCAAGTAGGAAGGTGACGCGCCGTCTGGGCCCGGTGCCTTCCTGGTCTTTTGTCTCCGGAACAGCTGGCGCACTTCCTCCTCGCGGACCTGGAGTGCGGGCGCGGCCTCTGCAAGAGAGTGAGTGGGTGACAACGATGATACAGGTGTGGACAGAGCAGTTGTGGGGAGAGGTGAGTATGTAGATTGTGCTGCCGGAGGTCCCGTTGTGTGGGAGGACAGATCAAACCTGCAGTAGAACTTGTTTAGCTGGTTAGCAAGCCTTGGGCTCTCTACGGGACGGGGGGGTTCGTTTCTTGTAGCCCGTGATGCTCTGCAGACCTTTCCACACCGTTGAGGGATCAGGATTGGCAGAGAAGTGTCTCTTCAGATTCTCCCCGTAGCACCTCCTGGCTTTCCTGACTTCTCAGTTCAGTGTGTTTCTGGTCTGCCTGAACAGCTCGCGGTCGCCGCTCCTGTAGGCCTCCTCCTTGACTTTGCGCAGCCTCCTGAGGTTCGGTGTAAACCAAGGTTTGTTGTTGTTGTACGTGCAGAAGGTCTTAGTCTGCACACACAAATCCTCACAAAAACTGATGTATGATGTGACAGTGTCAGTGAGTTCATGCCAGTCTGAAGTTGCAGCTTCGAAAGCTCCCCAATCGGTGCAGTCAACTCCCGTGGTGAATAGAACGGCCGGCGGTTTATGAAAAGTGTTTCTAGGAGAGGGCTGCAAAACTCTTTCAACACCGTGACATCAGTACACCAACGTTCATTAATGTAGAAACAGAGACCACCTCCCTTTGATTTTCCGGAGAGCTCCGCGCTGCGATCTGCTCGCATTAGCCTGAACCCGGCAAGCTCCACGGCGTGGTGGGGGGTTCGTTCGCTAAGCCACGTTTCCATAAAGCACAGCGCAGCGGATCTGCTGAAGTCCGTGTTCCTTGATGTGAGGAGCAGCAGTTCATCCGTCTTGTTCGCCAGGGAGCGGACATTCGCCAGATGAATTGACGGTAGGGCAGAACGGAACCCTTTCTGCCTCAGCCTTACGAGTGCTCCGGCTCGCTTTCCGCGCCGCCGTCGTCGCGCTAGTTTGTACAGCACCGCCGCTCCGGCTAGAATCTCCGACAAACAGTCTGAATCGGAGAGAACAGGAGAGAAAATACCAGAAGAAGTCTGTCCGATGTTTAACAGAGCTTCTCTGGTAAAAGTGATCCGGGATGGACAGCAGAGGACACAGAAAACACACAAAATAAGACAAATAAACAGAGAGCGACTCACCGTGGCTGCCATCCGCGGCGCCATCATGACGTCACTGAGTTGTGCTCATGTCATCTGGGTGTCTTTTACATACCAGCTCTATCAAAGTCAAAAGTCAAAGTCAGCTTTATTGTCAATCTCTCCACATGTCACAACACACAAATAGACCGAAATTACGTTTTCTCTATCCCACGGCGACTGGGGCCTGAATTTCCCCACTCCCGGGATCTATAAAGTTTCAATCAATCAATCAATCAATCAATCAATCAATCAATCAATCAATCATCTGACTTAGTTCCTGTTAGAGTGGTGCTCACTCCAACTTATTTTGCAAGAACCACATGGGAGACAATTAAGTCTTTTTGGGCACCTGCAGGTGGAGACTCCATTCGTCAATGATCGAACGACATCTGACTCTCGCTTCCCGCAAGAGCGTTTTTATTAAGAAAAACAGGGTGGGGGTGACAGTGGACTGGATAGAGAAGAAAAAGCCCTTGACCTCTAGTCAAAGCATAGTAGGAGATGTTTTACGACATTGTGTAGGATGGGACAAGCTATGTTATTTATTACTGGTTACGCACCAACATAAGCATAAAACTAATCTAGCTAGGTTATTTATTACTGGTTACATACATTCCAACATAATCATACGATCAAGATAGTTTGGAAAACCCTGACAGCTCCCACAATTGTCATGCTGTTATGTTTTGTGAGTTGTTTTTGTCTTGTCCTGTTCGTCGTATTGTCACTTCTTGTTTTGTTTTGGTAACTCTCCTCTCGTTTCAGTTCGTGGGTCCTTCCTCTGTGTGTCAGGCTACTTGTCTTCCCTGATCCCAATTGTGTGCACCTGTGTCTTTGGTCCTAATTGTCTGCACCTGTGTTCTCACCTTCCTATGTGTATTTAGCCAGCGTCTTCCCCTTGTCTTGTGCCAGTGCGTCTGTTGGATTTTGTCCACAATTTAGGGAGCGCGCTATCTGCGCCTCATGGCCATTGCCAATCACCTGTTATCCAATTTACTCACTGCATGCTCGTTTGATTTCTTCAGATTTAGGAAAATGCTAAGAAACTGAAGCAGAAATTAGACTTACACAAGTTGGTTGAGTTCAATCACAATTCTTGTTAAGAAAGCTCTGTTTTCAGGAAAGTACAATACAGCGCTGGGCCTTTCAAGAGCATAGAGTCTCCCATTCAGAAAAGGCCACATTCAAGGTTCTTTGGTCAGCTTATATTCATTTCCACATGCCAATGTGGGCCGAGTTTGATGGGTGATGAGTCAGGGGGTGTGGCAAGTTCGCAGGAGATTCTGATTTCATGGGAGTGGGTGGTGGTTATGAGCGATTCAGTGTGTGTGGGGGCTGTTGTCTTCCATCCCGTCTTTCGGCCTTGGCGATCATCTTTGGCCGAGTCCTTTGCTGGCTCCCTCTGGCACCTGCTGGTTTTTATCTCCAAGTGACCTTCCTGTAAACATTCCCCTCCATTCTTGCACATAGACTGTCTCACCTCATTCTTTCATCATCATTTCAATTTTGTCATTTTGTACGAAATTATGTGAGCTTTTTGTCTGTGACATCATTAATCTATTAATGTTCCTTGACTATGCAAAGTTTGTTCTTTTGATACTCCATGTCTTTGCTTACGTCATTATTTTCTTAGTTTAATCATGCTTCCAACCATATATTTTCTTTGTTAGGCAAAATATTTCCCTCTGTCCAGAACGTTCAGTAGTAATCGAAAACTGGCGTCTAGCATTAGTCAAAACATAAAATACAATCAAGTACTGAACACTTTTAGACGACTTTGGCAGTGTCCGTGATTTAGAGAATCATCAGGCATGCATTAAACAGTTCCTTAAGGGTCATTAAGCTATTCAAGCAATATATCAAAAAACATTTCAAAGTGCTCAGAAATATATATCAGTTCATAAAGTTATAAAAACCTTTGTCATTACCACCTATCAAAAATGTCTAGTTATTGTTTTTTTATTGAGTTGGTGTGTAGGTATAATTATATGCTTAAAATGTTTCTTTTATTGATTGAATATGTGAATATACTTTCCTACTTATGTACTTTATTCAATGAGGTTTGAGCATATCTGTTTTTGTAGCTAGGCAGGACTTTTTGTATTTTGACCCCATTCCTTCACGTCTTGTCCCGTCTTGAGCACCAGCGATCGCGTGAGTAACAGATATGACTTTAGAGAACCTAGTTTAGAAGATACCTTTTTTTGTCAAGCCTGAGCGCTGTTTTTCAATTTTGTTTTTTGCCACCGTGTTTTCCCTCGTTTTGAGGTGCTTTTGGTTTTTGCTGTCTTCAGCCTTGTTTTCGCTCTTTTTGAGGCGCTTTTGTTTTTTTTGTGCTGTCTCCAGCCTGTTTGAATAAATACCTTTTGTTTGCACTATGCATCCGAGTCTTCTCCCTGATCCAAGCCTGACAACAATAGCTCCTACAAGATGTCTCCCGGGTCTCTTAGCTGGCTCGTGTCTTTGTTTGTTAGCCTTGGAAACTCCTCTATCTTGTTTAGCAGTGTGTCCTCAATTGCTTCTGAGGAACGGTGACACTCTTCAACCCGTTCCCTAATCATCTTTACGCCTCCAGCGGGTACTGCATGAACCCTTTTCACCTGTTCTGCAGATCTTGGATCCAGCCACCTTGTTAGTAGGTCTAACTCCTCTCTTTCTGATAAATTTAAGTTTTTAGTCGCGCCAATAAATGATACTTTCCACGTCCAATAGTTTTGCGGTTTGTCATCAAATTGCAGTAAAACAACGCTGATGAGTTACCGTATTTTCACGATTAAAACGTGCACCGTAATAAAAGGCGCAGTCTCAGTTATGTGTGCCATGACCGGATCATAGGGCGCGCGTTTTATATATACAATCCACGCCCCTTTAACGTTCTCATGGCGCTCTCAACTACGTCCGCCTTACAACAACACACACAAACACACACATACACATACACACACGCACACGCACACAAATACACACACGCAGCAGTGACTCTCCAATACACATCGATACCAAATGATCAGGTGTTGCTTTCCCGCCTTTTCCGGACAGTATAAAACCTTCTTACCTGGAGATGGAGGATGTTGTTACATCTACTGAAGTGCCATGTGTACTGACCGCCATTAAACAACCCAAGATCTTGCCAATAAAGAACAAACCGTTACCCCACATCTTAGTTTTCCTGACCCAACAACGGACATCATCAACAACACGCAACAGCCGTTGATGGAATCGAACCCGCACTTTCTTAACTGTGAAGCGGACATGCTAACCAGTTCTCCCCCGAGCCGCCAAAGAGTATAAATATTACGATATTGAGTCAAATGGAGCCTCGGTTTTCGACCACAATCCGTTCCAGAAGGCTGTTGGAGAACTGAATCGTTCAAATTCCGAATCATGTTTTCCCATTACAAATAATGGGAAAAAAAATCAAGTTTAAATTTAAAAACCCCGCCTTTTTAAAGTATTTTTTCATTTGTACATTTTTGTCCGATCGCGCAACTGCAGTGCTTAGCCTTATTGTGACAGAGCGGTCGCTAAAATTTAGAAAATATTTTTAAAGTCCTGATGTACTTTCCAAAATTTAAGTGGACCTCAGTGCGCAGGGAGCTTAATTTGGTCCGATCGCGCAACCGCAGCGCGCCGGGCGCTCACTGTTGCATTGCTTTAGGAGCGTCTTTGTGTTTTAGGATGGCTTTACTGATCCCACTTGCTTCCTTTGGAGGCATGATTAGAGTTGTTGCAATCCTCAGACTAACATGAATGTAATAACGAACGGAGTCAGTTGGCATGCGGGTCCTCTCGTGAGGTTCGACAATCGAATTTCGTTCGACATCCGGAGCAAAAAATTCTCAAATTTTTTGTTCAAATATTGATTTGTTCGAGAACCGGGATGTTCGAAAACCGAGGCTCCACTGTAAAACAATGTAACATTAATTTTCGACGACGATGGGATTTGAACCCATGCGTGCAGAGCACAATGGATTAGCAATCCATCGCCTTAACCTCTCGGCCACCTTGTCTTGCTCCTATGGGGCTGACAACACGTTGTGCCGACATACTTTGTGTGAAAATCCGACTGATGAAATGCCGAGTGGAGAGCACAATGGAGTAGCAACCCATCGCCTAAATATCTCAGCCATCGCATCTCATGCATGAGTTGTATGGGCGACATGATATGGCATGTACGGGGTAGTATAAGCTACAAGGTAAAATGATACGATACTTTAGATGTGAAATGAAGAAGAGCTAAGCCACAAAAGAAGTGACGATGTCAGCAAAGAAAAAAATTTTTTCAATGTTGTCTCACCCCAAATCTTTGGGATCATCGGCTCTGCGCAGTTGGATAGTTCCACTAACATTTTAACATCAACATTCTTCCACTGTACTTTTGCGCTATGCTTACTGTCTGCTGTATGCACACTGGCTCCGTTTTGCTCTTCTTATTTATTGTCTTATCTGTTTATTTATTATTTGTTCATCACTCTTATTTATTGTTTGTGCCTTCTTGTTTTTATATTGTGTCGTTTACTTGTATGTCTATCGTGTAATATGTCTCGTCACCGTGGGATAGAGAAAACGTAATTTCGGTTTCTTTGTGTGTCTTGACATGTGAAGAGATTGACAATAAAGCTGACTTTGACTTTTTGACTTTTGTGGCCGTAGCATCCCCGGAACGAATCTGGGTCATGGCGTATTTAAATTACCTTGCTGAATTTGTCCGTTGTTCACTGTTAGATGCAGAGACCACTGCTCCAGCAGAAGAAGCCGAAACCCTACAAACAGCAACCACAGAATCATCTCAACCACTAGACCGGACCCAGACCGACCCTCTATCGCTTACAGCCGCCGGTACGGAGACCAACCATGCTCAGCAGCTCCCACACGCTTCAGACCCCCCCCACCTCTCCAACTCCAGAAACCCATCACCCCCCCTCCTCTCATCCACCCCCCACACCTCACCCTACACACCCCCAGAACCCCCCCCCCCTTCTCTCATCCAACCCCACTTCCCACCCTCCTCCATATCCCTTTCTCCCTCCCCCCCTCCACTGGCCTTCTCATCACACATGAACGAGAGGATTGAACGGGCAAACATCAATATAGCCAGCCCCCATCAATGCTCCACCCAGGATCCACAAACCGACCTGAACGAACCCAGCCCCCATCGATGCTCCATCCAGGCTCAACCCCTCCCCATAAGCAAACTGAACAGCTCTCTACACAAACCCCCTTTCCCTCACCTAACTCCCCCCATACGTCCCCCCTTGTCCCAGAGTTCTGAAGAAAATTCCTCACCCAAAAACAGCAAGAACAAGGTCACACAGCAACATACTCCAGAAGCTATCACAACGCTGATCACTCCTAGAATAAACAACCCTATCATCCCAGTTTGTTCCGTCCCTGGATCAAACCTGATACCCATCCGTCAGAAACAGCTCCAGAAATCAAAACACTCCACCAGAACCAAAACAATTCGAGCGGCCCTGCTCAATATTAGATCATTAGTCAATAAATCACTTCTCATCAATGACCTCATTACGAGTAATGAATTAGATATCATGTTTCTTACAGAGACCTGGCTTGATCTAGATAACAGAGAATATATCCTTAATGAATCAACTCCACCTAATTTCAACTGCATTGACGCCCTCAGAATCGGAAAGAGAGGGGGAGGCGTTTTCTATTCTGATTTGTTTCAATGTAAACGGACGTCATTTGGAGATTGTCTTTCGTTTGAGTATCTTGCAGTTGTAATGAAGTCTTCTCCCCCTGTCCTACTTATGGTTGTATACAGACCCCCAGGTTATGCTAATAACTTCTTCGTCGAATTCTCTGAACTCTTCGCTATAATCTCCTTGGAACATGACTGTATATCAATAGTAGGTGACTTTAATATTCACATAGACAAACTCAATGATAATAACATCAAAGAACTAAACGACCTCCTTGACACCTTCGACCTATCCCAGCATATCTCTGGACCTACACACAACAGAGGCCATACACTAGATTTATTCATAACCAGAGGTCTTGAGTCATCTTTCCTCTCAGCAGTCGATATTGCCTTATCTGATCACTTCTGCATCTTTATCGAAATGAAGGTCACCCCTATAGCTTTCAGTCAACCACAAACCATTAAAAAGCGGCACTTAAATGAGGCCACTAGTACACTATTTATGGAGGCCTTCTCGCAGGCCCCTACCCTTCCATCAGAATCTGTCAATGACCTCCTAGATAACTTCAACTCTAAAACCCTAAAAGCTATCGACGCAGTAGCCCCTCTGAAAACCAAATTAATCTCTGGTAAGAAGAAAGCACCATGGACATACTCTCTCTCTTTAAAAGATAAAAAAGAGAGTCTAGAAAAGCAGAACGCAAATGGCGGAAAACTAAACTTCACATTCATCATGATATTTACAAAGACAGCCTTAAATCCTATAACCAAGAACTAAAAAAATCCAGACAATCTTTCTTTGCTGACATAATCAACAAAATCACAAATGACGCTCGTACTCTCTTTGCCACCATTAACAGGCTAACAAACGCCCCCCCTCAAATTGCCCCTGATTTCCTATCCACTGTCAAATGCAATGTATTTGCAACCTTCTTCAAGGATAAAATTAAAAACATCAGATTAGCCATCAGTAAAAGGACCTATGGCACCAATGCACCAACTGAAAAGGTGCCTAGTAAACATGACCCAATTTAATATCTGTCAGGTTTATTTCGATGACTGAATAACTATTAAGAGAAGAGCAACAGCAAACAGACCACAAGTGAGACAGAATATTAAGTCTTTTCTCGCGAGGAGTGCAGTACAGAAAGCTTCACAACAATCTCACTACACTAGTTATCTGTATGCACTCCTGCTCTTTTTATTTGGATTTGCCCTACCCACAAAATGAGACAAGCCCTCTAAAAGGGGAGGAGGGAAGCACGTGGGCTTTGTCTCGTAAGAAGAAAAATCACAAGGTGTTACATACTGATATGGAACAGTGTGAGAAAGAGTACAAGTGATCAGCAACCATTCTTTGTGTCTGTGATGAAATCAGGAAACATGAGTGATCAGCAATCATTATTTGTTGAAAAGGAACTGTCTTGGTAGATGTCTTCATTTTGCTGAGTGGTCAGCTGCGACCTGTCTGACCCAGTAACTTCTCTCTTCTGTGGTACATCATAAAAACAGCAAGGCCAAACAGCAAGCATATATTGCAGTAATATTGCGGTAATATTGCGGTAAAGCATCGACTAGAGAACGCATGATAGCATATATATACATTTTTCTAACAATATCATTGACCAAAAACAACTAGAAGAAACAGTGCAAAGCCTTAAATCCTCAACATGCTGCCTTGACACCTTGCCAACAAGCTTTCTAAAAAATGTCCACAAATGCCTTGCCCCAGACCTACTGCAGATAATAAACACTTCCCTACTTACAGGCATCTTTCCACGATCTTTAGAAACTGCTGTTGTGAAGCCCCTATTAAAGGAGCCTAATCTTGACCACTCCACAATCAGCAATTTCAGACCAGTATCAAATCTTCCTGTTTCAAGCAAAATACTCGAAAGAACTGTCTATCAACAACTCTATGCCTTCCTATCCTCCAATAACATACTAGATCCCTTCCAATCCGGTTTCCGACCCCATCACAGCACCGAAACTGCGCTTCTCAGAGTTATCAATGACATCCGAATGAACACGGATTCAGGTAAAATCTCAATTCTAGTGTCACTAGACCTTAGTGCTGCGTTCAATACGGTTGACCATGAAATTCTATTAGACAGACTGGAAAACTGGGTGGGTCTTTCCGGCAAGGTTCTTGACTGGTTCAGATCCTATCTGCAAGACAGGAACTACTTTATCTCTATCGGCAATTTCATCTCTGACCTGACCAATATGACATGTGGGGTACCCCAAGGCTCAATCCTAAATCCGGTCCTATTCAATCTCTACATGCTCCCAATTGGCCCAATACTCCAAAAAACAACATAGCCTACCACAGCTACGCAGATGACACATAACTTTACATAGCCCTCTCATCGGTTGACTATACCCCTATAAATACACTATACCAAACCATTGAGCAAATAAATGACTGGATATGCCAGAATTTCCTCCAACTAAACAAGGACAAAACAGAGATAATTGTCATTGGCGCTAAAGCAGAAAGGCTCAAAGTCACTGCTCAATTAAAATCCCTAGCCCTTAAACCAAAGGAACAAGTACAAATTCTTGGCATTATTATTGACTCTGACCTGAATTTCAACTCCCACATCAAACTCTTTCTCATCAAAGAAAATGTGCCTTCTTCCAGCTAAAAAAAATAGCAAGGCTCAGAGGCTATACATCCAAACAAGATCTTGAAAAATTAATTCATGCCTTCATATCTAGCAGATTGGACTACGGGAACAGCCTCTTCGAAGGCCTACCAAAGAAAGCTATGAAACAACTACAGCTCATTCAAAATGCTGCTGCTCGAGTTCTAACAAGAACCAAGAAAGCAGAACACATTTCACCAATACTCAAGTCCCTACACCGGCTACCAGTATGCCATAGAATAGATTTTAAGATTCTGCTAATAGTTTATAAATCTCTAAATGGGCCAGGGCCAAAATACCTCTCTGAACTGCTCCAACACTATGAACCTTCTAGATCACTTAGGTCATCGGGAACAGGCCTGCTAATTGTTCCCAGATACAAAACAAAACATGGTGAAGCTGCTTTTTGCCATTATGCCCCCCATAGCTGGAATAAACTCCCAGAGGACATTAGATCTGCCCCTACCCTACCCATCTTTAAATCCAAATTTAAAACTTTTTTATTCTCTTTTGCTTTCTAGCTGCTACTAAATCAATGATGTTGTTTTTGTTTCTGTTTGTTTATTATAATCTAAAATGTTCTTAAATGTTCTTAAATGAATTTATGCCAGGCTCTGACCTGATGTGATTCTGTTCTATAATCTATCAATGACGTTGTAATATATTTTTTTTAAATGAATTTATGTACCGTATTTTGCGCCCTATTAGGCGCACCGGGGTATAAGGCGCACCTTCCATTAACAGCCCATTTTAAAACTTTGTCCATATATAAGGCGCACCGAACTATAAGGCGCATAAAATAGAAGCTTTACTGCAACAAACTGAGGTTGTCTAGGGTTGCGGTATGCACCCACTAGCCAATAACCAACGAGCCCTCTGTAAACAATCGCGTTTCTCAAACGATCTCCTATAAAATTATTGGAACTGACTAAAGTTCGATCTAACGCATTGGTACTACTTACATATGTTTCCCTTCCATATCGATCCGTAGACTTACTCAAAACATTAACAGAGCAGCCTATTTTGACATGAAATAGCCTCACGCGTATAGCAGCTATCATTATAGCATTAGCCATCCGCAATTTCCTATGAGCCTCAGCTCGCAATCTCCCATGAGCCTCAGCAAAGTGCAAACAATCGCGTTTCTCAAACGATCTCCTATAAAATGATCAGAACTGACTAAAGTTCGATCTAACGCATTGGTACTACTTACCTATGTTTCCCTTCCATATCGATCCGTAGATTTACTCAAAACCGGGCGGACCGGGCCATTGTACAAGGGGGGAAATCTCGTGGAGGTGGAATATGCATCTACATCGGTGACGAATGGTGCCGGGACTCTGTAGTGGTATGCAAGCACTGCTCGCCACTGGCGGAGTTCGTGATCATTAAGTGCCGTCCTTTTTACCTGCCAAGGGAATTTACCGCGATTCTGCTAGTCGCGGTTTACATCCCGCCTTCCAACATCGAAGGCGACAGGATCGCGGCGCTTAGTGAACTGTACCAGGCTGTCAGTGAATAAGAGACAGCGCACCCTCACGGTTTCACCATCTTCGCTGGGGATTTTAATCATGCTAACCTGAAGTCTGTTTTTCCGAGGCTTCACCAGCATGTTAATTTTCCTACGCGTGGCGACAGCTTCCTGGACCGGGTCTACTCTTCGTATAAAGGAGCTTTCAAAGCTGCCCCCCTCCCCCATCTTGGACTTTCTGACCATATCACTGTTATGCTTTTGCCCGCATACAGACAAATGGTGAGAGCGTCCAGGCCGGTTCGCAAGCAGGTACGGTTGTGGCCTGAGGGTGCCTCTGATGCACTGCGTGACTGCTTTGGCTCTACTGACTGGGACATGTTTAGGAGGGCTGCCACTTGCGACGATCGGACAGACATTGAGGAGTATACTGACTCTGTTTCCTCCTACATCAGGAAGTGCATTGATGATGTGACTCTCAAAATCCATCGTCGCTCGGGCTAACCGGAAGCCATGGCTGACAGGGGCTGTCTTCAGGCTGCTGAGGGCCAGGGACAAAGCCTTTAGAGCAGGGGATGAGGCTGGCTTGAGGACTGCGAGGGCCGACCTGTCCCGGGGCATGAAAGAAGCGAAGAGGGCGTTCTTGTGCAAAATTACCGCCCACTTCAAGGACAGCAGGGACGCACGGAGCCTTTGGCAGGGCATTCAGACCATCACGGATTACAAGCCCGCGCCGCAGAGCTGTGAAGGCGACGTCCGTCTGCTCAATGACCTCAACCGCTTCTTTGCTCGCTTCGACGCTCAGAACAGCACTTGCCCGCTGAAGGCCACTCCCCCTTCGCACGAGCTGCCCCTGTGCCTCTCCGCCGACAGCGTGAGGAGGGCGCTTGCCGCTATCAACATCCGTAAGGCGGCGGGCCCTGACAACATCCCGGGTCGAGCGCTGAAGGACTGCGCTGGTGAGCTGACGGATGTCTTCACAGACATCTTTAACACTTCCCTGCAGCAGGCCATCGTCCCGTCGTGTTTCAAAGCTGCCACCATCGTACCTGTGCCGAAGAAACCCGCTCCGTCCTGCTTCAATGACTACCGCCCCGTGGCACTTACGCCCATCATCATGAAGGGCTTTGAGCGGCTTGTCATGGAGCACATCCGATCCGTTCTCCCCCCCACCATTGACCCCTTCCAGTTTGCGTACCGAGCCAAACGGTCCCCTGAGGATGCCATCTGCTCTGCCCTCCACTCGGCCCTCACCCACCTGGAGAGAAGGGACTCGTATGTGAGGTTGCTGTTTGTGGACTTCAGTTCTGCCTTCAACACCATTGTGCCACAACGCCTCATCAGCAAACTTGACGCGCTGGGCCTCAGTACCTACCTCTGCAACTGGCTACTGGACTTCCTCTGTCAGAGGCCACAGGTGGTACGTGTTGGCGACAAAATCTCCGCCAGCATCACGCTGAGCACGGGGGGCCCCCATGGCTGCGTGCTCCGTCCGCTGCTCTTCACCCTCCTGACGCATGACTGCGCTGCAACCTACAGCGACAACCGCATAGTGAAGTTTGCTGACGACACGACTCTGGTGGGTCTCATCACCAAGGGAGACGAGACTCAGTACAGGCTGGAGGTTGACCTTTTGACCACGTGGTGCAGGGACAACAACCTCCTGCTGAACGTCGACAAGACCAAGGAGATTGTTGTTGACTTCCGGAAGGGTCACACCCAACACCTGCCGCTGACCATCGACGGTGCTGTCGTGGAGAGAGTGGGGAGCGCCAGGTTCCTGGGGGTGCACATCAGTGAGGATCTCTCCTGGTCCACCAACACCGCATCACTGGCAAAGAAGGCCCAGCGCCGCCTGTACTTCCTGCGGAAACTCAGGCAAGCGAGCGCTCCTCCGGCCGTCATGACTACGTTTTACCGTGGCACCATTGAGAGCGTCCTCTCCAGCTGTATTGCTGTTTGGGATGGCAGCTGCACTGACTACAACTTGAAGGCCCTGCAGCGCATAGGGAACATGGCTGGTAAGATCATTGGTGCTTCACTCCCCTCTTTGAAAGACATTTCTCCCATCTCACCCGCAAGGCGACCGCGATTGTGAGTGATGTGAGTCACCCCGCTCACTCTTTGTTCGATCTTCTGCGCTCTGGGAAGAGGTACAGGAGCCTGCGCTCCCGCACAACCAGACTCAACAACAGCTTCATACTCCAGGCTGTTAGGATCCTGAACTCGCTTCCCCGTTCTGCGTAGCGTCCTGTACTTTTGCGCTATGCTTGATAGCTCCGTTTTGCTCCTCTTATTTATCGTTTTATCTGTTTATTTATTATTTATTCATCACTCTTACTATTTATTGTTTGAATTTTTGCCTTCTTGTTTTTATATTGTGTCGCTTACTTGTATGTCTATCGTGTACTATGTCTCGTCACCGTGGGATAGAGAAAACGTAATTTCAGTCTCTTTGTGTGTTGTGACATGTGGAGAGATTGACAATAAAGCTGACTTTGACTTTGACTTTTTGACTTTGATCTACCCCCGGGGCCTTGCCCCCGAGGAGTTTTTAAATTACCTCAGTGAGTTCGACCCCAGAGATTGGAGAGTCCACCTCTGAGTCTCCAGGCCCTGTGTCAAGTGACATGGTGGTACGAAATGGTGTAAAATTGGGTATTGAATTTGGCCCAGGCACATTGGCTATCCCAAAACATGTAGTAGTTCAAAATTTCACCAGGAGATGGTGTTAAAGCTTGACATAGGGGTGACCTGATGGAAATTAACAAATCTAATAAATTAAACTGTTAGCAATTGGGAGGACACGACCTGCTCAAAGACGTAGCAACGCACAGTTTTGGAATATGAGTTTGCTATGCCATAATTTTAAGATGCAACAGCTTGAGCAATATCAATATATGTGTTTAAGTTGGAAGAACCCATTATTGTGTTAAGTACTATTATGTGTTGAGATTGATCTTTATTAGACAAGATATATGTGATTCATGTTGCAATGTTTTGTCCAACCTGTATTTAACATTGGTGTTCCATCCATACCTGAATGTATTAAGTTGAGAGAAGACATTAAGGGCTAATACTAAAAGTAAAGAACGAGCAAAACAGGAAACATCTGTTTCCGGTGATTGCTGCTTGAAGCAAGGTTGCCAGGACAACCAGTGGTTTCCAGCTGGCCTGGACAGGGATCAGCTAAGGAACATTCTCGAAGCTTCCAGAAACTTCCAGAAACTTCCAGAAAGGCCACCTCACTTACCGGTGAGGTAATTCCGATGAGGTAATGCCAGAAGCCTATAAATAGGTTGCCCGGACACAGAGCGGGCGCGCTTGTTCCTAGTCAGGCCGATGGCCGTGACGCTGCCCGGAGTAAAAGAACGAAGATGGATTTTGCATTCTTTTTGAGATTGAACCAAAATCTACTAAGATGAATTTCCAGAGTCTTCGAATTGGACTTTGTCAAATTTTGAGCTTCGAGGAAGGCAGAGGCAGAAAGGAGAAGTCGCCACTTTTACTTATTTGGCTACGGTCCTCACGGCCAGACCTTTCCTCTGTTTTAAGCAGAATTCGGATTTTGGAACAAAGGAGAGCCGATCACTCGACTTGTTCAACCAAATAGGATTTTAGACCTTTAGTCTCCTCTCTTGTTCTGTGTGGGTGAGTCTTGTTATTTTGTTTTTTTGACTTGTAATTCTTTTTCTGGCTTATTCATTAAATCTCTTAAACCTTAATTTGGTATTGATTATTTCGTATTAACTACATTGAGCATGGTTTTATATGCGGTAATTACAACTTTAAAATGTCTTTATTTCCCTATCATAGTCATTATTTAAATCCGTTCAATTATTTTTAAAGTGAAGACAGCTTTAATCCTTAACATCAGGAATTGTCACATCTGGTTCGAAGTAGTTATCTTGAGCTCAGCTAGGGCGAGGGAGCTCTAGTAAATTAACGAATCCTTGAGGTCTTAACAAAGGCATCTTAAAAATATCCGTAACGTAATACCAGCATCAAACAACCGAAGGGAGCCATCATTACGGCGTGGTCATTTTGACACAATGATCGACTTTGTAGTCATGTCATCGGATTTGCGGCCGCATATTTTGGACAGGGGCGGAGCTGTCAACTGATCACCACCTGGTGGTGGTTTGGCTCCGACGGTGGGGGAAGATGCCGGTCCGACCTGGCAGGCCCAAACATATAATGAGGGTCTGCTGGGAACGTCTGGCAGAATCCCCTGTCAGGAAGAACTTCAACTCCCACCTCCGGCAGGGCTTTTCCCACGTTCTGGAGGAGGCGGGGGACATTGAGTCCGAGTGGACCATGTTCCGTGCCTCTATTGTTGAGGCAGCCGACCGGAGCTGTGGCCGTAAGGTGGTCTGTGCCTGTTGTGGTGGCAATCCCCGAACCCGCTGGTTGGCACCGGTGTTAAGGCATGCCGTCAAGCTGAAGAAGGAGTCCTATCAGGCCTTTTTGGCCTGCTGGACTCCGGAGGCAGCTGGCAGGTACCGGATGGCCAAGCGGTACACGGCTTCGGCGGTAGCTGAGGCAAAAACTCGGGCGTGGGAGGAGTTTGGCGAGGCCATAGAGAACGACTTCCGGACGGCTTCGAGGAAATTCTGGTCCACCATCCGACGTCTCAGGAGGGGGAAGCAGTGCACCGTCAACACTGATTACAGTGGAGATGGCGTGCTGCTGACCTCGACTCGGGACGTTGTGAGTCGGTGGGGAGAGTACTTCGAAGACCTCCTCAATAACACCGACACGCCTTCCATTGTGAAAGCAGGTGTTAAACGGGCACTTTTTATCGAAGTGCCTCCGGCTCCCCGGTTACAGGTTCAATAAGCCGAGGGAGAAGGGACTCGTCCGTAGCTGACCACCCGAGTTAAATTAATTCTACCAGAATCAATCTAATTTCTTTACGACGGCAACCCCTTTCAAGTCATCCGACGCGCGAGCCGAGTAACTCAATTCGAGGCGAGTCGTCAAAATGACCACGCCGTAATGATGGCTCCCTTCGGTTGTTTGATGCTGGTATTACGTTACGGATATTTTTAAGATGCCTTTGTTAAGACCTCAAGGATTCGTTAATTTACTAGAGCTCCCTCGCCCTAGCTGAGCTCAAGATAACTACTTCGAACCAGATGTGACAATTCCTGATGTTAAGGATTAAAGCTGTCTTCACTTTAAAAATAATTGAACGGATTTAAATAATGACTATGATAGGGAAATAAAGACATTTTAAAGTTGTAATTACCGCATATAAAACCATGCTCAATGTAGTTAATACGAAATAATCAATACCAAATTAAGGTTTAAGAGATTTAATGAATAAGCCAGAAAAAGAATTACAAGTCAAAAAAACAAAATAACAAGACTCACCCACACAGAACAAGAGAGGAGACTAAAGGTCTAAAATCCTATTTGGTTGAACAAGTCGAGTGATCGGCTCTCCTTTGTTCCAAAATCCGAATTCTGCTTAAAACAGAGGAAAGGTCTGGCCGTGAGGACCGTAGCCAAATAAGTAAAAGTGGCGACTTCTCCTTTCTGCCTCTGCCTTCCTCGAAGCTCAAAATTTGACAAAGTCCAATTCGAAGACTCTGGAAATTCATCTTAGTAGATTTTGGTTCAATCTCAAAAAGAATGCAAAATCCATCTTCGTTCTTTTACTCCGGGCAGCGTCACGGCCATCGGCCTGACTAGGAACAAGCGCGCCCGCTCTGTGTCCGGGCAACCTATTTATAGGCTTCTGGCATTACCTCATCGGAATTACCTCACCGGTAAGTGAGGTGGCCTTTCTGGAAGTTTCTGGAAGTTTCTGGAAGCTTCGAGAATGTTCCTTAGCTGATCCCTGTCCAGGCCAGCTGGAAACCACTGGTTGTCCTGGCAACCTTGCTTCAAGCAGCAATCACCGGAAACAGATGTTTCCTGTTTTGCTCGTTCTTTACTTTTAGTATTAGCCCTTAATGTCTTCTCTCAACTTAATACATTCAGGTATGGATGGAACACCAATGTTAAATACAGGTTGGACAAAACATTGCAACATGAATCACATATATCTTGTCTAATAAAGATCAATCTCAACACATAATAGTACTTAACACAATAATGGGTTCTTCCAACTTAAACACATATATTGATATTGCTCAAGCTGTTGCATCTTAAAATTATGGCATAGCAAACTCATATTCCAAAACTGTGCGTTGCTACGTCTTTGAGCAGGTCGTGTCCTCCCAATTGCTAACAGTTTAATTTATTAGATTTGTTAATTTCCATCAGGTCACCCCTATGTCAAGCTTTAACACCATCTCCTGGTGAAATTTTGAACTACTACATGTTTTGGGATAGCCAATGTGCCTGGGCCAAATTCAATACCCAATTTTACACCATTTCGTACCACCATGTCACTTGACACAGGGCCTGGAGACTCAGAGGTGGACTCTCCAATCTCTGGGGTCGAACTCACTGAGGTAATTTAAAAACTCCTCGGGGGCAAGGCCCCGGGGGTAGATCAAAGTCAAAAAGTCAAAGTCAAAGTCAGCTTTATTGTCAATCTCTCCACATGTCACAACACACAAAGAGACTGAAATTACGTTTTCTCTATCCCACGGTGACGAGACATAGTACACGATAGACATACAAGTAAGCGACACAATATAAAAACAAGAAGGCAAAAATTCAAACAATAAATAGTAAGAGTGATGAATAAATAATAAATAAACAGATAAAACGATAAATAAGAGGAGCAAAACGGAGCTATCAAGCATAGCGCAAAAGTACAGGACGCTACGCAGAACGGGGAAGCGAGTTCAGGATCCTAACAGCCTGGAGTATGAAGCTGTTGTTGAGTCTGGTTGTGCGGGAGCGCAGGCTCCTGTACCTCTTCCCAGAGCGCAGAAGATCGAACAAAGAGTGAGCGGGGTGACTCACATCACTCACAATCGCGGTCGCCTTGCGGGTGAGATGGGAGAAATGTCTTTCAAAGAGGGGAGTGAAGCACCAATGATCTTACCAGCCATGTTCCCTATGCGCTGCAGGGCCTTCAAGTTGTAGTCAGTGCAGCTGCCATCCCAAACAGCAATACAGCTGGAGAGGACGCTCTCAATGGTGCCACGGTAAAACGTAGTCATGACGGCCGGAGGAGCGCTCGCTTGCCTGAGTTTCCGCAGGAAGTACAGGCGGCGCTGGGCCTTCTTTGCCAGTGATGCGGTGTTGGTGGACCAGGAGAGATCCTCACTGATGTGCACCCCCAGGAACCTGGCGCTCCCCACTCTCTCCACGACAGCACCGTCGATGGTCAGCGGCAGGTGTTGGGTGTGACCCTTCCGGAAGTCAACAACAATCTCCTTGGTCTTGTCGACGTTCAGCAGGAGGTTGTTGTCCCTGCACCACGTGGTCAAAAGGTCAACCTCCAGCCTGTACTGAGTCTCGTCTCCCTTGGTGATGAGACCCACCAGAGTCGTGTCGTCAGCAAACTTCACTATGCGGTTGTCGCTGTAGGTTGCAGCGCAGTCATGCGTCAGGAGGGTGAAGAGCAGCGGACGGAGCACGCAGCCATGGGGGCCCCCCGTGCTCAGCGTGATGCTGGCGGAGATTTTGTCGCCAACACGTACCACCTGTGGCCTCTGACAGAGGAAGTCCAGTAGCCAGTTGCAGAGGTAGGTACTGAGGCCCAGCGCGTCAAGTTTGCTGATGAGGCGTTGTGGCACAATGGTGTTGAAGGCAGAACTGAAGTCCACAAACAGCAACCTCACATACGAGTCCCTTCTCTCCAGGTGGGTGAGGGCCGAGTGGAGGGCAGAGCAGATGGCATCCTCAGGGGACCGTTTGGCTCGGTACGCAAACTGGAAGGGGTCAATGGTGGGGGGGAGAACGGATCGGATGTGCTCCATGACAAGCCGCTCAAAGCCCTTCATGATGATGGGCGTAAGTGCCACGGGGCGGTAGTCATTGAAGCAGGACGGAGCGGGTTTCTTCGGCACAGGTACGATGGTGGCAGCTTTGAAACACGACGGGACGATGGCCTGCTGCAGGGAAGTGTTAAAGATGTCTGTGAAGACATCCGTCAGCTCACCAGCGCAGTCCTTCAGCGCTCGACCCGGGATGTTGTCAGGGCCCGCCGCCTTACGGATGTTGATAGCGGCAAGCGCCCTCCTCACGCTGTCGGCGGAGAGGCACAGGGGCAGCTCGTGCGAAGGGGGAGTGGCCTTCAGCGGGCAAGTGCTGTTCTGAGCGTCGAAGCGAGCAAAGAAGCGGTTGAGGTCATTGAGCAGACGGACGTCGCCTTCACAGCTCTGCGGCGCGGGCTTGTAATCCGTGATGGTCTGAATGCCCTGCCAAAGGCTCCGTGCGTCCCTGCTGTCCTTGAAGTGGGCGGTAATTTTGCACAAGAACGCCCTCTTCGCTTCTTTCATGCCCCGGGACAGGTCGGCCCTCGCAGTCCTCAAGCCAGCCTCATCCCCTGCTCTAAAGGCTTTGTCCCTGGCCCTCAGCAGCCTGAAGACAGCCCCTGTCAGCCATGGCTTCCGGTTAGCCCGAGCGACGATGGATTTTGAGAGTCACATCATCAATGCACTTCCTGATGTAGGAGGAAACAGAGTCAGTATACTCCTCAATGTCTGTCCGATCGTCGCAAGTGGCAGCCCTCCTAAACATGTCCCAGTCAGTAGAGCCAAAGCAGTCACGCAGTGCATCAGAGGCACCCTCAGGCCACAACCGTACCTGCTTGCGAACCGGCCTGGACGCTCTCACCATTTGTCTGTATGCGGGCAAAAGCATAACAGTGATATGGTCAGAAAGTCCAAGATGGGGGAGGGGGGCAGCTTTGAAAGCTCCTTTATACGAAGAGTAGACCCGGTCCAGGAAGCTGTCGCCACGCGTAGGAAAATTAACATGCTGGTGAAGCCTCGGAAAAACAGACTTCAGGTTAGCATGATTAAAATCCCCAGCGAAGATGGTGAAACCGTGAGGGTGCGCTGTCTCTTATTCACTGACAGCCTGGTACAGTTCACTAAGCGCCGCGATCCTGTCGCCTTCGATGTTGGAAGGCGGGATGTAAACCGCGACTAGCAGAATCGCGGTAAATTCCCTTGGCAGGTAAAAAGGACGGCACTTAATGATCACGAACTCCGCCAGTGGCGAGCAGTGCTTGCATACCACTACAGAGTCCCGGCACCATTCGTCACCGATGTAGATGCATATTCCACCTCCACGAGATTTACCCCCTTGTACAATGGCCCGGTCCGCCCGGTTTTGAGTAAATCTACGGATCGATATGGAAGGGAAACATAGGTAAGTAGTACCAATGCGTTAGATCGAACTTTAGTCAGTTCTGATCATTTTATAGGAGATCGTTTGAGAAACGCGATTGTTTGCACTTTGCTGAGGCTCATGGGAGATTGCGAGCTGAGGCTCAGAGGAAATTGCGGATGGCTAATGCTATAATGATAGCTGCTATACGCGTGAGGCTATTTCATGTCAAAATAGGCTGCTCTGTTAATGTTTTGAGTAAGTCTACGGATCGATATGGAAGGGAAACAAAAGTAAGTAGTACCAATGCGTTAGATCGAACTTTAGTCAGTTCCAATAATTTTATAGGAGATCGTTTGAGAAACGCGATTGTTTACAGAGGGCTCGTTGGTTATTGGCTAGTGGGTGCATACCGCAACCCTAGACAACCTCAGTTTGTTGCAGTAAAGCTTCTATTTTATGCGCCTTATAGTTCGGTGCGCCTTATATATGGACAACGTTTTAAAATGGGCTGTTAATGGAAGGTGCGCCTTATACCCCGGTGCGCCTAATAGGGCGCAAAATACGGTACATAAATTCATTTAAAAAAAATATATTACAACGTCATTGATAGATTATAGAACAGAATCACATCAGGTCAGAGCCTGGCATAAATTCATTTAAGAACATTTAAGAACCATTTAGATTATAATAAACAAACAGAAACAAAAACAACATCATTGATTTAGTAGCAGCTAGAAAGCAAAAGAGAATAAAAAAGTTTTAAGTTTGGATTTAAAGATGGGTAGGGTAGGGGCAGATCTAATGTCCTCTGGGAGTTTATTCCAGCTATGGGGGGCATAATGGCAAAAAGCAGCTTCACCATGTTTTGTTTTGTATCTGGGAACAATTAGCAGGCCTGTTCCCGATGACCTAAGTGATCTAGAAGGTTCATAGTGTTGGAGCAGTTCAGAGAGGTATTTTGGCCCTGGCCCATTTAGAGATTTATAAACTATTAGCAGAATCTTAAAATCTATTCTATGGCATACTGGTAGCCGGTGTAGGGACTTGAGTATTGGTGAAATGTGTTCTGCTTTCTTGGTTCTTGTTAGAACTCGAGCAGCAGCATTTTGAATGAGCTGTAGTTGTTTCATAGCTTTCTTTGGTAGGCCTTCGAAGAGGCTGTTCCCGTAGTCCAATCTGCTAGATATGAAGGCATGAATTAATTTTTCAAGATCTTGTTTGGATGTATAGCCTCTGAGCCTTGCTATTTTTTTTAGCTGGAAGAAGGCACATTTTCTTTGATGAGAAAGAGTTTGATGTGGGAGTTGAAATTCAGGTCAGAGTCAATAATAATGCCAAGAATTTGTACTTGTTCCTTTGGTTTAAGGGCTAGGGATTTTAATTGAGCAGTGACTTTGAGCCTTTCTGCTTTAGCGCCAAAAACAATTATCTCTGTTTTGTCCTTGTTTAGTTGGAGGAAATTCTGGCATATCCAGTCATTTATTTGCTCAATGGTTTGGTATAGTGTATTTATAGGGGTATAGTCAACCGATGAGAGGGCTATGTAAAGTTGTGTGTCATCTGCGTAGCTGTGGTAGGCTATGTTGTTTTTTGGAGTATTGGGCCAATTGGGAGCATGTAGAGATTGAATAGGACCGGATTTAGGATTGAGCCTTGGGGTACCCCACATGTCATATTGGTCAGGTCAGAGATGAAATTGCCGATAGAGATAAAGTAGTTCCTGTCTTGCAGATAGGATCTGAACCAGTCAAGAACCTTGCCGGAAAGACCCACCCAGTTTTCCAGTCTGTCTAATAGAATTTCATGGTCAACCGTATTGAACGCAGCACTAAGGTCTAGTGACACTAGAATTGAGATTTTACCTGAATCCGTGTTCATTCGGATGTCATTGATAACTCTGAGAAGCGCAGTTTCGGTGCTGTGATGGGGTCGGAAACCGGATTGGAAGGGATCTAGTATGTTATTGGAGGATAGGAAGGCATAGAGTTGTTGATAGACAGTTCTTTCGAGTATTTTGCTTGAAACAGGAAGATTTGATACTGGTCTGAAATTGCTGATTGTGGAGTGGTCAAGATTAGGCTCCTTTAATAGGGGCTTCACAACAGCAGTTTCTAAAGATCGTGGAAAGATGCCTGTAAGTAGGGAAGTGTTTATTATCTGCAGTAGGTCTGGGGCAAGGCATTTGTGGACATTTTTTAGAAAGCTTGTTGGCAAGGTGTCAAGGCAGCATGTTGAGGATTTAAGGCTTTGCACTGTTTCTTCTAGTTGTTTTTGGTCAATGATATTGTTAGAAAAATGTATATATATGCTATCATGCGTTCTCTAGTCGATGCTTTACCGCAATATTACCGCAATATTACTGCAATATATGCTTGCTGTTTGGCCTTGCTGTTTTTATGATGTACCACAGAAGAGAGAAGTTACTGGGTCAGACAGGTCGCAGCTGACCACTCAGCAAAATGAAGACATCTACCAAGACAGTTCCTTTTCAACAAATAATGATTGCTGATCACTCATGTTTCCTGATTTCATCACAGACACAAAGAATGGTTGCTGATCACTTGTACTCTTTCTCACACTGTTCCATATCAGTATGTAACACCTTGTGATTTTTCTTCTTACGAGACAAAGCCCACGTGCTTCCCTCCTCCCCTTTTAGAG
Organism: Syngnathus typhle; assembly: GCF_033458585.1. NCBI lineage: Eukaryota > Metazoa > Chordata > Actinopteri > Syngnathiformes > Syngnathidae > Syngnathus > Syngnathus typhle. The sequence goes on from NC_083744.1 coordinate 377,729, forward strand.
GGCTTGTCTCATTTTGTGGGTAGGGCAAATCCAAATAAAAAGAGCAGGAGTGCATACAGATAACTAGTGTAGTGAGATTGTTGTGAAGCTTTCTGTACTGCACTCCTCGCGAGAAAAGACTTAATATTCTGTCTCACTTGTGGTCTGTTTGCTGTTGCTCTTCTCTTAATAGTTATTCAGTCATCGAAATAAACCTGACAGATATTAAATTGGGTCATGTTTACTAGGCACCTTTTCAGTTGGTGCATTGGTGCCATAGGTCCTTTTACTGATGGCTAATCTGATGTTTTTAATTTTATCCTTGAAGAAGGTTGCAAATACATTGCATTTGACAGTGGATAGGAAATCAGGGGCAATTTGAGGGGGGGCGTTTGTTAGCCTGTTAATGGTGGCAAAGAGAGTACGAGCGTCATTTGTGATTTTGTTGATTATGTCAGCAAAGAAAGATTGTCTGGATTTTTTTAGTTCTTGGTTATAGGATTTAAGGCTGTCTTTGTAAATATCATGATGAATGTGAAGTTTAGTTTTCCGCCATTTGCGTTCTGCTTTTCTAGACTCTCTTTTTTATCTTTTAAAGAGAGAGAGTATGTCCATGGTGCTTTCTTCTTACCAGAGATTAATTTGGTTTTCAGAGGGGCTACTGCGTCGATAGCTTTTAGGGTTTTAGAGTTGAAGTTATCTAGGAGGTCATTGACAGATTCTGATGGAAGGGTAGGGGCCTGCGAGAAGGCCTCCATAAATAGTGTACTAGTGGCCTCATTTAAGTGCCGCTTTTTAATGGTTTGTGGTTGACTGAAAGCTATAGGGGTGACCTTCATTTCGATAAAGATGCAGAAGTGATCAGATAAGGCAATATCGACTGCTGAGAGGAAAGATGACTCAAGACCTCTGGTTATGAATAAATCTAGTGTATGGCCTCTGTTGTGTGTAGGTCCAGAGATATGCTGGGATAGGTCGAAGGTGTCAAGGAGGTCGTTTAGTTCTTTGATGTTATTATCATTGAGTTTGTCTATGTGAATATTAAAGTCACCTACTATTGATATACAGTCATGTTCCAAGGAGATTATAGCGAAGAGTTCAGAGAATTCGACGAAGAAGTTATTAGCATAACCTGGGGGTCTGTATACAACCATAAGTAGGACAGGGGGAGAAGACTTCATTACAACTGCAAGATACTCAAACGAAAGACAATCTCCAAATGACGTCCGTTTACATTGAAACAAATCAGAATAGAAAACGCCTCCCCCTCTCTTTCCGATTCTGAGGGCGTCAATGCAGTTGAAATTAGGTGGAGTTGATTCATTAAGGATATATTCTCTGTTATCTAGATCAAGCCAGGTCTCTGTAAGAAACATGATATCTAATTCATTACTCGTAATGAGGTCATTGATGAGAAGTGATTTATTGACTAATGATCTAATATTGAGCAGGGCCGCTCGAATTGTTTTGGTTCTGGTGGAGTGTTTTGATTTCTGGAGCTGTTTCTGACGGATGGGTATCAGGTTTGATCCAGGGACGGAACAAACTGGTATGATAGGGTTGTTTATTCTAGGAGTGATCAGCGTTGTGATAGCTTCTGGAGTATGTTGCTGTGTGACCTTGTTCTTGCTGTTTTTGGGTGAGGAATTTTCTTCAGAACTCTGGGACAAGGGGGGACGTATGGGGGGAGTTAGGTGAGGGAAAGGGGGTTTGTGTAGAGAGCTGTTCAGTTTGCTTATGGGGAGGGGTTGAGCCTGGGTGGAGCATCGATGGGGGCTGGGTTCGTTCAGGTCGGTTTGTGGATCCTGGGTGGAGCATCGATGGGGGCTGGCTATATTGATGTTTGCCCGTTCAATCCTCTCGTTCATGTGTGATGAGAAGGCCAGTGGAGGGGGGGAGGGAGAAAGGGATATGGAGGAGGGTGGGAAGTGGGGTTGGATGAGAGAAGGGGGGGGGGGTTCTGGGGGTGTGTAGGGTGAGGTGTGGGGGGTGGATGAGAGGAGGGGGGGTGATGGGTTTCTGGAGTTGGAGAGGTGGGGGGGTCTGAAGCGTGTGGGAGCTGCTGAGCATGGTTGGTCTCCGTACCGGCGGCTGTAAGCGATAGAGGGTCGGTCTGGGTCCGGTCTAGTGGTTGAGATGATTCTGTGGTTGCTGTTTGTAGGGTTTCGGCTTCTTCTGCTGGAGCAGTGGTCTCTGCATCTAACAGTGAACAACGGACAAATTCAGCAAGGTAATTTAAATACGCCATGACCCAGATTCGTTCCGGGGATGCTACGGCCACAAAAGTCAAAAAGTCAAAGTCAGCTTTATTGTCAATCTCTTCACATGTCAAGACACAGAAAGAAACCGAAATTACGTTTTCTCTATCCCATGGTGACGAGACATATTACACGATAGACTTACAAGTAAACGACACAATATAAAAACAAGAAGGCACAAACAATAAATAAGAGTGATGAACAAATAATAAATAAACAGATAAGACAATAAATAAGAAGAGCAAAACGGAGCCAGTGTGCATACAGCAGACAGTAAGCATAGCGCAAAAGTACAGTGGAAGAATGTTGATGTTAAAATGTTAGTGGAACTATCCAACTGCGCAGAGCCGATGATCCCAAAGATTTGGGGTGAGACAACATTGAAAAAATTTTTTTCTTTGCTGACAGTGTCACTTCTTTTGTGGCTTAGCTCTTCTTCATTTCACATCTAAAGTATCGTATCATTTTACCTTGTAGCTTATACTACCCCGTACATGCCATATCATGTCGCCCATACAACTCATGCATGAGATGCGATGGCTGAGATATTTAGGCGATGGGTTGCTACTCCATTGTGCTCTCCACTCGGCATTTCATCAGTCGGATTTTCACACAAAGTATGTCGGCACAACGTGTTGTCAGCCCCATAGGAGCAAGACAAGGTGGCCGAGAGGTTAAGGCGATGGATTGCTAATCCATTGTGCTCTGCACGCATGGGTTCAAATCCCATCGTCGTCAAAAATTAATGTTACATTGTTTTACAGTGGAGCCTCGGTTTTCGAACATCCCGGTTCTCGAATAAATCAATATTTGAACAAATAATTTGAGAATTTTTTGCTCCGGATGTCGAACAAAATTCGATTGTCGAACCTCACGAGAGGACCCGCATGCCAACTGACTCCGTTCGTTATTACATTCATGTTAGTCTGAGGATTGCAACAACTCTAATCATGCCTCCAAAGGAAGCAAGTGGGATCAGTAAAGCCATCCTAAAACACAAAGACGCTCCTAAAGCAATGCAACAGTGAGAGCCCGGCGCGCTGCGGTTGCGCGATCGGACCAAATTAAGCTCCCTGCGCACTGAGGTCCACTTAAATTTTGGAAAGTACATCAGGACTTTAAAAATATTTTCTAAATTTTAGCGACTGCTCTGTCACAATAAGGCTAAGCACTGCAGTTGCGCGATCGGACAAAAATGTAAATATTAAAAAATACTTTAAAAAGGCGGGGTTTTTAAATTTAAACTTGATTTTTTTTCCCATTATTTGTAATGGGAAAACATGATTCGGAATTTGAACGATCCAGTTCTCCGACAGCCTTCTGGAACGGATTGTGGTCGAAAACCGAGGCTCCATTTGACTCAATATCGTAATATTTATACTCTTTGGCGGCTCGGGGGAGAACTGGTTAGCATGTCCGCTTCACAGTTAAGAAAGTGCGGGTTCGATTCCATCAACGGCTGTTGCGTGTTGTTGATGATGTCCGTTGTTGGGTCAGGAAAACTAAGATGTGGGGTAACGGTTTGTTCTTTATTGGCAAGATCTTGGGTTGTTTAATGGCGGTCAGTACACATGGCACTTCAGTAGATGTAACAACATCCTCCATCTCCAGGTAAGAAGGTTTTATACTGTCCGGAAAAGGCGGGAAAGCAACACCTGATCATTTGGTATCGATGTGTATTGGAGAGTCACTGCTGCGTGTGTGTATTTGTGTGCGTGTGCGTGTGTGTATGTGTATGTGTGTGTTTGTGTGTGTTGTTGTAAGGCGGACGTAGTTGAGAGCGCCATGAGAACGTTAAAGGGGCGTGGATTGTATATATAAAACGCGCGCCCTATGATCCGGTCATGGCACACATAACTGAGACTGCGCCTTTTATTACGGTGCACGTTTTAATCGTGAAAATACGGTAACTCGTCAGCGTTGTTTTACTGCAATTTGATGACAAACCGCAAAACTATTGGACGTGGAAAGTATCATTTATTGGCGCGACTAAAAACTTACATTTATCAGAAAGAGAGGAGTTAGACCTACTAACAAGGTGGCTGGATCCAAGATCTGCAGAACAGGTGAAAAGGGTTCATGCAGTACCCGCTGGAGGCGTAAAGATGATTAGGGAACTGGTTGAAGAGTGTCACCGTTCCTCAGAAGCAATTGAGGACACACTGCTAAACAAGATAGAGGAGTTTCCAAGGCTAACAAACAAAGACACGAGCCAGCTAAGAGACCCGGGAGACATCTTGTAGGAGCTATTGTTGTCAGGCTTGGATCAGGGAGAGGACTCGGATGCATAGTGCAAACAAAAGGTATTTATTCAAACAGGCTGGAGACAGCACAAAAAAAACAAAAGCACCTCAAAAAGAGCGAAAACAAGGCTGAAGACAGCAAAAACCAAAAGCACCTCAAAACGAGGGAAAACACGGTGGCAAAAAACAAAATTGAAAAACAGCGCTCAGGCTTGACAAAAAAAGGTATCTTCTAAACTAGGTTCTCTAAAGTCATATCTGTTACTCACGCGATCGCTGGTGCTCAAGACGGGACAAGACGTGAAGGAATGGGGTCAAAATACAAAAAGTCCTGCCTAGCTACAAAAACAGATATGCTCAAACCTCATTGAATAAAGTACATAAGTAGGAAAGTATATTCACATATTCAATCAATAAAAGAAACATTTTAAGCATATAATTATACCTACACACCAACTCAATAAAAAAACAATAACTAGACATTTTTGATAGGTGGTAATGACAAAGGTTTTTATAACTTTATGAACTGATATATATTTCTGAGCACTTTGAAATGTTTTTTGATATATTGCTTGAATAGCTTAATGACCCTTAAGGAACTGTTTAATGCATGCCTGATGATTCTCTAAATCACGGACACTGCCAAGGTCGTCTAAAAGTGTTCAGTACTTGATTGTATTTTATGTTTTGACTAATGCTAGACGCCAGTTTTCGATTACTACTGAACGTTCTGGACAGAGGGAAATATTTTGCCTAACAAAGAAAATATATGGTTGGAAGCATGATTAAACTAAGAAAATAATGACGTAAGCAAAGACATGGAGTATCAAAAGAACAAACTTTGCATAGTCAAGGAACATTAATAGATTAATGATGTCACAGACAAAAAGCTCACATAATTTCGTACAAAATGACAAAATTGAAATGATGATGAAAGAATGAGGTGAGACAGTCTATGTGCAAGAATGGAGGGGAATGTTTACAGGAAGGTCACTTGGAGATAAAAACCAGCAGGTGCCAGAGGGAGCCAGCAAAGGACTCGGCCAAAGATGATCGCCAAGGCCGAAAGACGGGATGGAAGACAACAGCCCCCACACACACTGAATCGCTCATAACCACCACCCACTCCCATGAAATCAGAATCTCCTGCGAACTTGCCACACCCCCTGACTCATCACCCATCAAACTCGGCCCACATTGGCATGTGGAAATGAATATAAGCTGACCAAAGAACCTTGAATGTGGCCTTTTCTGAATGGGAGACTCTATGCTCTTGAAAGGCCCAGCGCTGTATTGTACTTTCCTGAAAACAGAGCTTTCTTAACAAGAATTGTGATTGAACTCAACCAACTTGTGTAAGTCTAATTTCTGCTTCAGTGTCTTAGCATTTTCCTAAATCTGAAGAAATCAAACGAGCATGCAGTGAGTAAATTGGATAACAGGTGATTGGCAATGGCCATGAGGCGCAGATAGCGCGCTCCCTAAATTGTGGACAAAATCCAACAGACGCACTGGCACAAGACAAGGGGAAGACGCTGGCTAAATACACATAGGAAGGTGAGAACACAGGTGCAGACAATTAGGACCAAAGACACAGGTGCACACAATTGGGATCAGGGAAGACAAGTAGCCTGACACACAGAGGAAGGACCCACGAACTGAAACGAGAGGAGAGTTACCAAAACAAAACAGGAAGTGACAATACGACGAACAGGAGAAGACAAAAACAACTCACAAAACATAACAGCATGACAATTGTGGGAGCTGTCAGGGTTTTCCAAACTATCTTGATTGTATGATTATGTTGGAATGTATGTAACCAGTAATAAATAACCTAGCTAGATTAGTTTTATGCTTATGTTGGTGCGTAACCAGTAATAAATAACATAGCTTGTCCCATCCTACACAATGTCGTAAAACATCTCCTGCTATGCTTTGACTAGAGGTCAAGGGCTTTTTCTTCTCTATCCAGTCCACTGTCACCCCCACCCTGTTTTTCTTAATAAAAACGCTCTTGCGGGAAGCGAGAGTCAGATGTCGTTCGATCATTGACGAATGGAGTCTCCACCTGCAGGTGCCCAAAAAGACTTAATTGTCTCCCATGTGGTTCTTGCAAAATAAGTTGGAGTGAGCACCACTCTAACAGGAACTAAGTCAGATGATTGATTGATTGATTGATTGATTGATTGATTGATTGATTGATTGATTGATTGATTGATTGAAACTTTATAGATCCCGGGAGTGGGGAAATTCAGGCCCCAGTCGCCGTGGGATAGAGAAAACGTAATTTCGGTCTATTTGTGTGTTGTGACATGTGGAGAGATTGACAATAAAGCTGACTTTGACTTTTGACTTTGATAGAGCTGGTATGTAAAAGACACCCAGATGACATGAGCACAACTCAGTGACGTCATATGATGGCGCCGCGGATGGCAGCCACGGTGAGTCGCTCTCTGTTTATTTGTCTTATTTTGTGTGTTTTCTGTGTCCTCTGCTGTCCATCCCGGATCACTTTTACCAGAGAAGCTCTGTTAAACATCGGACAGACTTCTTCTGGTATTTTCTCTCCTGTTCTCTAGTCAAGTCAAGTCAAGTTTATTTGTATAGCCCTAAATCACAAGCAGTCTCAAAGGGCTTCACATAGACAGAAATTGACAATTATTCTCAAAGCATCCCCTGATCTTAAGCTCCCAAAAGGGCAAGGAAAAACTTAAAAACCCCTAGCAGGGGGAAAATGAGAAACCTTGAGAAGGGACCACAGATGGAAGGATCCCCCTTTCAGGATCACCAGGTTGAAATGGATGCAGAGAGGGCACAAATGATACAACATGAAAATCAATTAAATAAAAAGTGGATGTCCATGTCACAGCAGAGGGCTGCCGAAAGGAGCCCTCAATTGTCCTGGCAGTGCTCTTCGAGGAGGTTGAGCTGCAGTTCCCCTATCCTGAATTGGCCACCAGAATCCAGATAGCCGCTGTCAGCATGGGTACCACCTAACCACCTCCCCGGCCGGGGAGGGGGGAGGGAGGGGGTGGAGAGGGAGAGAAAACAAACTCCAGCCGAATCGGCCACTACAGGTTAGTTAAAGGCCATGTCATAGAAATGTGTCTTTAAACGTGTCTTAAATGTTTCTACTGAGGTAGCAGTCCTAATATCCATTGGTAGGGCATTCCAAAGCTCTGGAGCCCGAATAGAAAATGCTCTAGAGCCTGCAGACATTTTCTTAGCCCTCGGTGTCGCTAAAAGGGTAGCGTTTTGCGAACGAAGGTTACGAGACGGAACATAAGGAACAACTAGGTCGACGAGATATGAAGGCGCTAAGCCATGCAGCGATTTATAGGTTAATAGAAGAACCTTGAAGTCACATCTTAAATGGACCGGAAGCCAATGTAAGTTGGCTAGTATTGGGGTAATGTGATCAAATTTTCTTGTCCGAGAGAGCAGCCTTGCAGCGGCATTTTGTACTAACTGTAGACTTTTGATGCGGGACTTAGGAAGACCCGAAAATAGTACATTACAGTAGTCCAGGCGCGACGTGACGAACGCATGTATAATAGTTTCCGCATCACCGGTCGAAAGGATCGGACGAATCTTTGCAATATTACGAAGGTGAAAAAACGCAATTCTGGTTATATTCTTAATGTGCTTTTGAAAGGAGAGAGTTTGGTCAAATATTACCCCGAGATTAGTTACAGTATCGCTTTGAGTGATAGTACGGTTATCTATAGTTATAGCGGTTTCCTTGAATAAGTGTTGATAACGAGCTGGACCAATTATCAACATCTCAGTTTTATCTGGGTTAAGACGAAGGAAGTTGAGAGACATCCATTGCTTGATCTCCGCAAGGCACTTCTCAAGATTACAACAATCCCGCGGATCTGTCATCGATAACGGCATATATAATTGGGTGTCATCCGCATAGCATTGAAAACTAATATTATATTTACGTATTATGTCCCCAAGCGGAATCATATAAATATTAAAAAGAATTGGTCCGAGAACCGATCCCTGTGGGACACCACATGTAACATTATAGAGCTCCGAGGACGCATTGCCATGGACCACTCGGTGCGTCCTGTTTGATAGATAGGAATGGAACCAGCCTAGTGCTGACCCTGAAATACCAACACAACTTTTAAGACGCCCTAATAAAATATCGAAGTCTACAGTGTCGAAGGCAGCACTAAGATCGAGTAGTAACAGTACAGACGAAATGTTTGAATCCATAGCTACGAGGAGATCATTAGTCACTTTCGCAAGTGCTGTCTCAGTGGAATGATTAGCTCTAAAACCAGACTGAAAAGTGTCGTATCGATTATTGGCGACCATGTAATCAATAAGCTGCTGCGCTACTACTTTTTCAAGAAGTTTTGCTATGAATGGGAGGTTTGAAACTGGCCTATAATTACTGAGACAGTCCGGGTCAAGATTTGGTCGCTTAAGTAACGGTTTAATGATAGCGGTTTTAAAGGCTGTTGGCACTATCCCAGAGGAGACAGACAGATTGATTATATTTAAGACGGACGGTCCTAAAATTTGAAATAATTCTTTAAGTAGTTTGGCTGGAAGAGGGTCGAGTAAACATGTTGTTTGTTTAGCCGCACTAACAATTTGTGTAAGCCTTTCAAGAGACACGCTTTTAAAAGTTGAGAGGGTTGTTGCATGATCATCAGCGTTGGTAAACGGCGTGCTCGACCGAGCGATTGGAATGCTATTCTTGATCTCATCCCTAATGGATTCAATCTTTTGAGCAAAAAATTTCATGAACTCGTCAGCTGAGTGGAAGGAACTATCGGAGGTCGGCTGGCGCAGAGTCAGCTTTGCCACTGTATCAAATAGGTGTTTCGGATTGTTTTTATTGAGATTAATAACTTGCGAAAAATATCGAGTTTTTGCTAAGATAAGCGCATCTTTATATTTCAGGAGGCTATCCTGCCATGCCTGATGGAAAACCTCAAGTTTGGTTAGACGCCATCTGCGCTCATGCTTTCTACATAATTGCTTAAGCGTACGCGTTTCATCTGTGAACCATGGAGTAGGCACTCTACGGCGAGTTTTCAGACGTAACGGCGCCACAGAGTCAATGGCATTTAACAATGTCGCATTGAATTCATTCGTAAGATTATCAATAGAGTCGGCGTATGTGAGAAAATTAGTGGTTGCCGGCGACAGTATTTCAGATAGCGCAGTTGCAGTCATAGAGTTGAAATGACGGCTCCTATAATGCTGATTGCTCTCTTGTCTTTGACAAGGAACTATAATTTCAAACTTTATTAAGTAATGATCAGACAAAACAGTAGTGTATGGCAGTACTGCTATATTTGAGGTTGCAAGTCCTCGGGATAATACCAGATCTATGGTATTTCCATTCTTATGCGTTGCTGCCTGTACAGCTTGCGTAAAACCAAAGGTATCAGTTAAAGTCTGAAACGCCGAAGTAAGTGGCTCTGACGGTAAATTCATGTGGATGTTGAAATCGCCCATGATAATTATATTATCCGCATTGGTTACGAGATCAGCCACAAATTCTGAAAATTCATCCAGGAAGCCAGAGTAAGCCCCGGGTGGACGGTAAATAACAACAAGATAAAATGACGGTAAAGCGGTGGATCGGACAATGAGAACCTCAAATGTTTTAAATACGTTGATCGAACGAGGCCTAAAACTAAGCTCGGAATTCGAGATGAGGGCGACACCCCCACCCTTTTTTCGAGGACGCGCCACATGCGAGCTCACAAAATTTGGAGGCGAGGCCTCATTAAGCGGCATCAGTTCATTAGGTTTTAACCAGGTCTCGCAGAGACCAAAAGCGTTTAGATTATGTTCTGTGATGAGATCATTAACGAGAATGGCTTTCGTATGAAGCGATCTAATATTCATAAAACCAAGTTTAAGTGTAATTGGTCGATCCGGGTGCGTATTTATCGAAGGATATTTATACGAAATGCGAGTAAGATTGTGTTCTCTAAGCCTGACATCACCTCTCAAATGTTTGTTAGCGCGGTGGGCTGATACGACCGTGGGAATTTGATAGTAAATATTTGTTACACGTGTAGAATTATCTGAAACCGGCACCGTTTCCTCAGCAAAACCGGTCGGGGTGGAGTGATTGGATTTGTCTACTACCCCAGTAGAAAGTGCGTTTATGTGTACTGTCGCACTATTCAAACTATCACGCTCTAGTCTACACAAGGAGCTATGTGCATGCTGGGAGTCTAGCCTAGCGCTAGTTAACTTTATCTTAACAGACTCCAAACCCATCCTGACAGGTGGTCTAATCACCTGTGACCCGGCCTGCTCTAGTGACCTGTCATGTGTGGCTCAAACAGTAATCTATATTCCTAGAAAGAGTGAAGGCGCCTTCACGGTTAGGGTGAAGGCCGTCCTTCCTCAGCAGGTCGGGGCGGCCCCAGAAGGAAGGCCAGTTATCTATGAAATACAGTCCCTGCTTCTTACAGAACCCAGCCATCCATCGATTAAGGGAGACTAATCTACTAAGCCTCTCATCAGTGCCTCTCCCAGGCAGGGGGCCAGAGACAAATACTCGATGCCGACTCATCTTTCTAGCGAGATCACAAGTCCTCGCTATGTTTCTCTTTGTGATCTCCGACTGCCTCATCCTAACATCATTGGAGCCGACGTGTATCACTATGTCCGAGTAGCTAGTGTTGATGGAACTACGCTGTTGACTAGACCTATTGCGAGTCAGCTCCCTAAGATTAGCTTCTATGTCGGGTGCTCTGCCCCCAGGAATACACATTACCGTGGCTGGATTTGTAAGCGTAATATTTCGGGTAATGGAGTCACCTATGACCAAAGTGCGAGGGCCAGTAGACCGAGATGACTTTGGACGGCTATGCGTCTTACCTGGCTCATCGCGATTAGCAAGCCGCTTGGGGCTAATGCTAACTGGGCTAGCAGGCTGACTACAGCCCGCGTCTGTATCCGCCACATCTACAGTTATCGCGCAATTCTGCTCTAACTGGCGGACACGTCCCTCTAGCAGGGACAACCTCTCTAAGAGAAGGGTGCAGTTGGTGCACGAAGCCACACAAACCTCTCGATCCGCAGCCATACTTTGTGTCCGATGATCGACGGCAGACAAACGGCCACGAAGCCTCCGCTCTCCCAGGCACTCCAACTGTGAAAAAAAAGATCGACAGTGTAATAAAAGATTCAAACTTACTTTAGAGTCAGGGAGATGAGTTCCACGCTGGAGAAAACAAAATCGTCCAAGCCTGAAAAGTATTGGGAGTCTGGCTGAGAAGGAAGAGGGCGTCCGGCAGAGTTCTCTCCGATTCAGACTGTTTGTCGGAGATTCTAGCCGGAGCGGCGGTGCTGTACAAACTAGCGCGACGACGGCGGCGCGGAAAGCGAGCCGGAGCACTCGTAAGGCTGAGGCAGAAAGGGTTCCGTTCTGCCCTACCGTCAATTCATCTGGCGAATGTCCGCTCCCTGGCGAACAAGACGGATGAACTGCTGCTCCTCACATCAAGGAACACGGACTTCAGCAGATCCGCTGCGCTGTGCTTTATGGAAACGTGGCTTAGCGAACGAACCCCCCACCACGCCGTGGAGCTTGCCGGGTTCAGGCTAATGCGAGCAGATCGCAGCGCGGAGCTCTCCGGAAAATCAAAGGGAGGTGGTCTCTGTTTCTACATTAATGAACGTTGGTGTACTGATGTCACGGTGTTGAAAGAGTTTTGCAGCCCTCTCCTAGAAACACTTTTCATAAACCGCCGGCCGTTCTATTCCCCACGGGAGTTGACTGCACCGATTGGGGAGCTTTCGAAGCTGCAACTTCAGACTTGCATGAACTCACTGACACTGTCACATCATACATCAGTTTTTGTGAGGATTTGTGTGTGCAGACTAAGACCTTCTGCACGTACAACAACAACAAACCTTGGTTTACACCGAACCTCAGGAGGCTGCGCAAAGTCAAGGAGGAGGCCTACAGGAGCGGCGACCGCGAGCTGTTCAGGCAGACCAGAAACACACTGAACTGAGAAGTCAGGAAAGCCAGGAGGTGCTACGGGGAGAATCTGAAGAGACACCTCTCTGCCAATCCTGATCCCTCAACGGTGTGGAAAGGTCTGCAGAGCATCACGGGCTACAAGAAACGACCCCCCCCCGTCCCGTAGAGAGCCCAAGGCTTGCTAACCAGCTAAACAAGTTCTACTGCAGGTTTGATCTGTCCTCCCACACAACGGGACCTCCGGCAGCACAATCTACATACTCACCTCTCCCCACAACTGCTCTGTCCACACCTGTATCATCGTTGTCACCCACTCACTCTCTTGCAGAGGCCGCGCCCGCACTCCAGGTCCGCGAGGAGGAAGTGCGCCAGCTGTTCCGGAGACAAAAGACCAGGAAGGCACCGGGCCCAGACGGCGTGTCACCTTCCTACTTGAAAGTCTGTGCTGAGCAGCTGGCGCCCACCTTTGCACGGATCTTCAACCGTTCTCTGGAGCTGTGTGAGGTTCCCTCGTGCTTCAAGAGCTCCACCATCGTTCCAGTGGCCAAGAAGCCCGCCATCACAGGTTTGAATGAATATAGACCCGTCACACTGACATCTGTGGTCATGAAATCGTTCGAGAGGTTAGTGCTGAACCACCTGAAGGAGGTCACGGGCCCCCTGCTTGACCCCCTCCAGTTTGCCTACCGGGCAAACAGGTCAGTGGATGATGCGGTCAACATGGGACTGCACTACATCCTGCACCACCTGGACACCCCAGGAACGTACGCCAGGATCCTGTTTGTGGACTTCAGCTCGGCGTTCAACACCATCACCCCTGACATCCTCCAACAGAAGCTCATCCAGCTTGCGGTGCCTGCCTCCACCTGTCAGTGGATCACCAGCTTCCTGACCAACAGGAGACAGCGTGTGAGGCTGGGGGGCATCACATCTGACACCCGGACCACCAACACTGGAGCGCCTCAGGGGTGCGTCCTCTCCCCACTGCTCTTCTCTCTCTACACCAGTGCTTCTCAAATAGTAGTGCTATACCTGGGGGGGCGCGTGTGACCCTTTGGAACAGGCTTTTTTTTGGCAGTACTAGAATAAAGTGTAATTGCGCCTTTACTACAGCAGGGGGCAGTGGCGCTCTCATTGTTACTTCTGTCACATTTGCGACAGTGCAACATTTTACGACTTACAAGACAAGTTAGGATAGTCACGGTGGGGAGGGGGGGCGCGAATAGTTTTCTTTTTGCTAGGGGGGGGTGTAACAGAAAATAATTGAGAAGCACTGCTCTACACCAATGATTTCTCCTCAGGTGACTCTCCTGTGAAGCTCCTGAAGTATGCAGACGACACCACTCTCATCGGACTGATCCAGGACGGTGATGAGACTGCGTACAGACAGGAGGTGGAGCGGCTGGTCCACTGGTGCAGTCAAAACCAGCTGGAGGTGAACCCGCTCAAGACCGTGGAGATGACAGTGGATTTCAGGCGAGACCCTTCACCACTTTTACCCCTCACTATCCGCAGTAATACTATTCTCTCCACAGACACCTTCAAGTTCCTGGGAACCACAATCTCTCGGGACCTGAAATGGACTGGCCACATAGACTCTGTCCGGAAGAAGGCCCAGCAGAGGCTGTACTTCCTGAGACAGCTCAAGAAGTTCAACCTGCCGCGAGAGCTTCTGAAGACCTTCTACACTGCCATCATCCAGTCTGTCTTCTGCACGTCCATCACTGTCTGGTTTGGATCGGCCTCCAAACAAGACAAGCACAGACTACAACGGACAATCAGAACTGCAGAAAAGATCATTGGAATCAACCTCCCATCTATCCAAGACTTGTACCTGTCCGGGACCAGGAATCGGGCAAGGAACATCTCTACAGACCCTTCTCACCCAGGTTGCAGTCTGTTTGAACTACTCCCCTCCGGACGGCGTTATAGAGCTCGGTACGCCAAAACCAGCAGACACAGAGACAGATTCTTCCCCCAGGCTGTTGCTGTTAGGGTTTGCAGAATATCTTCATCGTATGATTATGTTGGAATATAACCTGTAATAATTTAACTAGTTTGTCCTGTCTAGACAAAATTAGTTTACCAAAGTGCTAAGATCTTTTCAACTTATTGACTAGCTACAGAGGAAGCAATCAAAGTTGCTTTGTTTACAGAACGTCGTAAAAGGTCCCCTACTATGCTTTGATCAGCAGGGGTGCGTCTCCACCCTATCCTGTGTGTTCCCACACCCCCTCTTTCAACCCCACTCTGTTTCTCTCAATAAATAAGCGCCTGACGAGGCCTGAGTCAGACTTCATTCGACCATCGCTGTAAGCACAGCGACGAGTGAACTCTCCGCCTGCAGGTGTCTAAAACGACTAACTTGTCTCCAGTGTGGTCCTTGCAAAATAAGTTAGAGTGAGCACCACCCTAACATTTTGGGGCCGAAACCCGGGACCCTCATACCCGCCATCTGGCTGACGGAGGAGGACGTGCTGCATTGTCGACAAGCCAGCGTCCTTTAGGGGGACCTGGAAAAGAAAGTCCTGGGAAGAGAATTTCTTCGCTGGGCCAGCATCTTAGGTCTGCCTTCGTCTGCCAGAGGTGGATTGATGGGTTCCCGCAATGCAACGGACCAGGGGTCAGGAAAGTCAAAAAATTGTGTGGTTTTGAAACGCGTAAAAGGTGCACGGGAGACAGCCTGGGTTCAAGTCCCAGGGGAAGAAACAGGCTAAGAAAAGCAGAGCTTCTTTTTCGTCCATCGAAGAAGTGCGTAGATTCTTCTTTGTCTGTTTTTCCAAGCTGAGGGATCTGGCTTGGGTTAGAGTCCCAGTGGAAGGAACGTGCTAAGAAACACGGAGCTTCTTTTTTGTTAGTCAAAGAAGAGTGTAGATTTTTCTTTGTACGTTTTTCCGGCCAAAGAACAGCTTGGGTTCAAGTCCCAGCGGAAGGAACGGGCTAAGAAAAGGAACAGAGCTTCTTTTTCTTAATTGAAGAAGGGCGTGTCAGGGTTTTCCAAAACTATCTTGATCATATGATTATGTTGGAATGTATGTAACCAGTAATGAATAACCTTGGTAGATTAGTTTTATGCTTATGTTGGTGTGTAACCAGTAATAAATAACCTAGCTTGTTCCATCCTACACAATGTCGTAAAACATCCCCTGCTCTGCTAATCTAGAGGTCAAGGGCCTTTTTTACTTGTCTATTCAGTCTACGGTCACCCCCACCCTTTTTCTCTTAATAAAGATGCTCTTGTGGGAAGCGAGAGTCAGACGTCATTCGATCATTGCTGTACGCACAGTGACGAATGGACTCTCCGCCTGCAGGTGCCCAAAACGACTAACTTGTCTCCGAGTGGTTCTTGCAAAATAAGTTAGAGTGAGCACCACTCTAACATTTTGGTGCCGAAACCCGGGACCCTCATACCCACCATCTGACTGACGGAGGAAGACGTGCTGCATTGTCGACAAGCCAGCGTCCATTAGGAGGACCTGGAAAAGAAAGTCCTGGGAAGAGAACTTCTTCGCTGGGCCAGCATCTTAGGTCTGCCTTCGTCTGACAGAGGTGGTTTGACGGGACTCGGCGATGCAACGAACCAGGAGACACGTAAGTTAAAAAAAATAAATAAAAAAATAAATAATAATAATAATAATTATTATTATTTGTTTTTTAAAAAAGCGCAGATACGGCTTTGGTTTGTCCGAGCTATGAGATACGGCTTTGGTTTGTCCGAGCTATGAGGTACGGCTTTGGTTTGTCCGAGCTATGAGGTACGGCTTTGGTTTGTCCGAGCTATGAGGTACGGCTTTGGTTTGTCCGAGCTATGAGATACGGCTTTGGTTTGTCCGAGCTATGAGATACGGCTTTGGTTTGTCCGAGCTATGAGATACGGCTTTGGTTTGTCCGAGCTATGAGATACGGCTTTGGTTTGTCAGAGCTATGAGGTACGGCTTTGGTTTGTCCGAACTATGAGATACGGCTTTGGTTTGTCCGAGCTATGAGGTACGGCTTTGGTTTGTCCGAGCTATGAGATACGGCTTTGGTTTGTCCGAGCTATGAGATACGGCTTTGGTTTGTCCGAGCTATGAGGTACGGCTTTGGTTTGTCCGAGCTATGAGATACGGCTTTGATTTGTTCGAGCTATGAAACGCGTAAAAGTGCACAGGAATAAAAATAGGCAAGACAGAAGATAAGAAGTCTTGTGGAAGGAGGGGGTGTTGTAGAGTCCCCCTCCGGATGAAGTGGCTCTTCTGGAGCAGTGGTTTTCTCTGAAAAAGTTATCCAAAAAGGCAAATGTTCTGATGTATTTCATCTAGATGATGATAATGGCCTACCGTTTTTTTCCGTGTATAGTGCGCCCCCATGTATAGTACGCACCCCTAACAATGGCATGCTGATGCTGGAAAAAAGCTTGTACCCATGTATAATACGCACCCAATTTTTATGAATTTTTTTAAATTTTTTTTAAATTTTTTTTTTTTTTTTTTTTTTTTTGTTAAGTCCCAAAGATCGTCACACACGCAGGGAGGCAATGGGTCCCATTTTTAAAGTCTTTGGTATGGTCTTAACTAGGCTGGATGTCATTTTTTTTGTTGGCGTTGATTTCTCCGACTGCCCCTAAACGCACCACCGCGCTCCGTGCGCACACGGCGGCTCTGTATGGGAGAGACGTTGAAGAGGAATAAAAACACCCTTGGAAACCAAAACTTGCCCCTCGTCGTGACTCGGAGCCGCAACAAATGTTTCGGATTTGTGTAGGGTACATTGTGACAGACGGCAAACTAGCAGGTGATCGAGCGAGCGTCTGATACAAGAGCATTGCGGTCGTATGGAGCGTGTTTGAAATGAACAGCAGAGACGAAAGGAACAAGGCAAAGTGTTGTGAAAAAAAATATTACCTGTAATACGCATTTTGTTATTTGCTGATTGAAACTGCTAATTAAACTGTGAATTGAAACTAATAGGTGGAGAACTGAACTCTCGCTCTTTATATAGCTGACGTGTCTTGCGCAACCGTTCTGCGCATCTGTAATGGCGGCCTCCGTATGACGTCCGGTCCGCGATGGAGATTAAAAAACAAACAATTTTTGACAATAACACACCATCGAGGATTGCACCATCGCATCAAACGATGTGTCGTCAATTATGAATTTTACTAAGTGTGTTGGGCAGGATGGCTGAATGCGATGCGCGATTGACAACAAACAAGAAGAAAGGTGAGTTTTATTTCGGGGGAGATTTGTCATGTCTCGTCCCCAGTTTTGCTATGTGTCTAGGTTGCCATAGTTTCTGTTCGTGTCACCCCGCTCTTCCTGTGTCACCTCAATCGATGTAACGTGTTTTGTATTTAAGTCCTGTCTGCCCCTCGCTCACCGTTGGATCATTGCATGTGTTACTGTCATTCTGTTCCTGTCTTTGGTAATGTCACCCTGTCTTTTTGTTCCACGACTTTGTCGGTCAGTCCTGTTGTTGGTTTTGTTGTACCATGACTTTATTTAAAAAAAAAAAAAAAAAAAAAAAAAAAAAAACTTTTTTTTTTTTTCTTTGTACCCATGTATAATACACACCCCAGATTTTAGGACAATAAATTAGTAAAATATTGCGCACTATACACGGAAAAAAACGGTATTCTAACATTTCCCTCCTGTTTATCACATATTTGCTCAAATACTCACATCACCGTAAACAACCACTTCTCCCGATTTTCAGTTGTCGGATCACATTTATGAAAACAAATATGTTTACACTCAAAGGATAAACGTTGCGTCGTCATCATTCAGAATCGCATGGATCGGGGAAAAAGTCCTCTAGCGTCTGTGCACAAATCCCGTCATCAACATCATTATCATCATCATCGTCATCATCTTGTCGCTCAGACATTAGATAGATCCGAGCCATCTTGTCCTCCATGGGCGATATTGCTGTAGTGATGAGACGGTTAAACAGAGCACGCAGGCAAGGAACACAACAACATCCACACAAGGTGAGTATAGCAGCAAATACTGCAACTGATATCAAAATTGAGGACACAAAGGTTTTATACTTCCAAAAACATCCATCCATTTGTCCCACACTGATGTGTCCACACCAGAGTGCTCTTTCATCCTCGCATTGAGGGATTGCAGGCCTGCAATAGCCCTCGTCAGGCTCCCATCAGGGGCGGTGTTGTTGGGGATGAAGGTGCAGCATTGTTCTCCGAACATTGCGCAGACCCCTCCTTTCTCAGACAACAACATATCAAGAGCAATACGGTTCTGGAATGTCATTAGGGAGGTAGTGGCTAGCTCAGGGGTGGGCAAACTACGGCCCGCGGGCCACATCCGGCCCACGGGACCGTTTAATCCGGCCCGCCAACCCTGAACAAATTGTATTATTAAACTTTTTTTTTTTGTCATTTTGCCTGCAATGACTGCGTTTTCCCAGTAGATGGCGAAGCGCTCGCCTGCGCATTTACTACCGGAAGCCGTGTCAGAAAGCTCGGTGCACACTCACAAGTGCGTGTACGTACTCAGTAGTACGGACTTGGCGCACTCTCGCTCTATTCGTATCAGTCCCGAATTTAGAGCGTGGGCTTTGACGACAGCATTCTTATAATTCGCGCGCTGAGCTTTCAGATGCAGCTTTGCGCTAAAGCCACCCACAAACTTTCCCCTGGAATCCTTCCATTAAAATGAGTGGCCCGAAAAAAAGAAGTGAGTGCCGAGTGTTTAAAAAAGAGTGGCCAATTTGGCTCGACGTACGCGACGTGACGTTCAGCCACATCAACATCAACCCGTCACAGATCAAGGTAAACGGACCAACACCTCGGATCTCGCCTAAGAATTGCCACAACAAATTTTACTCCAGACTATGACGCACTAGCAAAAAAGGGACACCAACAACACTGTTCCCACTGAAAATGAACGGGAGGCTCTCAAGTTTATTGTAAAAAAATGCATTTTGAATATGATTTGTACACATAGCAGGGATTGAAACTAGCGACCATTCTCATTTTCAAACAATGCAGGATGCTCAAGGACATTGATGCACCACCTATTTGCGACTAATCTTAACCTGTAAAGTTCTTAAGGCTTACTTTAAGCAAGTGTTTCCCGTTTCCTCACCTCTGTTACCAGGTGTTTGCGAGTTAAAACTCTGCTCTGATTTTCAGATACCCCTCACCGTGTTGCTGTTTTGATTACTTTATTTGGATGTATGCTTTCACCGATTCTTCAAGATGATATATTTGGTCAGAATGTTTGCCGTTTGATGTGATCTCATGAGATAAACATCTTTCATTAATCTGACCTGCAGGCATTGAAGTGATGGAGATTGTTATTCATAATAACAGTGTCGTATTTTATGAGAATCACTGATAGCAGTTTTTTAGTGAATTATTTTTTTTTAATGCTGTTAATAAATGCATTTGTTTTCAAAAAACTTGTTTGGAATATCCATGCTTTACTACCTACTAAAGGCCAAGATCTTTTATGCAATGACCTTTACAGGTCGCTTATATGACTTCACACAACACCTACGTCCATCTGCTGCTGGTCCGGCCCTCCGGTCCAAATTTAGAACCCAGTTCGGCCCGCGAGTCAAAAAGTTTGCCCACCCCTGGGCTAGCTGTTCATGCACTGCCTCAAGCCCCGCTTGTGTCCAATTGCCCAATTTTTTCACATTGCAGTGGATGTAATTTATTCTGTCTACGTTCTTGTTCACCGCTCACCAACAGCAAATGGAGGACTCCCGTCGCGCTGCAATTTGGTCAATTAATTCTTATTAATCAGGAACTCCTCTAGGGACTCCAATTGCATCAATTTCGGTCAGATCATCGTCGCCTCTCAAATTTAGAAATATTTTGGTTTTTACCAGCTTTCTTTCCAGATCTTGGCATGTTGATGCATATACAATTTCGCTTGACTACATTCTCTGAAAGCAATAGCTTTTTCTTTTTTTTTTTTTTCTCTTTCTTAATGGATGTTCTATAGAATGCTCTGTCACACATTTCACAATCCAATAGATGTGATAGATTTCACACAGTCTTTGATCAATGGTGACGGTACAACATAAAGCAATGGTCGCAAACCCATACATATGACATATTCAATTGTCTTTACAATTGTTCGTTTTGCCATTAGCAATCAATTGTTTCGTTTAGCAGTTTACTCTTATACTAGTTACCTGAAACAAATTATCCACATTCACTTTAGATATATTCATCCCATTCATTAACATCTACAGCAATTGTTGACAAAGTACACATATAAACATCATACTTTCATGGCAGTCCAGATCTGACACAGCAGATCATCCTGCAAAGGTCAAATTGATCTTTTAAATCGCTACAATGCAGCATAATATATATATATATATATATATATATACATATATATTTTTTTTTGGAGTGATCAATATAAGTTGTTCACTCATCTCTCCCCTACTCATTATGACTTGGTTCCCACAAATACCATATTGCTGAAGTTAACAAAGTGGCAGCAAAGATAGTCACCTTACATGCAATAACGCCATTGTTCCATTTTCTTGTTCCCGGCATTTCTCTAAGAGGTAAGGCTCCCTTTGGGTCACTTTTTCCGATTGAACGTTACCTCAAAAGAAATTACCCTTTTGTAATTTGCTAGGACCACCTCAACTGACCTTTGTGCTTATTTTAATGGCAGTTGACGTAATTATCAATATTCAATGTGGCCCTTCCCCCTTGGAAGAACACCAGTGTTTTGTTTTCAATGCTCTTAATGAGAACGTGCTTTGTTCTTTTTGCCTTTAAAATATTAATTATAAATATAAAATGTAAATGCCAAATTTAAATCATCCTTAGTTTCCCACTTGATTTTAAAACATGGTAATCTATATTGTCGCCCAAACAATTTTTCATACGGGGTTAAACCCACAGTACTTGTAACATTTATGTACAGTTTGACCAGGTCTAAACATTTTGTCCATGATCTTCCATTTTTCCCATGCACATTTTCACACTTTATACCAGTTCTGTCACGAGAATTAATTTCCGAAATCCCATATCTCGGTATTATTTTTTTACATAACGTTTTTGCCACTGTTAAGGCATTCAGTGTTTTTGTTGAAGCCAATTCAAACCATTTTGAGAATGCATCTATTATGACCAGGCATGATAACCCTGTGGATTGTGTTTAGCACATGTTAAAGAAGCTGTACAATTTTTTTTTAATTTATATTTTTTTGTTTTGAAAATGTTTTGAATATGAATCAAATCCGTATGTTGTATAAAGCTGACTGACCTGCCCCACTATCCCTCCTCTTGAGCCATGTGACACGCACTATGGCTCAATATTGCTGCCCATTTGTATAGGCTCTTTGGTAGGATAGGTCTGTCTTCTGGTCATTTATAGATGCCATTCTCTACTCTTACCCCTCTTTTTGTCCATGATTGAATTTCAGTCTATGGACTTTGTCGCTGCACATCTTTAAAAACGTTTCAGGAGTTTAATCTGCTTCTTGTGTGTATAAAATTTGAAGTGTCTTTTGCGCTTTTGTTTTGCGGTTCTGTCCGCAAGCTTGTTAGCTCTTGACACCTTATCAGTCTCGTGTGTGTGCACTGCACACGTGCATATAGCTACTTTTTGTGGCAATTGGACTGCTTCCACAACTAGCTTAGTTGCAGTTTCTTGTAGTTTCTTTTCAATCAGTTTCTCATCGTTTATCACAAGAATCTTAGTAATTTGAATAAAAATCAAAATGTATGTTTTATTTTACTCAATAGTACGATTTAGAGAATCCATATGTAGTAAAGTGTTGTATTACTACATATGATTTCATCTTCATTTAATTTTGACACACCTTTCAAAATGCTTCTCAGTGTCCCAGTGCACACATGTTTTGCGTGTGTAACTGGCTGTCTCAACCCGTGTTCCACATCCTAATCTTTCCTCCCTCCAGGTGTCAAACCAATCAAGATAAAGATAAAAACCAACAAAATAACTGCCAGTAAATTAATATAATAGTCAAAAAATCACACTGTCCCTGCTTCGCCCGCAGCCACAGCACCCCTCGTGCGAGGGGGGGGGGCAGCATCAATGTTGATTGGTCACAGGCTGGCCATTTCCTGCAACAACCATGATGCCGGCCCACCGCCCACACGAGCATAGCAGTGGCCCCCGCGGACAGCCCCGCCTTGCAACAACGCGCAGCGCAGGCACGCTTATCACTCTCACCTTCTCAAAGGGCAGGCCAACTTTGCTGTTGCGCTCCCCCATCATGTTCACCTTCAACATCTTTCAGTCTTCTACACAACATTTGCTGTCTCTTATTCTCGTCCTATCAATTCACCATTCTAGTCACTGTCTGCCACACACGTCTTATTTTCTCTACTGCCACACAGTGCTCATCTTAGTTTCTCCAACCAACTTAAACACACCATCATCCACTTCTCAATTTCCCTATTATTGCTCAGCAGCCCCCTGAACATTCTCCATTACTGATTTCTTCCATAGGACACACATCTCACTCACACTCATACACACACCCATTCATGAGGATCCTCTGCGCGCACACCCACACACACAACAGCACAAAAGGATGACGCACAACATATAGAACACACATCGATCGCACTAAGAACACCTTTTTGCTCGTATTACTTGTCAGATTTATTCTCTTTTTTACTTTTAGAAGCTATTTGTAATTCCTTTCCATTTGTTTTGCAAATTTTAACTTCAGTGTTACTTTATATTACTTTATCCTTTTAACACAAATATCTCCTGTATATTTAAGCTAATTTCTCTTTAATTTTGGCAGCCAGGTTCCCACTTCATTACATGGAAACCTGATTTGATTTGACTTTGGCCTAGTCATAACTGTCTTTGTTAATTTGTGCAGTCACGTGCCATGTGACCGGTTTCTCCGCAATTCCAGCATTTTATTGGAGGTTGCACAACTCCTCTTCCTCGGCCTCTAAAGCCTTCTCTGTTGGGTATTGCTCGCCCTCTCTGGACTTTCTGTCCTGTGCCTGCATTTTGGTAAAAAGTGTCACTATCCTGGTCTACTAAAAAAGTGTATTTTGAAGCTTTCATTTCTTTTAGTTTTTGTTTGTCTATTACTACTCTTTCCGCATGGAGGGTGTGATTTATGTATTCCTCCCGCTATGATCTTTAGTTTTGAATTTGTAGCATGTGTTTTCTCTACGTGCTTCTCTACTTTCTCTAGACCTCTCCCTTCTTCTCTAACTCTGTAAATTTTGGTTTTCTCTTGCCTGCCTACTGTTAGGCCCAGTCTCATCATCTTCCTACTTGCAATACAGTGCTTTCTGAGCTCTCTCTCTTTCTCTCTCTCTCTCTCTCTCTCTCTTTCTCTCTCTCTCTCTCTCTCTCTCTCTTTCTCTCTCTCTTTCTCTCTCTCTTTCTCTCTCTCTCTTCCAAAACACTACATCATCAGATGCCTTCTTTAATTTCTTTAAGATTTATTTATGTTGTTTTGTTTATGGCACCTCTAAGTCCTAATAATTTGATTGTCCCTCAAATTTATATTTTTTAACCCATTTAGCGAAATTTCTAAGTTGGTCGGGATCCTGCCTTTCAATTATTTTCCAATCGTTACATTTTAGAGTATCTCGGATATTAGTTTTACTCTTCCCGTTCCCCATTTTAATAAATTTGGTCCCAACTGTAAAACCATAGCGGTTTCTAAAGTCGGGTGTTCCCAGTGGGATAACGAAAAGATCCTGTGGTGATTCTCACTTCTACCAGCGTTCTGGTGGAGAATCCTTGCCTATTGCGTCCATGTGTTCCCCACTGCTTTAATATGGAATACTATATCTAGTGATATGTATTCCCATGCACACTCTCATTCACACAGTATTGCGTGACTTTCGGTTTAACTTCCCGCGGACTACGCTAACCCTTTTGAACGGATTTCTCCGTCGGACGACTGTGTCCTTTTATTTAAACGGAATTTTCATTTTCAGCTTTTCTGTGGCTCCGCAACCTACTTACTTGGACATCGCTGTCCTACACGGATTTTCACTTATGCAGGGTCTGTGGACTTCCGTTGTCCTACTTACACACCTAGGGTTTTACAGGGCATGAGAAGCCCTCGGCCGTACCACACTTTTAAACAAAAACAAACTCACCCTCTGGTTCTCTTCACCTCTGCACCTCGGATTGCCTTCAACCTTTAGATCCCAGCTGACGAGTAGACAGCCAGCCCTTGAAAAGGATTGTAGGACCCCACCTAGGGAGGTCGTGCCGGGCGCGGTCTTTCTGGATCTCTGCTGACGCCCGCTGGAATCCTCAGGTGTATTGGCATCCGGCTCGAAGGACCAATAAAATGTCAGGTCTATTTACCATCAGACATTTATTTACACACTGGAAATAAAGAGGAGAAGACAACCAGTATTCTTTTGCTCGCGAGGAGAATTAGGTAGAAGGCCCAGTTCACAGTCCTCCACCAATTCTGACCTGCCCTACCGTCATCTCCTCTTTTTATATTGGGTTGCCCTGGTTACAAGAGGCGTTGCTACACTAAAGGGAGGGGAGAGTGTGATTGTAGCAACGCTGTTCAGCTAGCTAATAATGTTGTGTGGTGCGAGGCCGCATGGCCTTGGCCGATCCGTGACCCCAGGAATGCAGAGCCTGTTCTTAGATGGTTGGCAGCCTCGTTCTCGGCTGCAATCTCCAAACCTGGATGCCATGTCCCTCTTGTGCATACACTCCAACAAACGTTAAGTAGATGTGAGATAACTTGCATGAAGTCTACTTAAGCAAACATTGAGTAAATATGGGATAACTAAAAACTGTCTCGGACAAAAGCAATTAACAGAGAAAGGACTTCTCTTGAACTAACAAAGAACAAAGAACAAAGATGTTCTGTTCCTAACTAGTGAGGGCCTCTCACAGATAAGACAAGGAAGGGAGTATAAGGACTCCCCAAGGCTAGCCGGCACATATGTTGACTTGAGCGAAGATATGTGACCTCCGGTTTCAGGCCGACCAGCGCTTCAGCAAAACTAATTATTCTAACAATATCATAGACGAGTCCTTTCAGGGTCATAATTGTGTGTCGACCGCTTCCTCGTGGCAGCCAGCCCTAAAAAAAGATGGGAACGCCTAAGGGAGTTTCGCCAAGATGAATTAGGAAGAACTTTATGAAACAAAGTTGATGTTAAAACGTAGGTGGACGTAATGTCTGGAAGCTTGTGTTCAACAGAAGACTGTTTGGTAACAGTGAACAACGGACAGATTCAGAAGGGTAATCTAATTACCCCATGACCCAGCTTCGTTCCGGGGATGCTACGGCCATAACGCTATACGATCATGTAATAGCATACAAGAAATTTATGGTCTTTTCTTTGGGATCTTCAGCCGACATACCCAGGCAGACCATGATGTTAAAATGTTGATGGAACTATCCAACTGCGCAGATCCGAGGATCCCAAAGATTTGGGGTGAGACAACATTGAACAGATATTTTTCTTTGTTGACAGTGTCACTTCTTTTGTGGCTTAGCTCTTCTTCGTTTCACATCTAAAGTATCGTATCATTTTACCTTGTAGCTTATACTACACCGTACATGCCATATCATGTCGCCCATACAACTCATGCATGAGATGCGATGGCTGAGATATTTAGGCGCTGTGTTGCTACTCCACTGTGCTCTCCACTCATCATTTCATATCACATCCTTGTCGGATTTTCAGGCTTCACAAAGTATCTTGGCACAACGTACATAGCGTGTATTGTCAACGCCAGATGAACAAGACGGGGTGGCGGAGAGTTTAAGGCGATGGATTGCTAATCCATTGTGTTCTGCATGCATAGGTTCAAATCCCATCCTCGTTGAAAGTTGGTGTTAAATTGTTGCACAGTGGAGCTTATTTTCAAACGTCCTGGTTCTCCAACAAATCAGTATTAAAACAAGACATTCACGAATTTTTTGCCCCGGTTGTCGAACGAAATTCAATTGTCGAATCTCGCGAGCCGAGAGGACCCAATGCCCACTGACTCCGTTCGTTATTACATTCTCGTTACTCTGAGGATTGCAACAACTCTAATCATGCCTCCAAAGGAAGCAAGTGGGAGCAGTAAAGCCGTCCTAAAACACAAAGACGCTCCTAAAGCAATGCAACAGTGAGAGCCCAGCGCGCTGCGGTTGCGTGATCGGACCAAATTAAGGTCCCTGCGCACTGAGGTCCACTTAAATTTTGGATAGTACATCAGGACTTTAAAAATATTTTCTAAATTTCAGCGACGGGTCTGTCACATAATTGCGACCAGTGTGGTGCAGTTGCGCGGTCGGCGACGCGCTACGGTTGCGCGTTCGGCGGTGCGCTGCAGTTGCACGATCGGACAAAAATGTGCAAATGAACAAATGCTTAAAAAAGGCGTTTTTTTTGCTTGGAATGGGTTAATTTTTATTCCATTATTTGTAATGGGAAAACATGATTCGGAATTTGAACGATTCACTTCTCGAACAGCCTTCTGGAACGGATTGTTGTCGTCAACCAAAGCTCCACTGTATTTGTAATGGGAAAAATAGATTCGGAATTCGATCGATTCGCTTCTCGAACCGCTTTCTGGAATGGATTGTGGTCAAAATCCAAGGTTTCACTTACATGTGAACTGGAAATGACAATAATAACACATAGTGAAAACCAAATTGAGCAAATTGGCTACTTCAGAAGTGTGTGTCAAACTGGTAGCCCTTTGCCTTAATGAGTACCCAGGAAGTAGCTTTTGAATTAAGAAAGGTTGGTGACCCCTGGCATACAACATACAACAATAGGGAAAAAACACACTAAAACTATAACTAAAGAGAATAATGAATGGATCCAGGTTCATATGGAAAGTGTCAAAGAGAAGTGATTTCAGAGCCTTCTTAAATTGGTGAGAAGATAAGTCCCATAAAAATAGTGTTAGCGAATCGATGGCATTTAACAATGTCACATTGAATTATATAGATGCATTAAGATGCAGATATAGAATATATAGATGCAGTAAGATTATCAATAGAGCCGATATATGCTTGAAATATATCATTGGAGCCAACGTGTATCACTATATCCGAGTGGCTAGTTTTGTTGGAACTACGCTGTTGACTAGACCTATTGCGAGCTAGCGCCCTTAGATTAGCTTCTATGTCGGGTGCTCTGCCTCCAGGGATACACAATACTGTGGCTGGATTTTTAAGTGTGATGTTTTTCAGGTAATGGAGTCAACTATGACCAAGGTGCGAGAGCCAGTAGGCCGAGATGGCTTGGGACGGCTATGCGTCTTAACTGGCTTATCGTGGTTAGCAAGCCGTTTGGGGCTAATGCTAACTGGGCTAGCAGGCTGACTACAGTCCGCATCAGGGTCCGCCACATTTACTGTTATACCACTATTATATACCAGAAGTCTCTCTTTGCGCCTTTATCCCCCTACTTGTACCTTCCTGTAAATCGAGCTGTTGTTACATGCAGTTTCTCACACGTGAGATTAATAAAGTTCCTCTTATCTTTATCTAGCTGGCGAACACGTCCCTCTAGCAGGGACAACCTCTCTGAGAGAAGGGTGCAGTTGGTGCAAAAAGCCGTACAAACCTCTTGATCCGCAGCCATACTTACGTGTCCGATGATCGACGGTAGACAAACAGCCACGAAGCCTCCGCTGAGAGCCAAACAGTGACGCGATTGAAATGGCAGGAATTGACGGTCCGCGACTTTCAACAATAGTAAACTCCAAAAAGTGGAGTAAAAAGCGAGGAAAAACTAGAAAAGCATATAGAAATGTAGGAATGTAGATCGTCTCTCTAGTGACGCTGCGGCGCTCTACGTGGCAAACCGGAAGTATGATACAAAGTGAGGTTAAAAAGATGGAAAATAACACAAAGTAACAGAGAGCGAGTTACTGAGGTGGCCATCTGCGGCGCCATCTTACGATGTAATGATACCAACCAATGCATCTATATAATTACTCTGCTGCAAACACTGGTTAACGCACATGGATTGAAAACCTGCTTAAATGCTATTTCGCACAAAGAAGTAAACTCCCCGTCCGGGAATCGAACCCCGGTCTTCCGCGTGACAGGCGGAGATACTGTCCACTATACTAACGAGGACTGTGCGCTGTAGGGGGCAAATTGCGGGAGAAAGGAAAGGGAGGGGGCGGGCGAGACCGCTCACGGAACACATGCGTGCATAACTATTATGTGGATTTTAACCGTCTGTAAAGGTTTCTAAAACACTTCTGAAATGGGGCAATCTGCTGGTCCGGTTCGCATATGCCTGCTTTCAAGTTTAGAGAGCACTACCTTTAGTGGGAGCATTAGAGATTAAAGGTGAGGTTATGGAGGGTTATGGTAGGCGGGTTAGCAGGTTAAAGTTTAATTATTAGGGTTTGTTAATTGTTAGGGTTTTAGGGTTAGTGTTAGGGCTTGAAGTTGGGGAATCGGGAGCCTTAGGCCAACCAGATTCCATTTATTCCATAAATCACTGGCATTCAGTCTTCAGGGGTTCCAATCAGAATGTAACGGGGTCAGCTGGTCTACTATGGGGCTCATTGGTGCAGGGGAATGATTCCCGCCTAGGGTTCTTTGATTACCCGGGTTAAACTCCCGAACGAGCTTTTCTTTGAAACACTGTTGTCTATCGTTGTGTGGACTGTTTGACAGGCCAATGTTACACAGAATGTAACATGGTCTGCAAGCTTTCTTTGAGGCTCGTTTGTCTAGGGCAGGGGTGTCAAACTCATTTTTGTCGCGGGCCACATTGTAGTCAAGGTTTCCCTCGATGGGCCATTATGACTGTCAACCCAAATAAATAAACACCTCATATTATATACAGTATAAGCTACAAAAAAACTGACAATAATAATAATAATAATAATAATTGTTTTTTCAAATCAGAGGAGTGGAAACTTTTCAAATATTTCCAAAATAATTTTAAGAAGATTCTTGAAAGTTACGACAATTTGCAATTTTAGTATGACATACATTTAATGCACAATTTGTCGTTCCGGGCCACAGAAAATGATACGGTGAGCCATAACTGGCCCTCGGGCCTCGAGTTTGACACCGGTGGTCTAGGGGTATGAATCTTGCTTTGGGTGTCAGAGGTCCGGGGTTCAACTCCCAGATGATCCCTTCGTTATCACATTGCTGTTGATCAACTAGCCCGATTTCATCTGAGGTGCTGTTGGAATAATTTAAGTAAAGCCTTGTCATTTATGAGTTTATGGCTTTCCTTTCATCTAGGTTCTTTCTCTGTAGTGACAGGGAAGCCTTTTGATCTCTGTAAGCCATACATATGTGTCCTTCCTGTCCTTATGTTATCTGTGTGTTTTTGTTCCTGTAAGAGGTAAACACAGTTTGAAGTGGTTGCGTACAAGTTATCCCATATTTACTCAAGTCTTGTTCAAGTGTTTCGGACAAGTCACTCATTGTTATTGACTGTTAATTTACTAAGTATATAAAGTCTAGCCAAGGTTTAGTTGCATTGTTCCACAGGAAAAGCGGCAATTCAAGTTATCTGATCACACTCGAGAACGGCTCGGCCAACAACTGGAGAAGAACAGATGGACAAACTCTGCGGGGGTCACGGGCCGACAATGAAGTGCTAATTCACACCACACTACATTGCTTAGCTAATCAACGTTGCTACAGACACAATCTTCCCTCCCTTTAGTGTAGCAACGCCTCTGTAACCAGGGCAACCAAAACATTAAATAGAGGAGCACGTGGAGGGAGAACTCAGAATTGATGGAGATTGTAACCGAGTTTCCTCTCTCTATCGTTCTCCTCGCAAGAAAAGACTTAATATTCTGTCTCACTGGTGGTTTGTTTGCTGTTGCTCTTCTCTTAATAGTTATTCAGTCATTGAAATAAACCTGACAGCATATTACATGGGCTGTCAATTAAAACGAAACGGGTTCAGTTAATTTACCTCGGGTCTCTTAAATGTTTTGTTTTGATTCTCATCACTTGCCGTCATGTGTCATCCATTGCGCCACTCACCCTACAAGACTGTATCGACTGTAAACTTGTGTGGAAAACTGTCATTGTCCAAAGGAAGGCTGTCTACCAACAGTGACCAGCAGACAAATTCAACAAGGTAATTTGATTAAACCATAACCCGGATTCGAATCGAGCACCACTACACGATCATAGCGTGTATGCAGTAGCGTTAAAAAGTTATGCATATTGGCCATGATCGTATAGTGGTTAGTGCTCTGGGTTGTGGCCACAGCAATCCCGGTTCGAATCTGGATCATGGCATAAACAAATTACTTTGAAGAAATTCTCCCTTGCTCACTATTGCTAAACTGCCATCTTTTGGACAATAACGATTTTCCACACAAGTTGACGGTCAATAGCCGTAACTTGTCTGGCGAGTGGCGCAATGGATAAAGCATCATGGCATATTCAAATAATGTCACCCATTTTTTTTTTTTTCATTTTTGCAAAAGTGTTACAAGCTTACAAGCCACATATTCCCGTGGGGCTCGTCGAGCAATGGGTAACGCATCTGTCTACAGATCAAAAGATTCCAGGACTCCTGGCAAGCTCACATGCCATTTTGTGGTCAACATTAGCTATGTGTAGTTTATGTGAACTTTTGGGTTTAAGTAACTCACAGACACTGTCCACAAATAGTCTTTCCAATTTTGTCTCATCGCAAGTCGTAGGGATCATCGGATCTGCGTAGTTATTGGATAGTTCCACCAACATTTTAATATCAACATTCTTTCATGGTCTGCCTGGGTGTCGTGGCTGAAGATCCTAGAGAAAAGACCCTAAACATGCAACTGCATATTGGCCATAATATAGCATTGAGGCGGCTGCAACCCCAGTTTGAATCTGGTTAATAGCAGAATAAACTTGTTACAGTTCTTTTTTATTCACCCTAAACAGTCTTACGTTGGACCATGACAAATTTACATACACACAAGCTTACAGAAAATGACAACTTCCCGTGGGGCTAGTGGCTCGTTCCTTGCTCTGAACGGAGAGCCAAAACGATTCCTAACACTTACTAATTAAGTCCTAACCAATTCCTGTGTGTATTGGGGGGGCAAAGAAACCAATCAGATGGCCCGAATCCATGCATGGCCGATGACGGCAGTGATCAACACAGTGATATTTGAGAAGTGAAATGAAGTTTATAGGATTTGAAGAGAGTGTGCAATCATTATTTAAACAAAAGTAGACAGGTGCATACATTTGGAAACCCCATCATAAAAATGACATCAATATTTAGTAGTTCCTCCTTTTGCAGAAATAACAGCCTCTAAACCAGTGGTTCTTAACCTGGATTCAGTCAAACTCTATGAGTTCGGTGAGTCGGTCTCAGGGGTTCAGCAGATTTATAAATTTGTGATAACGCATATCTGAACTGGTCTCGCAAAGGCAACAGCAGAAGTCCTACTGATTTGCTGGCATGTCATTTTTTGTGAATTCATGCATTGTGTTGGTTTTATTCTTTCAACAAGGTGGTGTTCATGCACTTCTGCATGAGTTCCGCTCTATTCTTCTGGCCCAACTCTTTCGGCGCAGCCGTTAGGTAGATATGATGACCATGGAAAGTTCTTTGTGAATTATCAATCTTTGCCTTTCATGTTCATTGGGACTACACTTTTAATAGGTACCTACACTGTGTATTTGGATAGAGACTGCTGAAAGGGTACACATATGCCTCGTGAACTACATGCATTACTGCGGGTGAAGCGTGAACAAATAAGTCAGCAGACAAGTTTGCCAATTTATTAGTGCCCAGAAGAGAAGCACTTCACAGTTTAACTATTTAATGTCTGCCAGAATGATTGATGTACAGCTGTGGAGCCCTTTCTGCGAGATGCGAAAGAAGGTCCCTCTCCCAGCGCCAAGGTTCTTTATACTACTCTGGGCCGCCTTCCTGCAAGGAGGCGACTCTGCCTAGCCTAGCGGTGGCCAACCCGCGGCTCGCGAGCCGCATGCGGCTCTTTGGCTGGTTTCATGCGGCTCTTTTACGTTCATATCAACATTTGTGTTTATTTTTCATGCGTATTTGCTTCGCTTGAGTTCAATATGGTATTTTGGTCAAACGCGCATGCGCGTGAGGTGAAATCCCGCAAAGGAGGAGGGACAAACAGAGCGACTGGTTTTGTGGCTTTTTAATGAATGGCGACTGTGACTACGGGGGCCCATTAGGTCCAGAAAAGCTGACACGATGCTTGCCAAAATGGCAAGGAAAAAATGCACAGCTAAACGAATATATGACGATGAACACAGGATGTTTTTAACAGAGTTAAAGTTGTTTTTTGTTGAACGCTATGGCAAGCCATTCTGCCTGATATGTCGGACGTCATTGGCGCATTTAAAAGCTTCAAATGGTCAGCGCCACTTCAGCTCACTTCATGCCAATATCGATAAGGACTTTGCAAAAGGGACTGAATTTCGCAAGCACAAGTTTGGAGACTTTGAAAAGTCAGGCAGAAAAATAGGTACAGTTTTTCAAAAAAATTACGAAGCACTCAGAGACTGTCACACTTGCATTGTTTCAACTGGCTTGGAATATTGCACGGGCTAAAAAGCCATACAATGAAGTGGAGTTCGTTAAAATATGCCTCAGTGACGTTATTGAAATCTTGTCTCCTGAAAATGACAAACTAAAACGAATGGTCTGTCCCGCCACACATAGTACCGTTTTTTTCCGTGTATAGTGCGCAAAATTTAACTAATTTATTGTCCTAAAATCTGGAGTGCGCATTATACATGGGTACAAAAAATTTTTTAATTTTTTTTTTAATTATTATTATTATTTTTTTTTTTTAAAGTCCCAATGATCGTCACACACGCAGGGAGGCAATGGGTCCCATTTTTATAGTCTTTGGTATGGTCTTAACTAGGCAGGATGTAATTTTTTTTGTTGGCGTTGATTTCTCCGACTGCCCGTAAACGCACCACCGCGCACGGGAAAGAGGCGGCTCTGTATGGGAGAGACGTTGAAGAGGAATAAAAACACCCTTGGAAACCAAAACTTGCCCCTCGTCGTGACTCGGAGCCGCAACAAATGTTCCGGATTTGTGTAGGGTACATTGTGAGACAGCAAACGAGCAGGTGATCGAGCAAGCCTTGTCTGATACGAGAGCATTGCGGTCGCATGGAGCGTGTTTGAAGTGAACAGCAGAGAAGAAAGGAACAAGGCAAAGTGTTGTGAAATAAAATATTACCTGTAATACGGATTTAGGTAGAAAACTGAACTCTCGCTCTTTATATAGCTGACGTGTCTTGCGCATCCGTTCTGCGCATCTGTAATGGCGGCCTCCGTATGATATCCGGTTTGCGTGTGTGCGAGAGCGAGAGAGAGCGAGGGAGAGAGCGCGAGAGAGAACGCTCAACCGTAGCGCGCCGCCGACCGCCCAACTGCACCGCGCTGGTCGATTAGTGTGACAGAGCCGTCGCTGAAATTTAGAAGATATTTTTAAAGTCCTGATGTACTTTCTAAAATTTAAGTGGACCTCAGTGCGCACTGCGCAGGGAGCTTAATTTGGTGCGGTCGTGCAACCGCAGCGCGCCGGGCGCTCACTGTCGCATTGCTTAAAGAGCGCCTTTGTGTTTTAGTCTTAACACCAAAGGAACAAGGCAAAGTGTTGTGAAATAAAATATTACCTGTAATACGCATTTTGTTATTTGCTGATTGAAACTGCTAATTAAACTGTGAATTGAAACTAATAGGAAGAAAACAACTCTCGCTCTTTATATAGCTGACGTGTCTTGCGCATCCGTTCTGTGCATTTTATTTCACAACACTTTGCCTTGTTCCTTTCTTCTCTGCTGTTCACTTCAAACACGCTCCATGCGACCGCAATGCTCTCGTATCAGACAAGGCTTGCTCGATCACCTGCTCGTTTGCTGTCTCACAATGTACCCTACACAAATCCGAAACATTTGTTGCGGCTCCGAGTCACGACGAGGGGCAAGTTTTGGTTTCCAAGGGTGTTTTTATTCCTCTTCAACGTCTCTCCCATACAGAGCCGCCTCTTTCCCGTGCGCGGTGGTGCGTTTACGGGCAGTCGGAGAACTCAACGCCAACAAAAACAATTACATCCAGCCTAGTTAAGACCATACCAAAGACTATAAAAATGGGACCCATTGCCTCCCTGCGTGTGTGACGATCATTGGGACTTAAAAAAAAAAAAAAAAAAAAAAATTTAAAAATTCATAAAAATTGGGTGCGTATTATACATGGGTACAAGCTTTTTCCCAGCATCAGCATGCCATTTTTAGGGGTGCGTACTATACATGGGGGCGCACTATACACGGAAAAAAACGGTAAGTGAAAAAACGTATGTTTTTGTTTGTGGAATTTGTTGAACTGAGTTTGTCCGTGTGAGACAATGCACACAATGTTCATTGTTGAAAATGTGGTCTTTGGTCTGTGGTTTTAGTACTGTAGGAGTCAATTTGTCATTATCATGTTGGTGCGTGACATAATAATGTCACACAATAAATTTGGCTGAGCAGAGGGGTGTGTGTGTGTGTGTGTGTGTGTGTGTGTGCGTGTGTGTGTGGGTGTGCGTGTTTGTGTGTGTGTGTGTGTGGGGGGGGGGGTTCATGTGTGCTCAGGTGTATGATGTGGCTCTTTGCGATGACACAGTAAAAAATGTGGCTCTTAGTCTCTGACTGGTTGGCCACCCCTGGCCTAGCTGGTGTGATAAGGTGTGACCTTGTAGTCTTAACTGAGAGCGACTTCTACATATGTGCAAAGGGTGTCATAGAGAAGAGAAAGCTAATAAAGCAAGACAAGGGTTACAGCGATATAACGGCATAGCTAAAGCTACCTAGCTAATCACATGTGCCAAAGAGGCCTATTCTAACAAACCGTTGGTGAGAATGGGTAGACAGGGAAGCCTGTAATATCATGACTCGTCCCTGGTCACGTCCATGTTGTCATAGTTTTGTCCGTGTGTCTGTGTGCTCACCCCTCCCCTCCTGTGTGCCCATGATCAGTGCGATCATTCTCACCTGCCTCTTGTTACCTGTCTTGTATATTAAGTCCTGTCTGTGTATCACTCCCTGTCGGAGCATTGATGTGTTTGTTACTGTCATGAGGTTTTTTTGGTTCCTGTCTTGGTAATGTCACCCTGTCTTTTTGTCTCACGTCTCTGTTGTTGGTTTTGTTAGTAAGTCTTGTCAGTTTGCCGAGTCTTTTGAGTTTGCTTCAATAAACCGTGGTCCAAGCTGCACTTGGTCCCCCTGCTCCATTTCCACACTCCGTTCGTGACATGTAAGAGAGTCCATCACTCGTATACTCCATCGCTTTTCGGCCTTTTGGCTAAAATCAAGTGTAGTATCTGTTCTTGGGTTTGCGGGATTAAGAGAGCTGACCATAGAAGAGAGAATTTTAACCATAAAAGTGGTGATTTTACCCTTGGTTTTACGAATCAGTTCTGTTTTCATCCCAACAATGAAGGTGCTTTTAAAGTTGGACCGAGCCATTTTTTACTTCATCTGGAAATCCAAGTTGGAGAGACTGAAGAGGGACACCATGAAGAAAAACAAAAAAAAGGGAGGAAAAGGAGTGCCGGACTTAAAGCTCTTCTTAAAGCCTCGGAAGCAGATATGTTGCCCTGCACCTGCGAAGCGCGCTCCTTACACCAAATGCACCGAAAAGCCAAGCAATGACACGATTCTGGATGGACTCATACCTCCGGAAACTAAAGCTAATAACCACCGACCAAAGAATTCCTGTGTCTTTTAACCTGCCACCTTCTTATTCCTTAATCAAGAAGTTTTTGAAGAACTTTAAATTAGAGCAAGAAAATAGTGAAATTTTAACAAATCACAGATGTTTGATCTCTGTCGTACAGGAGCGGGAAGCGGTGTGTCCAGTGCGCGGGCTTGCATTCGGCGAGCCCGCAACAGTTTGGCGCAACGACAACCACCCCGCCCTCTCGAAACAAACTTCGGGACCTGTCATGGATGGTGGCCCATGATATCCTCCCAGTCAGGTCCGTTATGCACTCTCAGGGCATGTCAGCGCTCTCAACGTGCCCCTGACCTGGCTGTGGCGCCCAGGAGTCAGTGTGAGACCTGCTCTGGTAGTGCAGGGCTGCCGTAGACCTGTGGGCGACCTGCAATTCCCCGCAAGGTAAGCGCAGAATGCAGACCTTGTACTCTATGCGGTGACCCCGTTGAAAATCAAGCAAGAAGACTTTACAAAGCAGTCGCTGACCTTTGCTGCCATCAAAGACGCCATGTGGACTTCCAGTAACTTTCTGGTAAGGAAGCACAGACAGGTATTGCAGTACCTCCAGGAACGGTGCACCACCTCTACTGGTCAACTTCTCTGTATGTGCATTCACGTGTAACATTGAAGGAGGTGGACGTGTGTTTCAATATGTGAATAAATAAAATCGTTGTCTATTAAGAAGTTAAAAGTTGATGAAACACATTTCTTTTTTTGTAGGGTTGCTGTGTTTTAACAAGGAAAGACTGATATGCTTATGGATGAAGATGACTTGTACTTGTGATTGTGCTTGTAAACAGTAAAGAGGAGTGCGTGTGCAATTGAGGGGGGTGGTTATTGGTTTTATTCAAAAACAATATTTTTTGCCAAATTACAATAGACTGACATGTGCCCATTCAATGGGAACCACCAGAAATTAAACTGCATTGATAAACGAGGTCCCTCCGTTAGTCGTCACCTTACCGTGGTGGAAGGGTTTGCGCGCCCCTATGATCCTGGAGCCATGTTGTCTGGGGCTTCATGCCCCTGGTCGGGTCACCCATGGCAAACGGATCCTAGGTGAGGGGCCAGACAAAGCACGGCTGTCACAAGCCCCTTATGAAGAAAAACATAATTGGATTTTGTTTTTCCTCACCCGGACGCGGGTTACCGGGGCCCCCCCTCTGGAGCCAGGCCTGGAGGTGGGGCTCGAAGGCGAGTGTCTGGTGGCCGGGCCTTCGCCCATGGGGCCCGGCCGGGCACAGCCCGAAAAGGAAACATGGGTCCCCCTTCCCATGGGCTCACCACCTGTGGGAGGGACCAAAGGGGTCGGGTGCAGTGTAAGCTGGGCGGCGGCCAAGGGCAGGGACCTTGGCGGACCGATCCCTGGCTGCAGAAGCTGGCTCTTGGAACATGGAATGTCACCTCTCTGGCTGTAAAGGAGCCCAAGCTGGTGTGCGAGGCAGAAAGGTTCCGACAAGACATGGTCGGACTTGCCTCCACACCCATTTGGGTTCCGGTATAAGCTGGCCCTGGACTCTCTTCCACTCTGGAGTTGCTCACGGTGAGAGCAGGTGTGGGTATACTTATTGCCCTCCGGCTGGGCGCCTTAACATTGGAGTTCACCCCGGTCAACGAGAGACAACCCTAACCTTAACCCTCCGCCTTCGGGTGGGGGATGGGTCTTGACTGTTGTTTGCGTCTATGCACCAAACGGCAGCTCAGAGTACCCACCATTAAGTCCGAGTGGACCATGTTCTGTGCCTCTATTGTTGAGGCAGCCGACCGGAGCTGTGGCCGTAAGGTGGTTGGTGCCTGTTGTGGCGGCAATCCCCGAACCCGCTGGTTGACACCAGCGTTAAGGCATGCCGTCAAGCTGAAGAAGGCCTTTTTGGCCTGCGGGACTCCGGAGGCAGCTGGCAGGTACCGGATGGCCAAGCGGTACGCGGCTTCGGCGGTAGCTGAGTGAAAAACCCGGGCGTGGGAGGAGTTTGGCGAGGCCATAGAGAACGACTTCCGGACGGCTTCGAGGAAATTCTGGTCCACCATCCGGCGTCTCAGGAGGGGGAAGCAGTGCACCGTCAACACTGTTTACAGTGGAGATGGCGTGCTGCTGACCTCGACTCGGGACGTCGTGAGTCGGTGGGGAGATTACTTCGAAGACCTCCTCAATTCCAACGACACGCCTTCCATTGTGGAAGCAGGTGTCAAACGGGCACTTTTTATCGAAGTGCCTCCGGCTCCCCGGTAACAGGTTCAATGAGCCGAGGGAGAAGGGACTCGTCCGTAGCTGACCACCCGAGTTAAATTAATTCTACCAGAATCAATCTAATTTCTTTACGACGCCAACCCCTTTCAAGTCATCCGACGCGCGAGCCGAGTAACTCAATTCGAGGCGAGTTGTCAATATGACCGCGCCGTAATGATGGCTCCCTTCGGTTGTTTGATGCTGGTATTACGTTACGGATATTTTTAAGATGCCTTTGTTAAGACCTCAAGGATTCGTTAATTTACTAGAGCGCCCTCGCCCTAGCTGAGCTCAAGATAACTACTTCAAACCAGATCTGACAATTCCTGATGTTAAGGATTAAAGCTGTCTTCACTTTAAAAAGAATTGAACAGATTTAAATAATGACTATGATAGGGAAATAAAGACATTTTAAAGTTGTAATTACCGCATATAAAACCATGCTCGACATAGTTAATACGAAGTAATCGATACCAAATTAAGGTTTAAGAGATTTAATGAATAAGCAAGAAAAAGAATTACAAGTCGAAAAAACAAAATAACAAAACTCACCCACACAGAAAGAGAGAGGAGACTAAAGGTCTAAAACCCTATTTGGTTGAACAAGTCGAGTGATCGGCTCTCCTTTGTTCCAAAATCCGAATTCTGTTTAAAAAAGAGGAAAGGTCTGGCCGTGAGGACCGTAGCCAAATAAGTAAAAGTGGCGACTTCTCCTTTCTGCCCGGGGCGGCTTTTTCCTCGAAGCTCAAAATTTGACAAAGTCCAATTCGAAGAC
Source organism: Syngnathus typhle (assembly GCF_033458585.1). Classification (NCBI taxonomy): domain Eukaryota; kingdom Metazoa; phylum Chordata; class Actinopteri; order Syngnathiformes; family Syngnathidae; genus Syngnathus; species Syngnathus typhle. The sequence goes on from NC_083744.1 coordinate 416,848, forward strand.
TCTGGAAATTAATTTTAGTAGATTTTGGTTCAATCTCAAAAAGAATGCAAAATCCATCTTCGTTCTTTTACTCCGGGCAGCGTCACGGCCATCGCCCTGATTAGGAAGAAGCGCGCCCGCTCTCTGTCCGGACAACCTATTTATAGGCTTCTGGCATTACCTCATCGGAATTACCTCACCGGTACGTGAGGTGGCCTTTCTGGAAGTTTCTGGAAGTTTCTGGAAGCTTCGAGAATGTTCCGTAGCTGATCCCTGTCCAGGCCAGCTGGAAACCACTGGTTGTCTTGGCAACCTTGCTTCAAGCAGCAATCACCAGAAACAGATGTTTCCTGTTTTGCTCGTTCTTTACTTTTAGTATTAGCCCTTAATGTCTCCTCTCAACTTAATACATTCAGGTATGGATGGAACACCAATGTTAAATACAGGTTGGACAAAACATTGCAACATGAATCACATATATCTTGTCTAATAAAGATCAATCTCAACACATAATAGTACTTAACACAATAATGGGTTCCTCCAACTTAAACACATATATTGATATTGCTCAAGCTGTTGCATCTTAAAATTATGGCATAGCAAACTCATATTCCAAAATTGTGCGTTGCTACGTGTTTGAGCAGGTCGTGTCCTCCCATTTGCTAACAGTTTAATTTATTAGATTTGTTAATGTAGCACCCCTTTAAACCACTCGGTGTAGAACTTACCAGAGAATGGTGGGTGCTTGGGTCCGGTTTGCCCTCAGGTGGATACCACGAAGGTTCACCTAATTAAGTGAGGTCTGTGAAAACTACCAACCAAACAAACACTAGCTAAAATGAGACCCAGAGCAACTATAACGTATTGGCGAAATTAGAACGAGCCATATTTTAATACATCAAACGAAAATAAATCCACATAGAACAATGACAAAAGACAAACTTCTTTTCACACGTGCACACGGATACACACACGCTCAGAATTTTAGTGTAGTGGGCCCACTCTTGCACACCCCGTACTCACGACGTATGAAATGTCCCTTTCAGTCCGCACCACCCCGTTGCAGGCCTGTTTCCCCGCCTTGCTCACTACTCAGCAAAGCTAAAATTACTTGTCGGTTTTTTGCAGCTTGAGTACGTGGCAATAAACGGTCTCGGTTGTCCGTAGCTTGTGTGCGTGGCAGGATATGGTCTCTGTCGTCGGGTAGCTTGAGTGCGTGGCAAGATATGGTCTCTGTCGTCGGGTAGCTTGAGTGCGTGGCAACGTAGCTCAGACGGTAACCGCGGTTACTACGGCCTAGCTTATTTCCTGTTCCATGCTCGCTCCTCTTGCAACAAAAAAACTTTCCCGACTCGGCAAATCTAAGAGAGTCTGTACGTATCTTAAAACATACCACTGTATTCTTAGCAAACAAATCCTTTACCAACAACACCGTCCATTCCTTCGGAAGGATACCGCATACGTCCGTTCCGCTCAGTCTTCCCCAACTTTTTCCAACATGTCCTCCAAAAAACTCTCCCCAACAACAGCCAATGACATTTGACTATGCAATGCCAATTTGTTTAAATGACCAATGAAATGGTATGAACACAAACACAACCTAACTTGCTTAAACCGACAGTTTACTTTTAAGTTTGGGTGACCTATATTTAAATAAAAAATAGGATTTATATACTATCACATAATAATGAATATTATGGCTATTACTGTAACAGAAATAGTTAAATAAACTATTAGTCTGTTAATCTACTATTTCACCGGGCTACATTAATTTCCATCAGGTCACCCCTATGTCAACCTTTAACACCATCTCCTGGTGAAATTTTGAACTACTACATGTTTTGGGATAGCCAATGTGCCTGGGCCAAATTCAATACCTAATTTTACACCATCTCGTACCACCATGTCACTTGACACAGGGCCTGGAGACTCTGAGGTGGACTCTCCAATCTCTGGGGTCGAACTCACTGAGGTAATTTAAAAACTCCTCGGGGGCAAGGCCCCGGGGGTAGATCAAAGTCAAAAAGTCAAAGTCAGCTTTATTGTCAATCTCTCCACGTCACAACACACAAAGAGACCGAAATTACGTTTTCTCTATCCCACGGTGACGAGACATAGTACACGATAGACATACAAGTAAGCGACACAATATAAAAAAAAGAAGGCAAAAATTCAAACAATAAATAGTAAGAGTGATGAATAAATAATAAATAAACAGATAACACGATAAATAAGAGGAGCAAAACGGAGCCAGCAAGCATAGCGCAAAAGTACAGGACGCTACGCGGAACGGGGAAGCGAGTTCAGATCCTAACAGCCTGGAGTATGAAGCTGTTGTTGAGTCTGGTGGTGCGGGAGTGCAGGCTCCTGTACCTCTTCCCAGAGCGCAGAAGATCGAACAAAGAGTGAGCGGGGTGACTCACATCACTCACAATCGTAATGGGAGGTGTAAATGTCCTTCAAGGAGGGGAGCGAAGCACCAATAATCTTACCAGCCGTGTTCACTATGCGCTGCAGGGCCTTCAAGTTGTAGTCAGTGCAGCCGCCACCCCAATGCAGCTGGAGAGGACGCTCTCAATGGTGCCACGGTAAAATGTAGTCATGACGGCCGGAGGCTATACAGTCATGCAATAGCATACAAGAAATTTAGGTTCTTTTCTTTAGGATCTTCAGCCGAGATACCCAGGCAGACCATGAAAGAATGTTCATGTTAAAATGTTAGTGGAACTATCCAACTACGCAGAGCCGATGATCCCAAAGATTTGGGGTGAGACAACATTGAAATTTTTTTTTCTTTGCTGACAGTGTCACTTCTTTTGTGGCTTAGCTCTTCTTCATTTCACATCTAAAGTATCGTATCATTTTACCTTGTAGCTTATACTACCCCGTACATGCCATATCATGTCGCCCATACAACTCATGCATGAGATGCGATGGCTGAGATATTTAGGCGATGGGTTGCTACTCCATTGTGCTCTCCACTCAGCATTTCATATCACAGTCAGATTTTCACACAAAGTATCTCGGCACAACGTGTTGTCAACGCCATATGAGCAAGACGAGGTGGCCGAGAGGTTAAGGCGGTGGATTGCTAATCCATTGTGCTCTGCACGCATGGGTTCAAATCCCATCCTCGTCGAAAGTTAATGTTACATTGTAGGGGTGTAAATCGCGGGTTTTGCCACGATACGATATAATATCGATATAAAGAACTTTGATACGATATTTGCCGATATCTTAAAGCCTGCTGGGATTCATTCACGATATATCGCCATATAGTGCGCTACGATCGATATATTTTTTTTTTAATAAAAAATATAGAACAATATCCTGATTTATAACAATTCATACGCAAAATCAACAAGGTACTGCAAACTCTTTATTTAGGAAATTACAAGAGTATTGTAGTATACAAATTGCTTACTTAAACACTTAACTTTGATGTCGTGTTTTTTCTTTAAATGTGCGGCGAGATTTGTGCTCCCTGAATATTTGATCACCGCATGGCAGGATTTACAAACTGCACGTGTCTTGTCCGTTGAGCCATCTTTTCTTTGGAATCCAAAGTGCTTCCAAACGAATGACTTGAAGCCTAAAGGGGAGCAAATTTCCACGTCTTTTTGGACACTAGCCATAGCACCAGCCCAGGAGCCGCGTACTAGTTGTCGCCTCCCCTTTTACGTGCGTGCTCTCCTCACAACACAACACGCGCGCACTGCTCCCGGAAAGAGGAAGCAAGCAACAATGAACTGGATTTCAAAATAAAGTCGCGTCTAATGTCCGAGGTCAAACACGGCGATATAAATCGATGTTTACCTTTAGCATCGATACCAATAAATCGTAGAGCATTATATCGATTAATCGATGTGTATCGATGTATCGTTACACCCCTATTACATTGTTTTACAGTGGAGTTGAAAAAGAAATTTGAGAAATGTTTGCTCCGGATGTCGAACAAAATTCGATTGTCGAACCTCACGAGAGGACCCGCATGCCAACTGACTCCGTTCATTATTACATTCTCGTTACTCTGAGGATTGCAAGAACTCTAATCATGCCTCCAAAGGAAGCAAGTGGGATCAGTAAAGCCATCCTAAAACACAAAGACGCTCCTAAAGCAATGCAACAGTGAGCGCCCGGCGCGCTGCGGTTGCGCGATCGGACCAAATTAAGCTCCCTGCGCACTGAGGTCCTTTTAAATTTTGGAAAGTACATCAGGACTTTAAAAATATTTTCTAAATTTCAGCGACCGCTCTGTCACAATAAGGCTAAGCACTGCAGTTGCGCAATCGGACAAAAATGTACAAATGAAAAAATACTTTGAAAAGGCGGGGTTTTTAAATTTAAATTTTAATTTTTTTTCCATTATTTGTAATGGGGAAAACATGATTCGGAATTTGAACGATTCAGTTCTCCAACAGCCTTCTGGAACGGATTGTGGTCAAAAACCGAGGCTCCATTGTATCTGTAATCTGGTTTGTATTTGACTCAATATCGTAATATTTATACTCTTTGGCGGCTCGGTGGAGAACTGGTTAGCATGTCCGCTTCACAGTTAAGAAAGTGCGGGTTCGATTCCATCAACGGCTGTTGCGTGTTGTTGATGATGTCCGTTGTTGGGTCAGGAAAACTAAGATGTGGGGTAACGGTTTGTTCTTTATTGGCAAGATCTTGGGTTGTTTAATGGCGGTCAGTACACATGGCACTTCAGCAGATGTAACAACATCCTCCATCTCCAGGTAAGAAGGTTTTATACTGTCCGGAAAAGGCGGGAAAGCAACACCTGATCATTTGGTATCAATGTGTATTGGAGAGTCACTGCTGCATGTGTGTATTTGTGTGCGTGTGTTTGTGTGTGTTGTTGTAAGGCGGACGTAGTTGAGAGCGCCATGAGAACGTTAAAGGGGCGTGGATTGTATATATAAAACCCGCGCCCTATGATGCGGTGCGCCATATGTGTGTTAAACACAGTCGTGGCACACATAACTGAGACTGCGGCTTTTATTACGGTGCCCGTTTTAATCGTGAAAATACGGTAACTCGTCAGCGTTGGTTTACTGCAATTTGACGACAAACCGTAAAACTATTGGACATGGAAAGTATCATTTATTGGCGCGACTAAAGACTTAAATTTATCAGAAAGAGAGGAGTTCGACCTACTAACAAGGTGGCTAGGTCCAAGATCTGCAGAACAGGTGAAAAGGGTTCATGCAGTACCCGCTGGAGGCGTAAAGATGATTTGGGAACGGGTTGAAGAGTGTCACCGTTCCTCAGAAGCAATTGAGGACACACTGCTAAACAAGATAGAGGAGTTTCCAAGGCTAACAAACAAAGATACGAGCCAGCTAAGAGACCTGGGAGACATCTTGTAGGAGCTATTGTTGTCAGGCTTGGATCAGGGAGAGGGCTCGGATGCAGAGTGCAAACCAAAGGTACCGTTTTTTTCCATGTATAATGTGCAAAATTTAACTAATTTATTGTCCTAAAATCTGGGGTGCGCATTATACATGGGTACAAAAAAAAACAACTTTTTTTTTTTTTTTTTTAAATCCGTATATGACACGGAGGCCGCCATTACAGATGCGCTTTCTTCTCTGCTGTTCACTTCAAACACGCTCCATAAGAACCCAATGCTCTCGTATCAGACGCTTGCTCGATCACCTGCTCGTTTGCTGTCACAATGTACCCTGCACAAATCCGAAACATTTCTTCGCTATTGAGGTTGCTAGCGCATGCGCAGTGATACTGACTGGCAGAATAACATCCGGTTGTTCCCAAAGATGATCTTTTTTCTGAAATAATTTTACGTTCACGGACTTAAGTAGGAGTCAAAATTTGGGTGCGTATTATACATGGGTACAGGCTTTTTTCCAGCATCAACATGCCATTTTTAGGGTGCGTATTATACATGGGGGCGCATTATACATGGAAAAAAACGGTATTTATTCGAACAGGCTGGAGACAGCACAAAAAAAACAAAAGCGCCTCAAAAAGAGGGAAAACAAGGCTGAAGACAGCAAAAACCAAAAGCACCTCAAAATGAGGGAAAACACGGTGGCAAAAAACAAAACTGAAAAACAGCGCTCAGGCTTGACAAAAAAAGGTATCTTCTAATCTAGGTTCTCTAAAGTGATATCTGTTACTCACGCGATCGCTGGTGCTCAAGACGGGACAAGACGTGAAGGAATGGGGTCAAAATACAAAAAGTCCTGCCTAGCTACAAAAACAGATATGCTCAAACCTCATTGAATAAAGTACATAAGTAGAAAAGTATATTCACATATTCAATCAATAAAAGAAACATTTTAAGCATATAATTATACCTACACACTAGAGATGCACCGATCCGACTTTTTCTGTTCCGATACCGATGCCGTGACTTTGCGTATCGGTCGATACCCGATACCGATCCGATATTATGGTTGACTTAACAAGCTACATAACTCTACATGTGGAACAGAAAAGACCAAAGGCAATGGCATCAGGCAGACTACACAGTTCTTTGCTCTAAATTAGGGGTGTCCAAACTAACGGTCCAGTTTCATTGGCCCGCAGCAAATTCTGAAAACATAATTGAATATGGCCCGCACAAGAAGCTTGAGCTCAGCTTCTCAGTTTCCACACTAGATGGAGCCCGCCACACAAAGCGTTTGACGTCCCATTAACACCCCCCCGGAAGAGAAGCGAACACGCAGCGTTTGACATCCGATTAGCCTCCGCCACCCCCCCCCCCCCATTCGGGAGAGAAGCGAACGCGCAGCCTTTGACGTCCCATTAGCAACCCGAAGAGAAGCGAACGCGCAGGGTTTGACGTCCGCTTAGCAACCCGGGGAAGAGAAGCGAACGTTCGCTCCATGTTTGCGTTTGTTTAGAAAACTCTCGTGGCATGCGGCACACGTGCTGCTGACGTATGACGTAGCCCGCGTCCCAATAGATTAAGGAAAGTATCGGCTCACAGATCGGCTGTATTTTCCGATACCCGATCCATTTATTTTGTTGATATCGGGGCCGATATCCGATCCAGATATCGGATCGGTGCATCTCTACTACACACCAAATCAATAAAGAAGACATAACTAGACATTTTTGATAGGTGGTAATGACAAAGGTTTTTATAACTTTATGAACTGATATATATTTCTGAGCACTTTGAAATAACAAATGTTTTTTGATATATTGCTTGAATAGCTTAATAACCCTTAAGGAACTGTTTAATGCATGCCTGAAGATTCTCTAAATCACGGACACTGCCAAAGTCGTCTAAAAGTGTTCAGTACTTGATTGTATCTTATGTTTTGACTAATGCTAGACGCCAGTTTTTGATTACAACTGAACGTTCTGGACAGAGGGAAATATTTTGCCTAACAAAGAAAATATATGGTTGGAAGCATGATTAAACTAAGAAAATAATGACGTAAGCAAAGACATGGAGTATCAAAAGAACAAACTTTGCATAGTCAAGGAACATTAATAGATTAATGATGTCACAGACAAAAAGCTCACATAATTTCGTACAAAATGACAAAATTGAAATAATGATGAAAGAATGAGGTGAGACAGTCTATGTGCAAGAATGGAGGGGAATGTTTACAGGAAGGTCACTTGGAGATAAAAACCAGCAGGTGCCAGAGGGAGCCAGCCAAGGACTCGGCCAAAGATGATCGCCAAGGCCGAAAGACGGGATGGAAGACAACAGCCCCCACACACACCGAATCACCCATAACCACCACCCACTCCCATGAAATCAGAATCTCCTGCGAACTTGCCACACCCCCTGACTCATCACCCATCAAACTCGGCCCACATTGGCATGTGGAAATGAATATAAGCTCACCAAAGAACCTTGAATGTGTCCTTTTCTGAATGGAGACTTTCTGCTCTTGAAAGGCCCAGCGCTGTATTGTACTTTCCTGAAAACAGAGCTTTCTTAACAAGAATTGTGATTGAACTCAACCAACCTGTGTAAGTCTAATTTCTGCTTCAGTGTCTTAGCATTTTCCTAAATCTGAAAAAATCAAACGAGCACGCAGTGAGTAAATTGGATAACAGGTGATCGGCAATGGCCATGAGGCACAGATAGCGCGCTCCCTAAATTGTGGACAAAATCCAACAGACGCACTGGCACAAGACAAGGGGAAGACACTGGCTAAATACACATAGAAAGGTGAGGAGACAGGTGCAGACAATTAGGACCAAAGACACAGGTGCACACAATTGGGATCAGGGAAGACAAGTAGCCTGACACACAGAGGAAGGACCCACGAACTGAAACGAGAGGAGAGTTACCAAAACAAAACAGGAAGTGACAATACGACGAACAGGACAAGACAAAAACAACTCACAAAACATAACAGCATGACAATTGTGGGAGCTGTCAGGGTTTTCCAAACTATCTTGATCGTATGATTATGTTGGAATGTATGTAACCAGTAATAAATAACCTAGCTAGATTAGTTTTATGCTTATGTTGGTGCGTAACCAGTAATAAGCATAAAACTACCATCCTACACAATGTCGTAAAACATCCCCTGCTATGCTTTGTGTTAGGGTTTACAGAATATCTTCATCGTATGATTATGTTGGAATGTAACCTGTAATAATTTACCTAGCTTGTCCCGTCTTAACAAAAGTAGTAGACCAAAGTGCTAAGATCTTTTCAGCTGATTGAATAGCTGCAGAGGAAGCAATCAAAGTTGCTTTGTTTACACGTCGTAATAGGCCCCCTGCTATGCTTTGATCAGCGGGGAAGCGGCTTCACCCCATCCTGTTCCCACACCCCCACTTTCAACCCCACTCTGTTTCCCTCAATAAATATGCACCTGATGAGGCCTGAGTCAGACTTCATTCGACCATCGCTGTAAGCACAGCGACGAGTGAACTCTCCGCCTGCAGGTGTCTAAAACGACTAACTTGTCTCCAGTGTGGTTCTTGCAAAATAAGTTAGAGTGAGCACCACCCTAACATTTTGGTGCCGTGACCCGGATACCTTCATACCCGCCATCTGGCTGACGGAGGTGGACGTGCTGCATTGTCGACAAGCCAGCGTCCTTTAGGAGGACCTGGAAAAGAAAGTCCTGGGAAGAGAATTTCTTCGCTGGGCCAGCATCTTAGGTCTGTCTTCGTCTGACGGAGGTGGATTGACGGGATCCGGCAGTGCAGCGGACCAGAGGACAAGTAAGTCATAGAAAAAAGCGCTGATACGGCTTTGGTTTGTCCAAGCTATGAGATACGGCTTTGGTTTGTCCAAGCTATGAGATACGGCTTTGGTTTGTCCAAGCTATGAGATACAGCTTTGGTTTGTCCAAGCTATGAGATACGGCTTTGGTTTGTCCGAGTTATGAGATACGGCTTTGGTTTGTCCAAGCTATGATATACAGCTTTGGTTTGTCCGAGCTATGAGATACGGCTTTGGTTTGTCCAAGCAATAGATACAGCTTTGGTTTGTCCAAGCTATGAGATACGGCTTTGGTTTGTCCGAGTTATGAGATACGGCTTTGGTTTGTCCAAGCTATGATATACAGCTTTGGTTTGTCCGAGCTATGAGATACGGCTTTGGTTTGTCCGGGCTATGAGATACGGCTTTGGTTTTTCCAAGCTATGAAACAGCTGGGATTCTAGTCCCAGTGGAAGGAACGGCCTAAGAAAAAAACAGAGCTTCTTTTTCTTAATTGAAGAAGGGCGTAGATTCTTTTTTTTGTCCGTTGTTCCAAGCTGTTTGCATGAATGTTGTGTGACTGGTAGGATAAATTGACTAAATAACAGTTCTAGCATTGATCCACGGCAATAACACAGGCTAGTAATTTGTTGAAGGTCAATTTAAACCTGCATTGAGGATCCTCAAAGAAAGAAAAAACATAAAAATTGTATAAACCTAAAATACCAAATTAAGATGGGAAATAAAACCGGTAAATCTCTAGCTCTTGAAGAAGATGAGAAGTTCATGGTGAGTAAATGTCTTAATTGTATGCAATACATGCCAATGTGGAAGAAAAAGTATGGAGTAGAAGGGAAGTTGAAAGTTGAAGTGTGGAAGATAGTGGTTGATGTTTTGGAGGAGAGTGTAGATAGGACGACAAAGGGACTGAAAAAGAAAAGGAAAGAGAGAGAGTTGAATTGTGCTAGAATGTGGTTGAAAGCTTCACAAGAGAGAAGGGAACAAATTCAAAAGACAGAAAATAGATTTGAAAAAGAATGCTGGGTGCACAGAGGCATCCCATTCGATGATGCAACTGAGAGTGCTTATCAGCAACATCTTAAAAATGCGCTCCTCACTGGTTTCCCCCCGTCTTAGGCAACTGGGTGAGGAAACACTTAGTGGAAGCAGACACTGCTTGCGTTGTGACGATTGAGAAAGTCAAATGTTCTGATGTATTTCATCTAGATGATGATAATGATCTACATGAAGATACAACGATCTTCTTCCAAAGTTCCCAAAGGGGCAGAGGAACAGTTAGAGAGCAACATGTTCGCAAGCCACCATTCAAATCAAAACCCCCACCAGATTCAGAGACCTGTTGGAACTGTGGGAAACAAGGACACTTTGCAAGAGAGTGTTGTCAGGCAAAACGATACCGATCAAAGGGTGGAGGAAGGGGCAGAGGAAAAGCCAAATTTTCAGCATGACAAGCCCCCGGTTTTTGACCGGTCATGCTGATACAGAGAAATTGTAATGCTACATAGAAATAATTGATTGGTTGTGTTATAAGATTATACAAATTTCTATATGCGAGCTTAATCTGAGAGATTGAGTTCTTTAAATTTAAAAACAAAGAAAAAATTCTGATTAATTTGCCAGCAGTTCTTTTTGTGTTGGAATTATTTGGATTGGTGGATTGTTCTATCAGGAACCTTGAGTTGAAAATGGTATATGAATGTTCAAACTTGCCCGCTGAAGGCCACACCCCCTTCACACGAGCTGTCCCTGTGCCTCTCCGCCGACAGCGTGAGGAGGGCGCTTGCCGCTATCAACATCCGTAAGGCGGCGGGCCCTGACAACATCCCGGGTCGAGCGCTGAAGGACTGCGCTGGTGAGCTGACGGATGTCTTCACAGACATCTTTAACACTTCCCTGCAGCAGGCCATCGTCCCGTCGTGTTTCTAAGCTGCCACCATCGTACCTGTGCCGAAGAAACCTGCTCCGTCCTGCTTCAATGACTACCGCCTCGTGGCACTTCCGCCCATCATCATGAAGTGCTTTGAACGGCTTGTCATGGAGCACATCCGTGCCGTTCTCCCCCCCCACCATTGACCCCTTCCAGTTTGCGTACCGAGCCAAGCGGTCCTCTGAGGATGCCATCTGCTCTGCCCTCCACTCGGCCCTCACCCACCTGGAGAGAAGGGACTCGTATGTGAGATTGCTGTTTGTGGACTTCAGTTCTGCCTTCAACACCATTGTGCCGCAACGTCTCATCAGCAAACTTGACAAGCTGGGCCTCCGTACCTATCTCTGCAACTGGCTACTGGACTTCCTCTGTCAGAGGCCACAGGTGGTACGTGTTGGCGACAAGATCTCCGCCAGCATCACGCTGAGCACAGGGGCCCCCAAGGCTGCGTGCTCAGTCCGCTACTCTTCACCCTCCTGACGCATGACTGCATTGCAACCCACAGCGACAACCGCATAGTGAAGTTTGCTGACGACACGACTCTGGTGGGTCTCATCACCAAGGGAGACGAGACTCAGTACAGGCTGGAGGTTGACCTTCTGACCACGTGGTGCAGGGACAACAACCTCCTGCTGAACGTCGACAAGACCAAGGAGGTTGTTGTTGACTTCCGGAAGGCATAGTGAACACGGCTGGTAAGATTATTGGTGCTTCACTCCCCTCCTTGAAAGACATTTACATCTCCCATCTCACCCGCAAGGCTACCACGATTGTGAGTGATGTGAGTCACCCCGCTCACTCTTTGTTTGAGCTTCTGCCCTCTGGGAAGAGGTATAGGAGCCTGCGCTACCGCACCACCAGACTCAACAACAGGTTCATACTCCAGGCTGGTAGGATCCTGAACTCGCTTCCCCTTTCTGCGTAGCGTCCTGTACTTTTGTGCTACGCTTACTGTCTGCTGTATGCACACTGGCTCTGTTTTGCTCCTCTTATTCAATGTGTTATCTGTTTATTTATTATTTATTCATCATTCTTATTATTTATTGTTTGTGCCTTCTTGTTTTTATATTGTTTCCTTTACTTGTATGTCTGTCGTGTGGGATAGAGAAAACGTAATTTCGGTTTCTTTGTGTGTCTTGACATGTGAAGAGATTGACAATAAAGCTGACTATGACTTTGACTTGTGTGGAGAGCTTGGATGAATTGGGACCAATGTGATAGAAAGACTCCTTTTTGGAGGCTGTGTGTGAGATGCAAATGAGCATTGATGACTGAATGCCCGACTGAAGGGAAAATACAGGTTGAATGGTTGAAGTTGTTGGCAGGGCTGTGGACTCGGTTCGGACTCGGGGACTCGGACTCGGTCGGACTCGGTCATTTTTGCCGGACTCGGTCTCGGTGCTGATTTTGACGAGTCCACCGAGTCCGACAATAAAAAAAGAGGCAAGACGCAACCAGAGAGTGTCAGGTTACAGTCAGCGCGGTAGGAGTTGGAAGAAGCAGTAAAAACTCCACCAAACTCGTCGTAATGACCCGTGATATATATATCCTTACTATTTTCCAGGTTCTTAGATAGCAAGAATAGGTCGGACAACGACGTGAATGATAACGGCTTTTTTCCTTACTCACAGTGCGTTCACAGGGCGTACCACAACAACACAGAATGCGCCCATCCCACTTCCGGGGTTTTTCTACTACGGAATTTGAGTTAGCCCAAAATACACCACATCTCTTCCCCTATTACAATGAACGTGCTATATGCATGAACAACATAGTCTTATGCACCTATAACTTGACATCTTCAAGATCTATCAATAACTACCATTAAACAATTATCATATATGGTCCAGACAATTATGACAATAATATTCCCATGAAACCTTAACTTTGGGTGAGGGTGGACTACCTCGAATTATACTGAATTATAGCGAAAAAACGATGTCGTACGCCGTCGTACGCCGTCAGCACTATGTTGTTTTCAATAAAAACATGAAGAACGCACGTTTGCGTCAGTCAATTTTAATTTTTATAAAGGATTATTCTCATTTGATGTCTTTAAATTCATCCGCGTTCTGCCATTGAAGCGGGGTGCATTCAAAGACCAGTCGTACAGACGGAAACGTTTTGTGATCAAATCTTTCATAATGAGAATGATTTGAGTGAATTGATTTGAATGAATAATTGAGAAGAATTTTCAGTTCTGAAGGCTCCTTTTGTCCCAAGCAAAGTGACAGATGTTTGCAATCCCTCAACACGCGGATGAAAGAGCACAACAAGTGGATGACTGCTTTTGGGAAGTATAAAGCCCTTGTGTCCTCAATTACTGCTATACTCACCTTGTGTGGATGTTGTTGTATTCCATGTCTCCGTGCTCTGTTTAATCGTCTTATCACTACAGCAATCTCGCCCATGGACGACGAGATGGCCCCGGGTATGCCTGAACGGCAGCATGTTGATGATAACGATGATGATGATGCAATTTTTTCACTTGAGTTTACAGACTTTTTCCCACATCTGTGTGTTTCCGAATGATGATGTCGCAACATTTATCCTTTTTGGTGGAAATATTTTGTGCTCATACTTGTGATCCGACAACTGAAAATCGAGAGAAGTGGTTGTTTTTGGTAATGTAGAAATTGAGCAAATGTGTGATGAATGGGAAATGTTGGAATAATTTAAGTGAAGCCTTGGCCTGCCAGACCTTTAGGCCTTGTCTTTACGAGTTTATGGCTTTCCTTTTATCTAGGTTCATTCTCTTTAGTGACAGGGATGTCTTTTGATCCCTGTCAGCCATATATATCCTTACTGTCCTTATGTTAGCTGTGTGTTTTTGTTCCTGTAAGAGGCCTTCACTAATAATGAGCAGAGCTTATTTGCATAGGTGAAATGTTCTTATTTGGTTGAAAGAAACTTCATTCCTTTTAGTTAACTGTAGGTTTGGTTCATAGATTGTTGTTGATCAGAACTGTTTTTCTTTCTTAAGTGTTATATACAGTTTGAAGTAGTTGCGTACAAGTTAAACTATATTTCCTCAATGTTTGTTTAAGGAACTGCATACCAGTTCCCTTACATTTACTTAACATTTGTTTTAGTGTTTAGGACAAGTTACTTATTGTTATTGTGTGTTAATTTACTAAGTAGATAAAGTCTAGCCAAGGTTTAGTTGCATTGTTCCACAGGAAAGCGGCAATTCAGGTTATCTGATCACACTCGAGGACAAGTCAGCCAACCATGAGAGAAGAACAGCTGGTTGAGGAAGGAGGACAGATTCTGTGGGGGTCACGGGCCGACAATGAAGTGCTAATTCACACCACACTACATTCCTTAGCTAATCAGCGTTGCTACAGACACAATCTTTCCTCCCTTTGGTGTGGCGACGCCTCTGTAACCAAGGCAACCAAAACAGTGATGAGAGGAGCAGAAGAAACATCTCAAATGACTAATGCAAAGGTTGCAGAAAATGTGCTGTTTTTTGCTGTTTTTCCGGACGTGCTGCTGTTCTTTCGGTGGCGGATCCAGATAGGGATTTGCTTATCAAACTACTGCGGATACGGAAGCAAAGACCGAGGTCCAGATCACCCCAACGTTCTGGCTGAAGGTCCCAAGAAGGAGGGGGATGGAGCCTGCGGTGACTGGACCCTATAAATCGGTGGACCGCAGCTCACATGCCGTCCGGCTGGCCGGCAAAGGAGATACGTGGTATCATCTGTCCCAGTGCGCCCCAGTGAAGGGTTCCTGCAAAGAACCAGATCCGCCATCGACAGCGTTCCCGCCCCCAGTTCATACAGAGGCAGAATAATCCTCTTCCCCCTTGGTGGCCAGGTAGTCCACCCTGAGCCACTGAAGACAATGACCACGCAGCAGATATATCCAAGTTCTCCCCGGACGGAGCGGAGCTGCGAAGGGGGTGAGAATTGTGCTGACCCTCCACCAGTCGGCGTGCCAAGCCCCCAACGGCTGAACAATCACGAGCAATTTTTGTATTGAACTTTTATTATTGATAGCTTTCTGGTCGCCTAAGGAAGAGGGACCATGTGAGACTTTTCCTGCAAAATAATATCTAGCTGCAGGTTTTTCACTCATACCATATTTGGACTGGAGTATTGAGAAAAAAAAACTCATCTTCACTGGAAGTTATTGTTGTCATTGTATGTTCTTACTTATGTTTGATTGATCGGGATTGACATAATCATATGGTAAAACAGGAGGGATATGTTAGGGTTTACAGAATATCTTGATTATGTTGGAATGTAACCTGTAATAATTTACCTAGCTTGTCCCGTCTTAACAAAAGTAGTAGACCAAAGTGCTAAGATCTTTTCAGCTGATTGAATAGCTGCAGAGGAAGCAATAAAAGTTGCTTTGTTTACACAACGTCGCAAAAGGCCCCCTGCTATGCTTTGATCAGCAAGGAAGCGGCTTCACCCCATCCTGTGTTCCCACACCCCCACTTTCAACCCCACTCTGTTTCCCTCAATAAATATGCACCTGATGAGGCCTGAGTCAGACTTCATTCGACCATCGCTGTAAGCACAGCGACGAGTGAACGCTCCGCCTGCAGGTGTCTAAAACGACTAACTTGTCTCCAGTGTGGTTTGACTAGAGGTCAAGGGCTTTTTCTTCTTTATCCAGTCCACTGTCACCCCCACCCTGTTTTTCTTAACAAAAACGCTCTTGCTGGAAGCGAGAGTCAGACGTCGTTCGATCATGGCTGTACGCACAGTGACGAATGGACTCTCCACCTGCAGGTGCCCAAAAAGACTTAATTGTCTCCCATGTGGTTCTTGCAAAATAAGTTGGAGTGAGCACCACTCTAACATTTTGGTGCCGAAACCCGGGACCTCTCATACCCGCCATCTGGCTGACGGAGGACGACACGCTGTACACCGTCGACGGGCCAGCGTCCATTTAGCCGGACCTGGTAAAGAAAGACCTGGGAAGGAGATTCTTCGCTGGGCCAGCATCTTAGGTCTGCCTTCGTCTGATAGAGGTGGATTGACGGGACCCGGCAGTGCAACGAACCAGGGGACAAGTAAGTTAAAGCCCTAAAGTTGTGTGATTGTGTTGTTGTGAAACGTGTAAAAAGTTAAAAAGGTGCACGAGATACGACTTTGGTTTGTCCGAGCTATGAGATACGGCTTTGGTTTGTCCGAGCTATGAGCTACGGCTTTGGTTTGTCCGAGCTATGAGATACGGCTTTGGTTTGTCCGGGCTATGAGATACGGCTTTGTTTTTTCCAAGCCAAGAAACAGTTGGGTTCAAGTCCCAGTAGAGTTTCTTTTTCCTAATTGAAGAAGGGCGTAGATTTATTTTTTTTGTTCGTTTTTCCAAGCTGTTTGGAAGGGTTTTACACCCATCCTGGATAGGCCTAAAAATAAAAACCGCTGGAGTTTGTGTGGTTGAGAGTGACTGGTAGGATAAATTGACTAGATCACAGTTCTAGCAATGATCAACGGCAATAACACAGGCTAGTAATTGGTTGAAAGGTCAATTTAAACCTGCATTGAGGATCCTCAAAGAAAGAGTATACATTTTTGAAAAAAAATTGTATAAACCTAAAATACCAAGTTAAGATGGGAAATAAAAACGGTAAATCCCTAGCTCTTGATGGAGATGAGAAGTACATGGCGAGTAAATTTCTTAATTGTATGCAATACATGCCGAAGTGGAAGAAAAAGTATGGAGTAGAAGGGAAGTTGAAAGTTGAAGTCTGGAAGATAGTGGTTGATGTTTTGGAGGAGAGTGTGAATAGGAAGTCAAAGGGACTGAAAAAGAAAAGAAAAGAGAGAGAATTGACTTGTGCTAGAATGTGGTTGAATGCTTCACAAGAGAGAAGAGAACAAATCCAAAAGATATAAAGATGAAAAGTGATGAGGCTGCGACTATGTTTGTCAGGCCGGAAGACAATGAGGCCACAGTGCGCAGGAGCACTGTCCCTGATGCAGCGCAGGCAGAGGACCAAGAGAGGCATTCTGCTCGTGCGCAAAACTTGTATCCAAGCTTAACAGACCTGCACCCTCCCCCATATAACAGCAAAAAAGGTCAAGGTCAAATTATTAGAAGCCCTGTACAAAGAAGAAGTTTGACCACTGCTGCTAGATTTTCCCAAAATTTAGACAACGTTGATGTGTGCCCAATCATACAGGTGCCAAACCCTATTGTAGGGGAAGGCCAACCTCCACGTACATATGTTTTTAGGCCATGGACTTTAGAAGAGGCAAGGAAAGCAGTTGAAGGGGTTACCCCTGTTGCTGAAGACCCAGATAAATGGGCAGAAGACATGGCTGGAATCATACATTCCTATAGACTAAATGGGCATTAGGCAGGAGAAGCTGCAATGTCTTCCTTGGGAAAAGACTGGGCAAAGGTTAGAGGAAATTATACAGGTAGAAATAATCAAGGGCCTTTTCCCTATCCCGTTGAGGGAAATCAATTGGGAGGGGAGTATGCAGCACAATGGAATGATCTTGTGCAAAGAGTGTGAACTATATTTCAAAGATGAGCGAACTATGGTCATTTGGCAGGAATAAAACAGAAGCCTGCGGAAGATACTGATGATTTTCGCTTGAGATTTGAAAAAGAATTCAGGGTGCATAGTGGCATCCCATTCAATGATGCAGCTGAGAGTGCTTATCAGCAACAGCTTAAAAATGCGCTCCTTACTAATTTCCGCCCTGAAATAGGCAACTGGGTGAGGAAACATTTGGTGGAAGTAGATATTGCAAGTGTGACAACAACTATGCAAATGGCCAGATATGCTGAAAAAGTGATCAAAAAAGGCAAAAGTTCTGATGTATTTCATCTAGAGGATGATGACCTAGATGAAGATACAAATGTCTTCTTCCAAGTGTCCCAGCGGGGCAGAGGAGGTAGAGGCCAACAAGGTCACAGGCCGCCACATAATTCAAAATCCCCATCAGATTCAGAGACCTGTTGGAACTGTGGGAAACAAGGACACCTTGCAAGAATGTGTCATTTTGCAAAACAAAACCAATCAAGGTGTGGAGGAAGATGCAAAGGGAAAGCCAAATTCTCAGCATGACTAGATTCCTCCCCTTTGACCTCTTGTGCTCCTACGGAGGAAGAAATAGTAGATGTCCATACAGCATGGGACATTCTGAGTGCATTAAAAGAAAAACCATATGTTACCTTAAACATTGGAGGAAGTGAAGTAGAGTTTTTGTGTGATACTGGAGCTTGTAAAACCGTAATAAAAACTAAAGTCCCTAATCTAAAGGCCTCCCAAAATACAATTTGGGTGAAATCTGCTGATGGGCAGGTACACAAGGAGAGTATCTCCAATCCAGTTGTAATGAGAGATGATGAAACAGGAGTCATAGCTTCAGTCTCAATTGTTCTATCCCCAAAATGTCCCATAAACCTGCTGGGACGAGATCTGATAACTCGGTTAGGAATTGCAATAATTCCAGTAAAAGATGGCATGCGAGCATGTAGAGTGAGAGATGTAGACTCATATGCTGCACAAGCAGGTGAACAGATTTGCTGCTCCTATGACATCACTCCCGAACGGAATCCCAAGCTACCAGGCAGATTGCTGAGTGAAGCTCAAAAACAATTGTCCCGACCTGAATCAGAAATGACTTGTAATCAATTACATGTCACCATGAATATCCTCACTGATCCACATGATGACTATATTGAAAGTTTTCTCAGTGACACAGAAGTAACTTTACCAATCACTGCTCTGTACACAGATCGCAGGTCATTTGCAGCTGCTGCTGTGCTCCTGCCCGGTCCTCAGAAAGACAAATACAAGTTGTCGGCTGTACCCCACATTTCATTGTTCAAACCCCACAGTGTAACATGGGCAGATGTGGGTTGCCGAATTAAACTTGCTGGATCTGTCAGTGATTATGAGGACAAAGGTGATGGGTGGAGCTACAGTACCAGTTGTGACATGTGGAAGCAAACAGTGTGTGAAGTAACTGTTGGTAGGGCATGCGCTTGTGCGCTTCCCTGACTAGTTGACATTTGTTTGAATGAAAAGGAGGAGGGGGAATTGGCTGGGCTTCCTGAAAAATTGTGGACAAAGGGCCTATCTGATGTAGGACCTTTAACATCCATTCCCCCAGTACAGATTAAACCAAGATCAGAGTGGCGTCCAAGAGTTAAGCAATATCCTTTAAAACACGAGGCAATAAATGGGATTGCCCCTGTTATAAATAATCTTTTGACAGGAGGAATCATTAGGAAGTGCTCGGATTCTCCTTGCAACACTCCTATTTTTCCAGTCCAAAAGGCCAATAAAATTGATTGGCGAATGATACAAGATTTACGAGCAGTGAATGATGCAGTGCAGACAAGAGCACCTAATGTGCCTGACCCACACACACTTCTGAAGACTTTGAAACCTAACCAGAAGTTTTTCACAGTAATTGATCTTAGCAATGCATTTTTCTCAGTGCCAATTCACCCAGACTCACAGTTTTGGTTTGCGTTTACCTTTAAAGGACAAAGCTACACGTACACCAGATTGCCACAGGGATTTGCTGATAGTCCAACTATTTTCATTCAAGCTATCATGGCCTGTTTGGCTGATTTTCAGATGTCAAACAAAAGCCAACTTCTAGTTTATGTAGATGATCTCCTGATAGCCTCTGAAACTGAAGCTGCTTGCAAGGAAGACTCCTTAGCATTGTTACACTTTCTCTGCAAAACAGGGAATAAAGTGAGCAAGAACAAGCTACAATGGGTCAGACAGGAAGTGAACTATTTAGGTCACACTTTGTCAGCTTCTGGAAGACAGATACAGAGAACCAGAAAGCAGATCATTGCAGATGCACCGAAACCTGAAACAAAAAAACAAATGATGTCATTTTTGGGACTCTGCAATTACTGCAGAGCATGGATCCCACATTATGCGGAAAAGACGCAACCGCTGTTAGATATTGCGCATGGAGTCCCCATGGCAATGACAGAAAAATTAATGTGGACTCCAGAAGCAGACGATGCTTTTGTAGTGCTGAAACAGGCTCTGATGGAAACCACATCTCTTATCTTGCCAGACTACAATAAAACCTTTGTACAAACAGCAGACTGCAGGAATGGTTTTATGACCTCAGTGTTGCTGCAGCGTCATGGCAGCAAACTACGACCAATTGCATTTTATTCGAAAAAATTGGATCCAGTGGCTCTATCCTTGCCAGACTGTGTCCAAGCAGTATGCGCGGCAGCACTTGCAGTGAGACAATATGCAGATGTGGTGCTCTTTCACAAAATGGAGCTGCTAGTTCCACATGCTGTAGATGTGTTGCTACTACAAAGCAAGATGAACTTTTTGTCACCTGCCAGACACCTATCCTACACTGCTACACCTCTGTCACAACCACACATTGTGATGAAGAGGTGCACAGTCCTTAACCCAGCAACATTGATCCCGTTGCCAGGGGATGGTACCCCACATAACTGTTTGGATGCCACAGAACATCTACAGCTGCCCAGAGAAGATTTAAGTGACACGCCACTTGACAAAGGGGAAAAGTGGTTTGTGGATGGATCATGTTCAAAGGATCCTAAAGGAACCAATAAAAGTGGTTATGCAATTGTGAAATTGCCAAACCAGATTGTTGAAGCAGAGAAGCTTCCATACAACAGGTCAGCGCAGACTGCTGAGATAATTGCGCTAACAAGAGCTTGTCAATTAGCGGAAGATAAGGAAGTCACTGTATACACAGACAGTCAGTATGCGTTTTCTACTCTGTTCTATTTTGCGAAACATTGGGAGCGCAGAAGGATGACAACATCAACCGGTAAGCCGGTTACCCATGCCTCCTTGTTAAAAGACTTGTTGCAGGCCATTAATTTACCTGCTAAACTAGCTGTGTGTAAATGTGCTGCTCACACCACAGGCACAGATGAAGTCTCAAATGGAAACAGGTTAGCAGACAGAATTGCTAAAGAAGCAGCGGCAGGGAAACATGGCCATGAATTTTTTAAAATAGATTCAGAGGACACGCAACTCATAGATAAGACTATACTGACAGGTATGCAGGGCAATGCTCCAATGGTGGAAAAACGAATGTGGACGACAAAAGGTGCGATAGCGGAGACAGATAATATCCTCCGCATCAATGACAAACCTCTTTTACCTAAATCACTTTTTAAGGCAGCAGCAATTGCGACACATGGGCCTTGCCATGTGTCGACAGGAGGGATGAAGTCCATCATTAAATTGGAACTATAGACGAAACGTAGCTCGGAAATAGGATGAGTTGCAGGACTTACAATATGAAGACGAGATCGCTGTTACTAGGAGAATTTGAAGTTTGGTAAACAAACGTTACTAGCGAATTGATGGCAGCAGCAATTGCGACACATGGGCCTTGCCATGTGTCGACAGGAGGGATGAAGTCCATCATGCATCAACAATTCACTACCTTTGGTTTAGATCAGTGCTTCTCAAATAGTGGGTGCGGTGCTATACCTGGGGGGGCGCGTGTGACCCTGGGGAACAGGCTTTTTTTTGGCAGTACTAGAATAAAGTGTAATTCCGCATCTACTACAGCAGGCGGAGTGGCGCTCTCATTGTTACTTCTGTCACGTTTGCGACAGTGCAACATATTACGACTTACAAGACAAGTTAGGATAGTCACGGTGGGGAGTGGGGGGCGCGAATAGTTTTCTTCTTGCTAGGGGGGGCGTAAGAGAAAATAATTGAGAAGCACTGGTTTAGATGCTTACATCATTTTTTTGTGTAAAGCATGTCCTGTTTGTGTCAAACATAATCCACAAGGAAACATGAGACGTAAGAGAGGCTCATTTCCAAAACCGTCTTACCCATTTCAAATCACCACATGGATTTTATTCAGCTCTCACAAAGTGGACTTCACAAATACTGCTTAGTGATGATTGATGCATTTTCCAAATGGGTGGAAATAGTTCCATCTAAACGAGCAGATGCCTTAACAGTGGCAAAGGCCATCTGCAAAGCCATCATACCGACTCATGGCATCCCCCAAACCATTTACAGTGACAATGGTCCACACTTTGTGAACCAAGTTGTACAGAACATGGCTGTACATCTTGGGATAACATTAAAAAACCACTGCGCTTGGCATCCTGCGAGCGCTGGCCTGGTTGAACGAGCAAACTCCACTATCAAAAGCAGAATGAAAAATGCATGGAAACAACAGGCAGATCTTGGCCAGAGTGCCTAGACTTAGTGAAGCTCTATATGAGAATTACTCCCACTTCAGAAGGGCTAACACCTTTTGGAATCATCCATGGGAGACCATATAGACTACCTGTGTTCCCTGCAGATTTGCAAAAAGCACATGAAAAACAGTCCTTGGCCGATTATATGATAAGGACGCTCAAACTGAAAGATGTGTCAAATGCAAATTCACTGCCGCCTGATCTTTCCTCCTCACAGGTCGACAACCCCATTAAAAGAAAGAACTGGGTCAGCCCACGGTGGGAGGGACCATTCCAAGTCTTGTTGACTACCCCCACCACAGTGAAGATCGTTGAACGGCCCAGCTGGATTCACCTCAACCACTGCAAATTGCAGAGTGCTGGACCCCTAATTCGGAGTGGTGGGGAAGGCTGACTTCAAAGGGGTCCTATCGTTTAGGGTGGGCCATCTCAATGTTGGTGAAGAAAACAACGATCCCCACTCCGCTAGGCGAGGGGATGTCCCGGTGTCTGTGCCATCCTAGTAGCAACGGGGCTCCATATGGCAGATGGATCCTCTGCTGCGTTGTGGTTGGAGTGTGCTATGGTCTATGGACTCATTTGAACAGACCAAGTGACAATGTTGACCGTGGAAAACGATGGTCCCACGATGAGAACTTTGAGGACTGGTCATGGGACCCCAAAAAAACATACAAAACCAACACATGGTACCGGTACGTCAAGTTCACTGTGAGAGCCCACACACAGGAGGGGTGTTATGTTTGTTAAAAACTCCCCCCTTTCTCCACGCAAGTTCACTTGGAGGCCAGAGCAATGAATGTCACTGAAGCGAAATGTATGGCATCCATGGAAGGAGTTGGATATCAACACCGTGCCATCAGAGTGAGTGATGACGACCCTTCCCGCCCTGGACTTGCGGAAGGTACCTGTGATCAGCTTTTCTGGACAAATCTCAATGTGACTGTTAAAGGACGACCATTGCCGCAGGTGGCCTACACAGAGCGGCGCCCTGGAGTGAACTATACGTGTTACATCCAAGGAAGTAAGACCCACAAATGCATTGACAGAGACTGCTCTCCAGGAGGAAACTGGATGGGAGCTTTGGACATCGCTGCTGAGTGTCAGTATAGGAGAGCCATTTCAGTTGGGGAGGGCTCTCCGACTAACATGGCTGCACCATCGAACGGAACATACTTCATACAGAATGGCTGGTGGCTTTGTGGTCACAAGGTTTATCCGATGCTGCCCGCCAACTGGACAGGAGTGTGTGCACCAGTGTGGGTGACAAACCACACCTACAGGATATGACATCGTCACCTGGCGACAGCACACAACTCTTCTGGACGTCAACGCAGGGCGGTTGCAACCTATGACCCTGTCTGGGGTGCAAATGTTCCAGACGACCATAAAGTATGGTCCGTTAGAGACAAAGTTGTTCATGCGCTTTTTCCTCGGTCAGTTGGAAAACATTCGCTCTTCATCGAGACACTGAACTATCGTTTTCAATCCTTTGTGAATCTCTCACTACAAGTCAACGATGGACAAAATAGAGAGATTCAGGCTATTAGGCTGATGGTCTTGCAGAACAGGATGGCTCTGGACTTGTTGACGGCAGCACAAGGTGGTGTGTGCCACATCATTGGGACTTCCTGTTGCACATACATTCCGGGAGAAAATGACACACATCTACAACGCCATGGCTTCACTGAAGAACTTCAGGCCATGTCGAATGACAAAGTTTCACAACAGTGGGGTTTCTTTTCATGGCTATTCTCTGGCAACTGGTGGCAACTGCTGTTAAAAATTGTGTCTCCTGTGCTTGTTGTGCTGGTGTTGTTGTTCTTGTTTACGACCTGTGTTACCCCATGTTTGAAGTCTGCTGTGACGAGGGTTGTCTCTTCTACCGTAGCGCAAGTACATATACAACTTCTTAGTCGTGACGGATGTGATAACCATAATGGAACGTGGATTGCGTAGATGCTGTTATACTGAGCATGTTTTACAGAAACTTGATGATTTCACCATCGAAAATGCTTCGCAAGTGATGGATACAATTATGTACTGTTTCTGTGTTTTTCTTTTTATTTTTTTTATTGGTAGCATTCTGGTCGACTAAGGCAGAGGGGCCGTGTGAGTCTTTTCCTGCAAATTAACATCACCCGCAGGTTTTTAGATCACACACTAAGTTTGAACTGGAATATTGAAGAAAGACCTCATCTTCACTGGAAATTATTGCTATCATTGTTTGTTGTTTTTGTCATGTTTCACCCTATGCGATCCCAACCCGTCCGCTGTCATCTCTGTTTTTTATTGATCTTTTTTATTATTGTTTTTCTTATTTTTACTGTTCTTCTTTATATTTTCTTACTTATGTTTGATTGATCGAGTTGACATAATCATATGATAAAACAGGAGGGACACGTCAGGGTTTTCCAAACTATCTTGATCGTATGATTATGTTGGAATGTATGTAACCAGTAATAAATAACCTAGCTAGATTAGTTTTATGCTTATGTTGGTGCGTAACTAGTAATAAATAACATAGCTTGTCCCATCTGACACAATGTCGTAAAACATCCCCTGCTATGCTTTGACTAGAGGTCAAGGGCTTTTTCTTCTCTATCCAGTCCACTGTCACCCCCACCCTGTTTTTCTTAATAAAAACGCTCTTGCGGGAAGCGAGAGTCAGACGTTGTTCGATCATTGACGAATGGACTCTCCACCTGCAGGTGCCCAAAAAGACTTAATTGTCTCCCATGTGGTTCTTGCAAAATAAGTTGGAGTGAGCACCACTCTAACAGGAACTAAGTCAGATGATTGATTGATTGATTGATTGATTGATTGAAATTTTATAGATCCCCGGGAGTGGGGAAATTAAGGCCCCAGTCGCCGTGGGATAGAGAAAACGTAATTTCGGTCTCTTTGTGTGTTGTGACGTGGAAAGATTGACAATAAAGCTGACTTTGACTTTTGACTTTGATAGAGCGGGTATGTAAAAGACACTCAGATGACATGAGCGCAACTCAGTGACGTCATATGATGGCGCCGCGGATGGCGGACTTCAGCAGATCCGCTGCGCTGTGCTTTGTGGAAACGTGGCTTAGCGAACGAACCACCCACCACGCCGTGGAGCTAGCCGGGTTCAGGCTAATGCGAGCAGATCGCAGCGCGGAGCTCCCCGGAAAATCAAAGGGAGGTGGTCTCTGTTTCTACATTAATGAACGTTGGTGTACTGATGTCACGGTGTTGAAAGAGTTTTTCAGCCCTCTCCTAGAAACACTTTTCGTAAACTGCCGGCCGTTCTATTCACCACGGGAGTTCTCCTCGATCGTCATGGCGGCTGTTGACATCCCACCACACGCACGTGCGAGTGAAGCCACGCAGATGCTGGCTGACCAGGTAACAGACATGGAGAAACTTCTACCAAACTCACTAATCATTGTTCTGGGTGATCTTAACAGGGCGAACCTCGCACACGAACTCCCCAGATACAGACAGCACGTAACGTGTCCCACCAGAGGGGCACAGACTCTGGACCACTGCTGCACCGTGATCAAGGATGCATACCACTCTGCGGCTCGTGCAGCTTTAGGACTCACGGACCACTGTCTAGTTCATCTGATCCCGGCCTACAGGCAGAAACTAAAAACTTCTAAGCCTGTGGTGAGGACTGTGAGGAAGTGGACAGTGGAGTCAAGGCAGGACCTCCAAGCCTCCTTTGACTGCACCGATTGGGGAGCTTTCGAAGCTGCAACTTCAGACTTGCATGAACTCACTGACACTGTCACATCATACATCAGTTTTTGTGAGGATCTGTGTGTGCAGACTAAGACCTTCTGCACGTACAACAACGACAAACCTTGGTTTACATCGAACCTCAGGAGGCTGCGCAAAGTCAAGGAGGAGGCCTACAGGAGTGGCGACCGCGAGCTGTTCAGGCAGACCAGAAACACACTGAACCGAGAGGTCAGGAAAGCCAGGAGGTGCTACGGGGAGAACCTGAAGACACACCTCTCTGCCAATCCTGATCCCTCAACGGTGTGGAAAGGTCTGCAGAGCATCACGGGCTACAAGAAACGAACCCCGTCCTGTAGAGAGCCCAAGGCTTGCTGACCAGCTAAACAAGTTCTACTGCAGGTTTGATCGGTCCTCTCACACAACGGGACCTCCGGCAGCACAATCTACATACTCACCTCTCCCCACAACTGCTCTGTCCACACCTGTGTCATCGTTGTCACCCACTCACTCTCTTGCATAGGCCGCGTCCGCACTCCAGGTCCGCGAGGAGGAAGTGCGCCAGCTGTTCCGGAGACAAAAGACCAGGAAGGCACCGGGCCCAGACGGCGTGTCATCTTCCTGCTTGAAAGTCTGCGCTGAGCAGCTGGCGCCCACCTTTGCACGGATCTTCAGCCGTTCTCTGGAGCTGTGTGAGGTGCCCTCGTGCTTCAAGAGCTCCACCATCGTTCCAGTGGCCAAGAAGCCCGCCATCACAGGTTTGAATGACTATAGACCCGTCGCACTGACATCTGTGGTCATGAAATCGTCCGAGAGGTTAGTGCTGAACCACCTGAAGGAGGTCACGGGCCCCCTGCTTGACCCCCTCCAGTTTGCCTACCGGGCAAACAGGTCAGTGGATGATGCGGTCAACATGGGACTGCACTACATCCTGCACCACCTGGACACCCCAGGAACGTACGCCAGGATCCTGTTCATCACAGGCAATTGAGAAAGGTGGAGCTGAATTGATGTCCTTGATACATGAGTATCATGAACTCATGCCCTTCTTAACATTTAAGGCCCCATCCCTGAAGATGAGGGGCCAAGTGTACTCAACCTGCGTCAGATGTGGTATGACATACGGAAGTGAGGCATGGGCCCTGAAAACAGAACACAAAGACAAACTAAACAGATCAGAAATGAGGATGATCAGATGGATGTGTGGTGTGTCAATGAGGGAGGAAAAGACCAGTGCAGAGCTGAGAAAGAAGATGGGAGTGGAGGCCATAGTGGATGAGGTGAGGAGAGGCAGACTGCGATGGTACGGACATGTAGTGAGGAAGGACGAGAACGACTGGGTGAAGAAAGTTATGTCGTATAACGTAGAGGGAACAAGACCCAGTGGCCGACCTAAAAAGACCTGGCAGACAACCGTGGCAGCCGACATGAAGGCACTCGGCATCAACCACGAGATGGCCATGGACCGTTCCCGGTGGAAGAAAGCCATATCGAGAATCCAGTCCAACCCAGCGGCGACTGGAAAGCGGACTTTAAACCGATGATGATGACGATGATGATGATTTGCTGATTGGTAATATTGTTTGCCTTTCGAATTACCATTCCGTTCACTGATTTTGCTGAGAGAGGCAGGTCTTTAATTTTTGAAATGATCTCGGTTTTGTTTTTGAAGTCCAAAAATAGGCACTGATATTTTAACGAATGAGTCCTTCATCGGCCATCGGTGAATGGTTTTCCGCGCTTTATTATCTCCCGGGCTGCAACAAAACTTGCAGCAGTCGTAGAGTTTGGAGATGCAATCTATTTCTTGAAACTGTTTTTTCGTTCCTCAAATTGCACCTTTCCTCTCAGTTCCAACTGGGTGATCGGCAGCAAATTTAGCATGCTTTAGCTGAAAATGTCACTCCAAATTGCTCTTCTTGTTATATTTGACAACTTCTCATTGCAAATCCAACATTGAGGCAATCCTTCAGCATTGGTAATGAAAGCAAATAGTTGAGTCCATTCTTTCTTAAACCCTCTGTTCTTATCAACAATCTTTCTCTTTTTGCCTTTAGAATCCATGGCCCGTCACTCAAACACCTGTTTGTTTACAACTCGCCTGTGCTGTGTCGCTTGCTATGACGCAATTTTGCGCCATTCTAAAATTCAGTATTTTTAATATATTCACAACTACATACATTTTCTACAGAATAAGAATGTTTGTGTCATGATTACCATCTAAAAACATATATAAAAAAAACCCCATCTTTTTCCATTTTCACGCATTTTTGCAAGAGCTACAGGGAGCAGCTAGGATTGTGCTAAAGAGCTGCATGAGGCTCTGGAGCCGTGGGTTGACGACCCCTGAACTAGCCCCATTTAATCTGAGGTGCCTGTCATATGGGCTATCAATTGCAATGAAACGGCTTGAGTTAATTGACCTTGGGTCTCTTTCGTCTGCTATTTTGATTCTCATCATACATGAAACATCACTTAAATCTGCCATCATGTGTTACCCATTGCGCCACTCGCCCTACAACACTGTATTGACTGTAAACTTGTGTGGAAAACTGTCATTGTCCAAAGGAAGGCTGTTTAGCAACAGTGACCAGCAGACAAATTCAACAAGGTAATTTGATTATGGCATAACCCGTATTCGAACCGAACCAAGAAAGGAACCAAAAGGAACCAATCAGATGGCCCGAATCCAAGCACGGTGGATGGCGGCGGTGGTAAACAGTGATATTTGAGAAGTGAAATTAAGTTCATAGGATTTGCAGACAGTGTGGAATCATTATTTCAACAAAAGTAGGCAGGTGCATACATTTGGGCACCCCAAGAGAAAAATGACATCAATATTTAGTAGATCCTCCTTTTGCAGAAATAACAGCCTATAAACCAGGGGTCCTGAACCTGAAATCGGTCAAACTAGGGGTTCGGTGAGTCGGTCTCAAGGGTTCAGCAGAGCCTCTACTGGGGAGGTCCGAACACACCTGATTTATCAATTTGTGATAACGCATATCTGAACTAGTCTCGTAAAGGCAACAGCAGAAGTCACACTGATTTGCTGGTATGTCATTTGACGTGAATTCATGCATTATGTTGGTTTTATTCTTTGAACAAGGTGATGTTCATGTACGGCTCATTTTGTGTGCCAGTAAAAAAAATCTATGTCTTGAATTTGAAAAAAAATATATACATTTTTTTCACTAACGAGGGGTTCGGTGATTGCGCATATGAAACTGGTGGGATTCGGTACCTCCAACAAGGAACCACTGCTCTAAACACTTCCGAAAACTTCCAATGAGAGTGTGGATTCTGGTTGAAGGAATATTGGACCATTCTTCTTGACAAATCGTTAACTCCAATAAACTTCATTTCACTTCTCAAATATCACTGTGTCTGTCTGCTATATGATATATTTAACTGAAATTGCTGATCCGAACAGCCAAGGATTTATAAAGAAAATGTTGAAATTGATTGGGGTGCCCAAACTTTTGCATACGACGTATATGTATATGACTAAAGATTTGAGGTCCAACCGGGACTAAAACTGAGATCACTGGATTTAGAGTCTAGAGCACTCATGGAACCCTCAAGTGTAGGGAAGCATACAATTTCATGGGGCAGCACACAAGCTATCACCATTTCGCAAATTTTTCCCAGCTAAATGACAACCAATTTGAGGTCCCACCGAGACTTGAACTCAGATCACTGAATTCAGAGTCCAGTGCGCACCATTACACCATAGAACCCTGGCAATGACTTAACAGAAAAAGGTGTAAGGACAGTCCAGTTCAACGGCGCCCAATGGACCGTGGTCGTGAATTGGTGAAAACATCACAAAACAGGCAAACGTGTGAGCAGCGTCCTGGGCACGTGCAGATGGACACCACGGGGCTAGCACGGTGAAAGTCGTTGGTTCCGACGAGCACGAGGCTGCGAGGCCAAGGCGAGGGACCCGTCAGCACCGGCCGGATAAGCAGGAAGCCGTCGTAGAGTTACGCCGGTCTCAACCGATTACTCGGTAATCCAGAAGAGCATTAGCTTTAAAACCATCCAAGATCTAAAGTAAGTTCCACCAGTTGACATTGTAACTCGGAGAACATGATTACTTTATCAAATACTATATGGCTCCTGTTTGCCGAGGTGTCCCTGGCACACTTTGCAAAGCAGACAACACTGACAAATAGATTTAGAAAATGTTGTTTCCATCCAGTCTCAAACAGGGGGTGTTTCGCGTCTTAGAAGAACATGATGACCACTACGCTATGGAAACTGCTGTGACGTCCAAAGCATTTTGAGAAGCCTGGCAAAAGTTCAACAAAAGTGAGTGAGGAAGAAAGCAGGCACTTATGAACATTTTGATTTGCTTTTCAAAACTGTGCCAGCAAAAGCAATTTTTCCATACAAAGAAATAAACTCCACGTCGGGGAATTGAAGCCCGATTTGCCGAGCTCAGGCTAAGTCGTTTCGCTAAAGGGTACCTGATTTGAGACTGGGTGAAAACCAGGTTTTGCACTTTTCTTTAACTTTTGCCAGGCTCTTCAAAAGGCTATGTGTCAGCGCAGTTTCCATGGTGTAGTGGTTATCACATTCCCTCACACGCTGAAGGTCCCTGGTTGGAAACAAGTCTTATGATCCTTTTGATTTTAGACTCCGCGTCTGGGAATTGAGCCTCAGTTTGCCGAGCCGAGGCCGTGAATAGTATAGCTAAAACTGAGCTTGGTTGGTCTCCGTACCGGCGGCTGTAGGCGATAGAGGGTCGGTCTGGGTCCGGTCTAGTGGTTGAGATGATTCTGTGGTTGCAGTTTGTAGGGTTTCGGCTTCCTCTGCTGGAGCAGTGGTCTCTGCGTCTAACAGTGAACAACGGACAAATTCAGCAAGGTAATTTAAATACGCCATGACCCAGATTCGTTCCGGGGATGCTAAGGCCACAAAAGTCAAAAAGTCAAAGTCAGCTTTATTGTCAATCTCTTCACATGTCAAGACACACAAAGAAACCGAAATTACGTTTTCTCTATCCCACGGTGACGAGACATATTACACGATGGACATACAAGTAAACGACACAATATAAAA
Organism: Syngnathus typhle; assembly: GCF_033458585.1. NCBI lineage: Eukaryota > Metazoa > Chordata > Actinopteri > Syngnathiformes > Syngnathidae > Syngnathus > Syngnathus typhle. Next base: position 447,882 of record NC_083744.1, read on the forward strand.
ACAAGAAGGCGCAAACAATAAATAAGAGTGATGAATAAATAATAAATAAACAGATAACACAATAAATAAGAAGAGCAAAACGGAGCCAGTGTGCATACAGCAGACAATAAGCATAGCGCAAAAGTACAGGACGCTACGCAGAAAGGGGAAGCGAGTTCAGGATCCTAACAGCCTGGAGTATGAAGCTGTTGTTGAGTCTGGTGGTGCGGGAGTGCAGGCTCCTATACCTCTTCCCAGAGAGCAGAAGATTAAACAAAGAGTGAGCGGGGTGACTTACATCACTCACAATCGTGGTCGCCTTGCGGGTGAGATGGGAGATGTAAATGTCTTTCAAGGAGGGGAGTGAAGCACCCATAATCTTACCAGCCGTGTTCACTATGCGCTGCAGGGCCTTCAAGTTGTAGTCAGTGCAGCCGCCACCCCAAACAGCAATACAGCTGGAGAGGACGCTCTCAATGGTGCCACGGTAAAATGTAGTCATGACGACCGGAGGCTATACAGTCATGCAATAGCATACAAGAAATGTAGGTCCTTTTCTTTAGGATCTTCAGCCGAGATACCTAGGCAGACCATGAAAGAATGTTGATGTTAAAATGTTAGTGGAACGATCCAACTGCGCAGAGCCGATGATCCCAAAGATTTGGGGTGAGACAACATTGAAACATTTTTTTTCTTTGCTGACAGTGTCACTTCTTTTGTGGCTTAGCTCTTCTTCATTTCACATCTAAAGTATCGCATCATTTCACCTTGTAGCTTATACTACCCCGAACATGCCATATCATGTCGCCCATACAACTCATGCATGAGATGCGATGGCTGAGATATTTAGGCGATGGGTTGCTATTCCATTTTGCTCTCCACTCAGCATTTCATATCACACTCGTCGGATTTTCACACAAAGTATCTCGGCACAATGTGTTGTCCATGCCATATGAGCAAGATGAGGTGGCCGAGAGGTTAAGGCGATGGATTGCTTATTCATTGTGCTCTGCACGCATGGGTTCAAATCACATCCTCGTCGAAAGTTAATGTTACATTGTTTTACAGTGGAGCCTCGGTTTTCGAACGTCAGGGTTCTCGAACAAATCAATATTTGAACAAAAAATTCGAGAATTTTTTGCTCCGGATGTCGAACGAAATTTGATTGTCGAACCTCACGACAGGACTCGCATGCCAACTGACTCCGTTCGTTATTACATTCTCGTTACTCTGAGGATTGCAACAACTCTAATTATGCCTCCAAAGGAAGCAAGTGGGATCAGTAAAGCCATCCTAAAACACAAAGACGCTCCTAAAGCAATGCAACAGTGAGCGCCCGGCCCGCTGCGGTTGCGCGATCGGACCAAATTAAGCTCCCTGCGCACTGAGGTCCTTTTAAATTTTGGAAAGTACATCAGGACTTTAAAAATATTTTCTAAATTTCAGCGACCGCTCTGTCACAATAAGGCTAAGCACTGCAGTTGCGCGATCGGACAAAAATGTACAAATGAAAAAATATTTTAAAAAGGCGGGGTTTTTAAATTTAATTTTTTTTTTTTTTCCATTATTTGTAATGGGAAAACATGATTCGGAATTTGAACGATTCAGTTCTCCAACAGCCTTCTGGAACGGATTGTGGTCGAAAACCGAGGCTCCATTGTATCTGTAATCTGGTTTGTATTTGACTCAATGTCGTAATATTTATACTCTTTGGCGGCTCGGTGGAGAACTGGTTAGCATGTCTGCTTCACAGTTAAGAAAGTGCGGGTTCGATTCCATCAACGGCTGTTGCGTGTTGTTGATGATGTCCGTTGTTGGGTCAGGAAAACTAAGATGTGGGGTAACGGTTTGTTCTTTATTGGCAAGATCTTGGGTTGTTTAATGGCGGTCAGTACACATGGCACTTCAGCAGATGTAATAACATCCTCCATCTCCAGGTAAGAAGGTTTTATACTGTCCGGAAAAGGCGGGAAAGCAACACCTGATCATTTGGTATCGATGTGTATTGGAGAGTCACTGCTGTGTGTGTGTATTTGTGTGCGTGTGTATGTGTGTGTTTGTGTGTGTTATTGTAAGGCGGACGTAGTTGAGAGCGCCATGAGAACGTTAAAGGGGCGTGGATTGCCGCTGACCATCGACGGTGCTGTGGTGGAGAGAGTGAGCAGCGCCAAGTTCCTGGGGGTGCACATCAGTGAGGATCTCTCCTGGTCCACCAACACCGCATCACTGGCAAAGAAAGCCCAGCGCCGCCTGTACTTCCTGCGGAAACTCAGGCGAGCGAGCGCTCCTCCGGCCGTCATGACTACATTTTACAGCGGCACCATTGAGAGCGTCCTCTCCAGCTGTATTGCTGTTTGGGGTGGCGGCTGCACTGACTACAACTTGAAGGCCCTGCAGCGCACAGTGAACACGGCTGGTAAGATTATTGGTGCTTCGCTCCCCTCCTTGAAGGACATTTACACCTCCCATCTCACCCACAAGGCGACCACGATTGTGAGTGATGTGAGTCACCCCGCTCACTCTTTGTTCGAGCTCTGCCCTCTGGGAAGAGGTACAGAAGAGCTTCATACTCCAGGCTGTTAGGATCCTGAACTCGCTTCCCCGTTCTGCGTAGCCACATTGGTGTAGCCACCTACACAGGTAGGTTAGGGTTGTCTCTCGTTGACCGGGGTGAACTCCAATGTTCAGGCGCCCAGCCGGAGGGCAATAAGTATACCCACACCTGCTCTCACCGTGAGCAACTCCAGAGTGGAAGAGAGTCCAGGGCCAGCTTATACCGGAACCCAAATGGGTGTGGAGGCAAGTCCGACCATGTCTTGTCGGAACCTTTCTGCCTCGCACACCAGCTCGGGCTGCTTTACAGCCAGAGAGGTGACATTCCATGTTCCAAGAGCTAGCTTCTGAAGCCAGGGATCGGTCCGCCAAGGTCCCTGCCCTTGGCCGCCGCCCAGCTTACACTGCACCCGACCCCTTTGGTCCCTCCCACAGGTGGTGATCCCATGGGAAGGGGGACCCATGTTTCCTTTTCGGGCTGTGCCCGGCCGGGCCCCATGGGCGAAGGCCCGGCCACCAGACACTCGCCTTCGAGCCCCACCTCCAGGCCTGGCTCCAGAGGGGGGGCCCCGGTAACCCGCGTCCGGGTGAGGAAAAACAAAATTCAATTATGTTTTTCTTCATAAGGGGCTTGTGACAGCCGTGCTTTGTCTGGCCCCTCACCTAGGATCCGTTTGCCATGGGTGACCCGACCAGGGGCATGAAGCCCCAGACAACATGGCTCCAGGATCATTGGGGCGCGCAAACCCTTCCACCACGGTAAGGTGACGACTAACGGAGGGACCTCGTTTATCAATGCAGTTTAATTTCTGGTGGTTCCCATTGAATGGGCACATGTCAGTCTATTGTAATTTGGCAAAAAAAATTGTTTTTGAATAAAACCAATAACCACCCCCTCAATTGCACACGCACTCCTCTTTACTGTTTACAAGCACAATCACAAGTACAAGTCATCTTCATCCATAAGCATATCAGTCTTTCCTTGTTAAAACACAGCATCCCTACAAAAAAAATAATGTGTTTCATCAACTTTGAACTTCATCAACATGAAGCAAAATATAAAGGTGAATGTAATTCTCATTAATGGAATAAATTACTCCTTTTGACCAGCAAGGGGGGGGGGGGTGTGCACATGAAGCCTCGAGAAATGAACCTATTTGCAAACTGTTTGGTGGGGAAGCCACAAATCCTAACATCTTACATTGAGATCAGACCCCATCAAGTCATAATTGACTGCTTAATCCTGTAAGAATGAAGCGAACGGATTGAAATGGTTTTCTAACATATGAACTATTGATTTGACCAGTAGAGGGGGTGCACCGTTCCTGGAGGTACTGCAATACCAGGTCGATGTCTCCTAGGTTTGCCGTGTGCAGCTGTGAGAGTTGCTGCAGCCATTTGGAGCACAGCCACGGGCTGGGGGGGGGATCTGTCTGTGGTTCCTTACCAGCAAGTTACTGGAAGTCCACATGGCGTCTTTGATGGCAGCAAAGGTCAGCGACTGCTTTGTAAAGTCTTCTTGCTTGATTTTCAACGGGGTCACCGCATAGAGTACAAGGTCTGTATTCTGCGCTTACCTTGCGGGGAATTGCAGGTAGCCCACAGGTCTACGGCAGCCCTGCACTACCAGAGCACCACAATCACCACTTTTATGGTTAAAATTCTCTCTTCTGTGGTCAGCTCTCTTAATCCCCCAAACCCAAGAACAGATACTACACTTGATTTTAGCCAAAAGGCCGAAAAGCGATGGAGTATACGAGTGATGGACTCACTTACATGTCACGAACGGAGTGTGGAAATGGAGCAGGGAGACCAAGTGCAGCTTGGACCACGGTTTATTGAAGCAAACTCAAAAGACTCGGCAAACGGACAAGACTTACTAACAAAACCAACAACAGAGACGTGAGACAAAAAGACAGGGTGACATTACCAAGACAGGAACCAAAAAAACCTCATGACAGTAACAAACACATCAATGCTCCGACAGGGAGTGTTACACAGACAGGACTTAATATACAAGACAGGTAACAAGAGGCAGGTGAGAATGATCACACTGATCATGGGCACACAGGAGGGGAGGGGTGAGCACACAGACACACGGACAAAACTATGACAACATGGACGTGACCGGGGACGAGTCATGACATTACAGGCTTCCCTGTCTACCCATTCTCACCAACGGTTTGTTAGAATAGGCCTCTTTGGCACATGTGATTAGCTAGGTAGCTTTAGCTATGCCGTTATATCGCCGTAACCCTTGTCTTGCTTTATTAGCTTTCTCTTCTCTATGACACCCTTTGCACATATGTAGAAGTCGGTCTCAGTTAAGACTACAAGGTCACACGTTATCACAGCAGCTAACCAACCAGTCAGAGAGTAAGAGCCACATTTTTTACTGTGTCATCGCAAAGAGCCACATCATACACCTGAGCACACATGAACCCCCCCTCCACACACACACAAAGACCCACACACACACGCACACACACGCACACGCGCACACACACACACACACACACACACACACACACACACACACCCCTCTGCTCAGCCAAATTTATTGTGTGACATTATTATGTCACGCACCAACATGATAATGACAAATTAACTCCTACAGTACTAAAACCACAGACCAAAGACCACATTTTAGACAATGAACATTGTGTGCATTGTCTCACACAGACAAACTCAGTTCAACAAATTCCACAAACAAAAACATAAGTTTTTTCACTTACTATGTGTGGCGGGACAGACCATTCGTTTTAGTTTGTCATTTGCTGACCATTTGAAGCTTTTAAATGCGCCAATGACGTCCGACATATCAGGCAGAATGGCTTGCCATAGCGTTCAACAAAAAACAACTTTAACTCTGTTAAAAACATCCTGTGTTCATCGTCATATATTCGTTTAGCTTTGCATTTTTTCCTTGCCATTTTGGCAAGCGTCGTGTCAGCTTTTCTGGACCTAATGGGCCCCCGTAGTCACAGTCGCCATTCATTAAAAAGCCAGCAAAACCAATCGCTCTGTTTGTCCCTCCTCCTTTGCGGGATTTCACCTCACGCGCATGCGCGTTTGACCAAAATACCATATTGAACTCAAGCGAAGCAAATACGCACAAAAAATAAACACAAATGTTGATATGAACGTAAAAGAGCCGCATGAAACCAGCCAAAGAGCCGCATGCGGCTCGCGAGCCGCGGGTTGGCCACCGCTAGGCTAGGCAGAGTCGCCTCCTTGCAGGAAGGCGGCCCAGAGTAGTATAAAGAACCTTGGCGCTGGGAGAGGGACCTTCTTTCGCATCTCGCAGAAAGGGCTCCACAGCTGTACATTGATCATTCTGGCAGACATTAAATAGTTAAACTGTGAAGTGCTTCTCTTCTGGGCACTAATAAATCGGCAAACTTGTCTGCTGACTTATTTGTTCACGCTTCACCCGCAGTAATGCATGTAGTTCACGAGGCATATGTGTACCCTTTCAGCAGTCTCTATCCAAATACACAGCGTAGGTACCTATTAAAAGTGTAGTCCCGATGAATATGAAAGGCAAAGATTGATAATTCACAAAGAACTTTCCATGGTCATCATATCTACCTAACGGCTGCGCCGAAAGAGTTGGGCCAGAAGAATAGAGCGGAACTCATGCAGAAGTGCATGAACACCACCTTGTTGAAAGAATAAAACCAACACAATGCATGAATTCACGAAAAATGACATGCCAGCAAATCAGTAGGACTTCTGCTTTTGCCTTTGCGAGACCAGTTAAGATATGCGTTATCACGAATTTATAAATCAGGTGTGTTCGGCTCTGCTGAATCCCTGAGACCGACTCACCGAACTCATAGAGTTTGACCGAATCCAGGTTAAGAACCACTGGTTTAGTGGCTGTTATTTCTGCAAAAGGAGGAACTACTAAATATCGATGTCATTTTTCTGATGGGGTTTCCAAATGTATGCACCTGCCTACTTTTGTTTAAATAATGATTACACACTGTCTGCAAATCCTATAAACTTCATTTCACTTCTCAAATATCACTGTGTTGATTACTGCCGTCATCGGCCATGCATGGATTCGGGCCATCTGATTGGTTCCTTTGCCCCCCCATACACACACAGGAATTGGTTAGGACTTAATTAGTAAGTGTTAGGAATCGTTTTGGCTGTCCGTTCAGAGCAAGGAACGAGCCACTAGCCCCACGGGAAGTTGTCATTTTCTGTAAGCTTGTGTGTATGTAAATTTGTCATGGTCCAACGTAAGACTGTTTAGGGTGAATAAAAAATAACTGTAACAAGTTTATTCTGCTATTAACCAGATTCAAACTGGGGTTGCAGCCGCCTCAATGCTATATTATGGCCAATATGCAGTTGCATGTTTAGGGTCTTTTCTCTAGGATCTTCAGCCACGACACCCAGGCAGACCATGAAAGAATGTTGATATTAAAATGTTGGTGGAACTATCCAATAACTACGCAGATCCGATGATCCCTAAGACTTGAGATGAGACAAAATTGGAAAGACTATTTGTTGACAGTGTCTGTGAGTTACTTCAACCCAAAAGTTCACATAAACTATACATAGTTAATGTTGACCACAAAATGGCATGTGAGCTGGCCAGGAGTCCTGGAATCTTCTGATCTGTAGACAGATGCGTTACCCATTGCTCCACGAGCCCCACGGGAATATGTGGCTTGTAAGCTTGTAACACTTTTGCAAAAATGAAAAAAAAAAAAATGGGTGACATTATTTGAATATGCCATGATGCTTTATCCATTGCGCCACTCGCCCTACAAGTTACGGCTATTGACCGCAAACTTGTGTGGAAAATTGTCATTGTCCAAAAGATGGCAGTTTAGCAATAGTGAGCAAGGGAGAAATTCTTCAAAGTAATTTGATCATGCCATGACCTAGATTCGAACCAGGGTTGCTGCAGCCACAACGCAGAGTACTAACCACTATACGATCATGGCCAATATGCATAACTTTTTCAACGCTACTGCATACACGCCATGATCGTGTAGTGGTGGTCGATTCGAATCCGGGTTATGGTTTAATCAAATTACCTTGTTGAATTTGTCTGCTGGTCACTGTTGCTAGACAGCCTTCCTTTGGACAATGACAGTTTTCCACACAAGTTTACAGTCGATACAGTCTTGTAGGGTGAGTGGCGCAATGGATGACACATGACGGAAAGTGATGAGAATCAAAACAAAAGATTTAAGAGACCCGAGGTAAATTAACTGAACCCGTTTCGTTTTAATTGACAGCCCATGCAAATATGCACCTCAGATGAAATCGGGCTAGTTGATCAACAACAATGTGATAACGAAGGGATCATCTGGGAGTTGAACCCCGGACCTCTCACACCCAAAGCAAGATTCATACCCCTAGACCACCGGTGTCAAACTCGAGGCCCGAGGGCCAGTTATGGCCCACCGTATCATTTTCTGTGGCCCGGAACGACAAATTGTGCATTAAATGTATGTCATACTAAAATTGCAAATTGTCGTAACTTTCAAGAATCTTCTTAAAATTATTTTTGAAGTATTTGAAAAGTTTCCACTCCTCTGATTTGAAAAAACAATTATTATTATTATTATTATTATTATTATTATTATTATTATTATTATTATTATTATTATTATTATTATTATTATTATTATTATTATTATTATTATTATTATTATTGTCAGTTGGTTTTGTAGCTTGTACTGTATATAATATGAGGTGTTTATTTATTTGGGTTGACAGTCATAATGGCCCGTCGAGGGAAACTTTGACTACAATGTGGCCCGCAACAAAAATGAGTTTGACACCCCTTCCCTAGACCAACGAGCCTCAAAGAAAGCTTGCAGACCATGTTACATTCTGTGTAACATTGGCCTGTCAAACAGTCCACACAACGATAGACAACAATGTTTCAAAGAAAAGCTCGTTTGGGAGTTTAACCCGGGTAATCAAAGAACCCTAGGCGAGAATCATTCCCCTGCACCAATGAGCCCCATAGTAGACCAGCTGATCCCGTTACATTCTGATTGGAAGCCCTGAAGACTGAATGCCAGTGATTTATTTATGGAATAAATGGAATCTGGTTGGCCTAAGGCTCCCAATTCCCCAACTTCAAGCCCTAACGCTAACCCTAAAACCCTAACAATTAACAAACCCTAATAATTAAACTTTAACCTGCTAACCCGCCTACCATAACCCCCTCACCTTTAATCTCTAATGCTCCCACTAAAGGTAGTGCTCTCTAAACTTGAAAGCAGGCATATGCAAACCGGACCAGCAGATTGCCCCATTTCAGAAGTGAAAGGTTTAGAAACCTTTACAGACGGTTAAAATCCACATAATAGTTATGCGCGCATGTGTTCCGTGAGAGTTCTCGCCCGCCCCCTCGCTTTCCTTTCTCCCGCAATTTGCCCCCTGCAGCGCAGTCCTCGCCTGTCACGCCGAAGACCGGGGTTCGATTCCCCGACGGGGAGTTTACTTCTTTGTGCGAAATAGCATTTAAGCAGGTTTTCAATCCATGTGCGTTAACCAGTGTGTTAGAAAAATGTATACATATGTTATCATGCGTTCTCTAATCAATGCTTTACCCCAATAGTACTGATGCTTGCTGTTTGGCCTTGCTGTTTTTATGATGTACCACAGAAGAGAGATTACAGCTGGGTCAGACAGGACGCAGCTGGCAACTCAGTGACAACTCAGCAAAAAGGAAGACATCTACCGTTCCTTTCTAACAATGACCACTTTGTTAGACAACATGCCTCATTGCTGTCTTGCACCCCAGATGAACCTCCAAGTGACCATTAAAGTCAGGGTTTTTCCTAACTATCTTTATCGTAGGATTAGGTTGGAATGTAAATAACCAGTAATAAATAACTTAGCTTGTTGCATACTACACAATGTCGTAAAACTTCCCTTGCTATGTTTTAACTAGAGGTCAAAGATTTTTTCTTCTGTATCCAGTCCACTCAAACTCCTCTTCCCAGATGTTCTTATCAGTATGTAAACACCTAGTGATGTTTTGCTTACGAGACAAAGCCCACATGCCTTCCCCCTCCCCTTAGTGGCTCATGTCTCACAGTGTGGGTAGGGCAAATCTGTTATTCACTTAAACCAGGGGTCCCCAAACTTTTTCCTGTGAGGGCCACATAACTTTTCCCTTCTCTGGTGGGGGGCCGGTGTCAGTTTGTAACAGAAAAAGTGTGACGATCGTAGGGGAGCTTAAAAAATGTATTTTTTTCCAGAAAGCCACACATAACCAAATAACTGTTGTTTAATAACCCTTTCCAGGTTCTTTACAAAACAAAAAAGAAAGTCCGGAAACAAATAACACTATTAATGAAATAAACAGTAGTCTTGTAGACACCGTTGTTTGCAGCTCTCTCTCATCAACTTCCCTGTGAAAACCACAAAAGAAGCAGGTTGAGAAACTGAACTAAGTGATACAGCACCTACACAGCACAATACATTTCACTACCAGTATGGTTATAAAGATGGATTTTATCCCAGTAGATTTTATTATGATTATATTTGTTTATGCTCAGAATGACTCATTCAAGTCAGACAAATGAGCTTACCTATGTATGTTCATCAGTGTGAACTGTGGGCCTGCATCTGGCTGGTGAGAAGTTGAATATCAGGTTCCATTCTAGTTACAGCCAGTCTCAAGCACTGATGCAAATGTTCATCTGTCAATTTTGATCTCATCGGAGTTTTCAGCAGTTTCATGCGAGAAAAGGTTTTCTCACAGATATACGTGCTGCCAAAAACTGTGGACATTTTCATTGCATGTTTTTTGATGTTTGGATATGTGTCGTTTGGGAGGGCGGCATAGAAGTCAATGAGACTGTTGGGCTTGAATGCGTCTTTCAGAACATCACAGTTCTGTAACTCAGCCAACTCAAACTGATATGAAGGCTGGGCTTCATCAATGTCGGCAACAAAGGGGTTCTGAAAAAGACGGATTTTTTTTGCGTGAACATGTAGTTCACTGAATCGCACACCGAACTCCGCCTTCAGCATTTCCAGTGCTTCCACGCACTTTTCAGCTGGGAACGGGACCACTGGGTTCTCTGTTGACAGGTTTTGGGTAGCAGGAAGATGGACGAAGTTGCGCTTTTTCACTTGTTCCAAAAGCAGCGCTAATTTCACCTCAAACGCTTTTATGTGTGTATACATGTCGCAAATGAGTTTCCCCTCGCCTTGTAGCTGCAAGTTAAGGCTGTTAAGTATTTCTGTCACGTCTGTTAAAAATGCAAGGTGCCATTTCCATTCTGGGTCGATCAGCTCTGGGACCGTTTTGTCTTTTAAATGAAGAAATGCGTTAATTTCGGGTAGCAGGTCGTAAAAACGCCTCAAAACTCTCCCCCGGCTCAGCCATCGTTCCTCTGTGTAGTACAGCACATCTCCGTGCGTAGACTCCAGTTCAGACAGGAATTCTTGGAACTGCCTGTGTTTAAGTCCCTTTGCTCTGATGAGGTTTATGCACGACACCACAACCTTCATTACAGAATCCCACGTCAACACTTTGCAGCACAGTGCTTGCTGGTGAATTAGGCAGTGGACTCGTAGCGGGGGGGTGAGACCCCTTTTTTCCAACTCCCGGTTCATGCGTCCAATTAGACCGCGATTTTCGCCCACCATGCTAGGAGCCCCGTCAGTCGTGATGCTAGCTAGCTTTGACCAGTCCAGGTCCAACTTCTCCATGGTTTGGCACACTTTGTCAAAAATATCCTCTCCCGTTGTAGTCCCTTTGAGACTTTGGAGGGCTGCCAGCTCCTCGCATATCTCAAAGTTTGCGGTAACTCCACGAATAAAAATGAGCAGTTGCGCTGTGTCTTGCACGTCCGTGCTCTCATCCAGTGCTAATGAAAAAAAGTCAAATTCGTTTGTCTTCTGCTGCAGCTGGGCATATACATTACTCCCGATTTCTTCAACGCGTCTGGTGATTGTACTCGCCGACAGACTTACGGCATTGAATGCATCTTTCTTCTCGGGACACACCTCCTCCACGACAGCATCCATACATTTCTTAACAAACTCTCCGTCAGTGAAAGGCTTACCGCTGCTTGCTATCAGTTTAGCAACCCGAAAGCTGGCCCGAACGGATGCCTGGTTCAGCTGAGCTTGGCGTACAAATGTATTCTGCTGAGATAGTAGTCCACTTTTTAGCTTTGAGAGTTTGTCTGCTCGTATTTGGCCTTGCAAGCTACCGTACTTGTCTATGTGACGGGATTCATAGTGTCGGCGGAGATTGTATTCTTTGAATACCGCCACCGTCTCTTGACAGATGAGACAAACAGCCTTTTCTTTGCATTGAACAAAAAAATAATCGTTTGTCCACTGCAGGTTAAATACCCTGCATTCTGAATCAATTTTTCTCTTACCTAACCTTTTCGCCATTATTCCAAAATCCGATAGCGTCTCTGGTAATTTTCAGAGGGGCGGGCCAAATGCGCTGACGGGCCGTTTGTTCAGAGGGCCGGACCAAATGCACTGGCGGGCCGTATCCGGCCCGCGGGCCGTAGTTTGGTGACCCCTGACTTAAACATTTAAAACCTTGAGAATTCTAGACCCTATCAAGTACAATTAGAAACAGTTAAAATCTGTAGGGGCGGATTTGGAGCCCCCTAGCTTTCAAGCTAGTTAAATTCCGCAGCAGGAGGGGCGGACTCCTCTGTTATTAAAAAAAAAAAAAGGCGCGTGGTATGCTTGTGTACGGTTTGACTGAGAGTGATCTCATTTGAGCGCTCCTCTATATAAACACACAGGATTGTAAACAGTGGCTTTGTGTGGATGCAGAGGCAAAGAACTCTCCCCTCCCTTCAGGGAGGTGAAAGGAGACTTACCACACATCGAATTTTTAACCACTGTCCTGTGAATAAAGTTGGTTTTAGGACACTGTAGGTGCCATTCAAAATACCAACTCCAAAATTTAGAAAAATAAACCATGGGAAACTTAAATAATAAGCGAAAGTCCCTACCCCGACATGAACTAAAATGCAAAGATTGGAAAATAATTGAAAGGCAGGATCCCAACCGATTAAAAAAAGATTTCGATAAATGGGTTAAAAAATATAAATTTGAGGGAGAACTAGAAGCAGTACAAGAGCAAGAAGAGAAAACACATGCTACAAATTAAACACTATGACTAGGCCAAAATCAAATCAAATCAGGTTTCCATGTAATGAAGTGGGAACCTGGCTGCCAAAATTAGCTTAAATATAAGGAGATATTTATGTTAAAAGGATAAAGTAAGATAAAGAAACATTTAAGTTAAAATTTGCTAAATAAATAGAAAAGAATTACAAATAGCTTCTAAAAGTGAAATAGAGAATAAATCAGAAAAGTAACATGAACAAAAAGGTGTGTTAGTGGGATCGATGTGTGTTCTATATGTTGAGCGTCATCCTTTTGTGCTGGTGTGTGTGTGTGCGTGTGCGCGCAGAGGATCCTCATGAATGGGTGTGTGTATGAGTGCGAGTGAGATGTGTGTCCTATGGAAGAAATCAGTAATGGAGAATGTTCTGGAGGCTGTTGAGCAATAATAGGGAAATTGAGAAGTGGACGATGACGTGTTTAAGTTGGTTGGAGAAACTAAGATGAGCAGTGTGTGGAAGTAGAGAAAATAAGACGTGCGTGGCAGGAAGTGACTAGAATGGTGGCTTGATAGGACGAGAATAAGAGACAATAAATGTTGTGTAGAAGACTGAAAGATGTTGAAGGTGAACATGATGAAGGGGGCAACGGCAAAGTTGGCCTGCCCTTTGAGAAGGTGAAACTGATAAGCGTGCCTGCGCTCGCGCGTTGTCGCGGGGCCATTGCTATGCTCGTGTGAGCGGTGGGCCGGCATCATGGTTGTTGCAGGAAATGGCCAGCCTGTGACCAATCAACATTGATGCTGCGCCCCCCCCTCGCACGAGAGGTGCTGTGGCCGCAGGCGAAGCAGGGAAAGTGTGAGTTTCTCAGAGAATGTTTGAATATTTGAAGCAGGGTGATGCTTGAGGAAAATGTGACAATATTTGCATGAAGGATAAAAGGCACTGATGAGAAAACAAAAGTACCGTTTTTTTCCGTGTATAGTGCGCAAAATTTAACTAATTTATTGTCCTAAAATCTGGGGTGCGCATTATACATGGGTACAAAAAATTTTTAATTTTTTTTTTTCAATTTTCTTTTTTTTTTTTTTAAGTCCCAATGATGGTCACACACGCAGGGAGGCAATGGGTCCCATTTTTATAGTCTTTGGTATGGTATTTTTTGTTGGCGTTGATTTCTCCGACTGCCCGTAAACGCACCACCGCGCTCCGTGCGCGCACGGGAAAAGAGGCGTGCGGACGTGAAAAAGGCGGCTCTGTATGGGAGAGACGTTGAAGAGGAATAAAAACACCCTTGGAAACCAAAACTTGCCCCTCGTCGTGACTCGGAGCCGCAACAAATGTTTCGGATTTGTGTAGGGTACATTGTGACAGACAGCAAACGAGCAGGTGATCGAGCAAGCCTTGTCTGATACGAGAGCATTGCGCTCGTATGGAGCGTGTTTGAAGTGAACAGCAGAGACGAAAGGAACAAGGCAAAGTGTTGTAAAATAAATATTACCTGTAATACGGATTTAGGTAGAGAACTGAACTCTCGCTCTTTATATAGCTGACGTGTCTTGCGCATCCGTTCTGCGCATCTGTAATGGCGGCCTCCGTACGATATCCGGTTTGCGTGTGTGCGCGTGTGCGTGTGTGCGCGTGTGTGCGAGAGCGAGAGAGAGCGAGAGAGAGAGCGCGAGAGAGAACGCTCAACCGTAGCGCGCCGCCGACCGCCCAACTGCACCGCGCTGGTCGCATTATTGTGACAGAGCCGTCGCTGAAATTTAGAAGATATTTTTAAAGTCCTGATGTACTTTCTAAAATTTAAGTGGACCTCAGTGCGCACTGCGCAGGGAGCTTAATTTGGTGCGTTCGCGCAACCGCAGCGCGCCGGGCGCTCACTGTCGCATTGCTTAAAGAGCGCCTTTGTGTTTTAGGATGAACAGCAGAGACCAAAGGAACAAGGCAAAGTGTTGTGAAATAAAATATTACCTGTAATACGCATTTTGTTATTTGCTGATTGAAACTGCTAATTACATAATTGTAAACTGTGAATTGAAACTAATAGGAAGAAAACAACTCTCGCTCCTTATATAGCTGACGTGTCTTGCGCATCCGTTCTGTGCATTTTATTTCACAACACTTTGCCTTGTTCCTTTCTTCTCTGCTGATCACTTCAAACACGCTCCATGCGACCGCAATGCTCTCGTATCAGACGCTTGCTCGATCACCTGCTCGTTTGCTGTCTGTCACAATGGACCCTACACAAACCCGAAACATTTGTTGCGGCTCCGAGTCACGACGAGGGGCAAGTTTTGGTTTCCAAGGGTGTTTTTATTCCTCTTCAACGTCTCTCCCATACAGAGCCAGAGCCGCCTCTTTCCCGTGCGCGCACAGAGCGCGGTGGTGCGTTTACGGGCAGTCGGAGAAATCAACGCCAACAAAAAAAATTACATCCAGCCTAGTTAAGACCATACCAAAGACTATAAAAACGGGACCCATTGCCTCCCTGCGTGTGTGACGATCATTGGGACTTAAAAAAATTAAAAAAAAAATTAAAAAAAAAAATTAAAAAAAAAAATTTAAAAAATTTTTGTACCCATGTATAATGCGCACCCCAGATTTTAGGACAATAAATTTGTTAAATTTTGCGCACTATACACGGAAAAAAACGGTAGCTCTTTTGACTCGTAATATTGCAATATCATTCCCTTTATTCTTGCCACCATGTTTGTCCTTTAAAGGGAAATGTACTTTCGGCAGTTTGCAAACACATTTGATTAAGGCTGCGTTAGACATATATAATCATATCAACATAATTTTCAGTAGTAGTGTACTCGTGTGGTCGCATAATAAGTGGAAAGGAATGTGCAGGCTACATTAATTGGTTTTCTTCAAAGTATTGTGGAACAGGATGTCCAGACAGGGAGGACATCTCAAGGCCGATGGGGAACGCGAATAACAACTCGTCTTTGTGGTCCAGACACCTGTGCTGAGCAGGGGAAAATCGACCATCAACCAATCACCACACAATAATTTGCATGCTTGAATATTCATATTGTGTTATTTTAAAACTGGGCAACCCGGAAGAATGTGTTGTCTTTGATGGTCACAAAGGCACACGAGTTTTTGTGTTAAGGATCCGAGACCCAGGCGCCTGTATTAGCTTGCTTTGTCAGGATTAAACAATTGGTAAATTCGGCCTAATTGATCTCCTGGTCTTCTCTTTGACAGAACGAACTAGCAAAATTGTTAGGTGCGACAGGGTGTGGATTAGGACATAACAATTCTTGTGTTAAGTGTTGATCATAATTTGGAGTCAGATCAATAGCTAAAATCCGTATCCTAACAATTTCTTGGCAACCCCGACGTGATGTCAAGAGAAGGGTTATTGACAACTCGTGGTCTGTGTCCAAGTCATCGGACAGTTAGTCTGGGACAGTCTCCCGGTCGGCGTACCGTTTGAATAAGGAATAAGCGCACAACGTTGAGCTGGTACGACGTCTCCTAAACCCTGAGCTCATCAATGATAAGGTAAGCAGAATACCTGTTACTATATGTCAAAATTCTGCAAATTGAAAGAGGAAATTTAAGAGGAGACTGTCGATCAGATCAAATAAGGTATGCAAGCAATTAGAAACAGTTAAATTCCGCAGTGGGAGGGCGGGCTCCTCTGTTTTTCTTTTTTGAAACAGTTAAATTCCGCAGCGAGAGGGCGGGCTCCTCTGTTTTTTTAGAAACAGTTAAATTCCGTGGTGGGAGGGCGGACTCCTCTGTTTTGCTTCGTCGTGGCGGACAAGGGTGCGGTGACGATCGCATTCAAATAGCTGGGGTGCTTGTGAGATCCCCGAGGAGAAGTGAGGCCTCCTCAAAAAGTATCCGGTGGTAACAGTTCCTCCTGTGAGAGACCAGACCGCTAAAATATCCAAAATGTGCAACCAAATTGGGGGGAGTGTGTGTGTGATGAGAGGAATGAATGGAGTGAGATTGAGAGGAATGTATGCAGATGTGGAAGCGCAAATCGTGAGCTACATGAGAGATGGATTCAAATCCCTTTGTCTGTGTGTTCTGTGTATGTGCGTAATCTCTGTAAAAGTTTGTGTCAGTCTGTCGTCGTTCGTCTGAGCTCTGTGCGAGCACTTTGTGTATTGGCGTAAGATAAGATAAGATAATCCTTTATTATTCCCTCAATGGGGAAACTCCTATGTTAGCAGCAGTACACTTAACATACACACACACACACGCATGCGGGGAAGGGGGTAAAAGATTTAAATAGTAGAAGGTATATATAATTAAAAAATATGGACAGTGTATACACAATACACAATATGCAGTGGAGATAAAAAAATATTAGATAAAAAATATAGTGCAAGTGAACAGTGCAAAGAAAGCAGGTAAAAGAGTGTGAGGTAGACAGATATTGCACATAGTGTGATTGCACATATGGTTATTGCACGTTATTGCATGTTATTTTGTCCGTTAGCTACGGTGATCGGCCTGGTTGTACAGTCTGATGGCAGCAGGGAGGAAGGACCTGCGATGCCTCTCGGTGGTGCATCGTGGGTGACGAAGCCGGTCACTGATGGAGCTCTCCAGGGCTCTGACAGTCTCATGAAGGGGGTGGAAGACATTGTCCATGATGGAGGACAGCTTAGCCACCATCCTCCTCTCCCCCACCACCTCCACCCGGTCCAGACTGCAGCCCAGGACAGCGCCGGCTTTCTTCACCACCTTGTCCAGCCTCTTCCTCTCCGCTGCAGTGATGCAGCTGCTCCAGCAGACCACCCCATAAAAAATGGCGGACGCTACCACAGAGTCATAGAAGGTCCTCAGGAGGCTGTCCCTCACTCCGAAGGACCTCAGTCTGCGCAGCAGGTGGAGTCTGCTTTGGCCCTTCTTGTATAGGGCCTGAGTGTTAACAGTCCAGTCCAGTTTATCGTTCAGGTGAACACCCAGGAACTTGTAAGAGTCCACAATCTCTATGTCCGTTCCCTGGATGTTCACCGGCGAGGGGGAGACTTTGCGCCGGCGGAAGTCCACCACCAGCTCCTTTTTTGCGTGCGGATGCGCGTGTGTATGTGCGGTTGTGTGCGCGCTCGGTTTGTGTGCGTTTATGTGCACACCCTGTGTGGGTGCGGGCGTGTGATGAGGAAGACGGGATGGATCAGAGAATGTTCAAGAAAGGAGGGGGCCCGTTCGGCTTCAAGGCGTGGAATGGCGCTATACCGGCAAGGTATACCGGCAATTATGACGTCAACATTGATACGCTGCCCCCCCCCCCCCCTCGTCCAGGGGCGCTGTGCCGAGGAGTCCGCAAAGGCGGGGCTGGGTCCCCCGGGAGAGGTCAATGTTGAGGAGAAGTGAGAGAAGAGAGGGGGGCTAACTTGTAAATAGTGAGGAGATGATTCCTCAATTGATGGGGGTTAATAATTATCCAAATTATAGTCACATGTTTTGAGGGACCACAGCAACAACATTGTATTTGCAGGCCATTAATTTAGTAAGTGATGACAGTGTCTAGATAAGTAGACTGTTTTATCAAAAAATGTGAGAGTGAAGGAGGAGGTTTGATTTGTAATCTGCATTTGGGTGCCACTTTTAAGAGTCTGTGCAGGAGCATAGATTGTTTTTGGTTGTTTTTAAAGATATATTTAACAGTTTATTTCGGTGCAGTGAGGATATAGCAGTTTTGAAAGATTTTTTTCCGTGTATAATGCACCCCCATGTATAATACGCACCCTAAAAATGGCATGTTGATGCTGGAAAAAAGCCTGTACCCATGTATAATACGCACCCAATTTTTTTTTTTTTTTTTTTTTTTTTTTTTTTAAGTCCCAATGATCGTCACACACGTAGGGAGGCAATGGGTCCCATTTTTATAGTCTTTGGTACGGTCTTAACTAGGCTGGATGTAATTTTTTTTGTTGGCGTTGATTTCTCCGACTGCCCGTAAAGGCACCACCGCGCTCAGTGCGCACATTTGAAAAAGGCGTGCGGACGTGAAAAAGGCGGCTCTGTGTGGGAGAGACGTTGAAGAGGAATAAAAACACCCTTGGAAACCAAAACTTGCCCCTCGTCGTGACTCGGAGCCGCAACAAATGTTTCGGATTTGTGTAGGGTACATTGTGACAGACAGCAAACGAGCAGGTGATCGAGCAAGCGTCTGATACGAGAGCATTGCGGTCGCATGGAGCGTGTTTGAAGTGAACAGCAGAGACAAAAGGAACAAGGCAAAGTGTTGTGAAATAAAATATGACCGACCTGTAATACGCATTTTGTTATTTGCTGATTGAAACTGCTAATTAAACTGTGAATTGAAACTAATAGGAAGAAAACAACTCTCGCTCTTAATATAGCTGACGTGTCTTGCGCATCCGTTCTGCGCATCTGTAATGGCGGCCTCCGTATGACGTCCGGTCCGCGATGGAGATTAAAAAACAAACAATATTTGACAATAACACACCATCAAGGATTGCACCATCGCATCAAACGATGTGTCGTCAATTATGAATTTTACTGATTAAGTGTGTTGGGCAGGATGGCTGAATGCGATGCGCGATTGACAACAAACAAGAAGAAAGGTGATTTCAAGTTTTATTTCGAGGGAGATTTCTCATGTCTCGTCCCCAGTTTTGCTATGTGTCTAGGTTGCCATAGTTTTTGTTCGCGTCGCCCCTCTCTTCCTGTGTCACCTTAATCAATGTAACGTGTTTTGTATTTAAGTCCTGTCTGCCCCTCGCTCACCGTCGGATGATGTCATGATGTCTGTTTGGTTTCTGTTCCTGTCTTTGGTAATGTCACCCTGTCTTTTTGTTCCACGTCTTTGCCGGTCAGTCCTGTTGTTGGTTTTGCTATAAAAACGGGACCCATTGCCTCCCTGCGTGTGTGACGATCATTGGGACTTAAAAAAATTAAAAAAAAAATTAAAAAAAAAAATTAAAAAAGAAAATTTAAAAATTTTTTGTACCCATGTATAATGCGCACCCCAGATTTTAGGACAATAAATTAGTTAAATTTTGCGCATTATACAAGGAAAAAAACGGTAAAAGTAAAATTACATTTTAATTCCGACATATGCCAGCTAACATGAGGATGGCAAATAAATAAATGAATAAATACTAGGTCAAATGTGGAATGTGTTTTAAATTGGGCGATAAGACATTCACTTTCAAGCACTTTCAAGCACTATCATTTAGCGCTGCTGACAACAATAACTTATGAGATGGTAAATCAAGGAGGAGTGTCATAGTTGGAACACAGGCGCTGTATGACCTATAGATTGAACAATAACATTCACTGCATATGTTGGTAGATTGTTAAATTATATTACAGTTTATTACAAAAGATTTCGGAATTTGATTTGATGATAAACACTGGAACGAGGAGTTTAGCCGTGTTAATGGGTAGAGTGGATGGATTGCTCAGAAGAAAAAAAAACAAAAAGCATTTGATAAGGGCGGCTTGATAGTAAGATGATGAGTGTGCGCAACTGATAGGATACAAAATGTTAATAGGAGGATTTGGGGTGTAAGGAACAAATACTACACAGGAAGACTGATAACACGAACATAGTTTTGTTAAATTTGTGTCCCAGTGTGTTCTTCCCTAGCGCGTGGCACGATTCCTGAACTGAGTCCTCTTACTCCACTGGCTGTCTCAAAATCAACAGAGGACGGTCCCTGGTCATGAGATACCTTTGACCTTTGGGAGAAGTCAAGTCAAGTCAAGTTTATTTGTATAGCCCTAAATCACAAGCAGTCTCAAAGGGCTTCACATAGACAGAAATTGACAATTATTCTCAAAGCATCCCCTGATCTTAAGCTCCCAAAAGGGCAAGGAAAAACTTAAAAACCCCTACCAGGGGAAAATGAGAAACCTTGAGAAGGGACCACAGATGGAAGGATCCCCCTTTCAGGATCACCAGGTTGAAATGGATGCAGAGAGGGCACAAATGATACAACATGAAAATCAATTAAATAAAAAGTGGATGTCCATGTCATAGCAGAGGGCTGCCGAAGGAGCCCTCAATTGTCCTGGCAGTGTCTTCGAGGAGGTTGAGAACAACAATAACTGCTAGCATGCTTGAAGGTGCCAAGCACAGCTCTTCACAGGACAAGAACTATACAGTTGGTGGAATACACACATTTGCAGATCAAAAAGAAAATGGACTGAAAGAACAAAGACAAGATGGACGCATTTGAGAGTGGCGGACGATCCAGCCCTGAATCATCATCATGAGAATCTAAGAGGAGAGGCTGCTAAAGACTTGCATGAGTCACATGAAGTCAAACTGGACACATTGCTAAAGACTGCTGAAGCATTACAAAGTTGGTGGAGTGTGGGACAAAAGGGATGGAAGTGTGTTTGGGTGCTGGGGCGCACATATCTGAGGAGTTTTGATAAAAGAGGGAATAATCCATCCATCCATCCATCCATCCATCCATCCATCTTCTTCCGCTTATCCGGGGTCGGGTCGCGGGGGCAGCAGCTTCAGGAGGGACTCCCAGACTTCCCTCTCCCCAGCCACTTCATCTAACTCATCCCGGGGGATCCCAAGGCGTTCCCAGGCCAGCTGAGAGACATAGTGTCTCCAGCGCGTCCTGGGTCGTCCCCGGGGTCTCCTACCGGTGGGACATGCCCGGAACACCTCCCCAGGGAGGCGTCCAGGAGGCATCCTGATGAGTTGCCCAAGCCACCTCATCTGGCTCCTCTCAACGTGGAGGAGTAGCGACTCTACTCCGAGTCTCTCCCGGATGACCGAACTTCTCACCCTATCTCTAAGGGAGAGCCCGGACATCCTGCAGAGAAAACTAATTTCGGCCGCTTGTATCCGGGATCTCGTTCTTTCGGTCACGACCCATAGCTCGTGACCATAAGTGAGGGTAGAAGCGTAAATCGACCGGTAAATTGAGAGCTTTGCCTTTTGGCTCAGCTCTCTCTTCACCACGACGGATCGGTACAGAGTCCGCATTACTGCCGACGCTGCACCGATCCGCCTGTCGATCTCGCGCTCCATCCTCCCCTCACTCGTGAACAAGACCCCAAGATACTTAAACTCCTCCACTTGGGGCAGGATCTCATCCCCGATCTGGAGAGGGAATTTCACCCTTTTCCGATCGAGGACCATGGACTCGGATTTGGAGGTGCTGACCCTCATCCCAACCGCTTCGCACTCGGCTGCAAACCGCTCCAGTGAGAGCTGGAGATCACAGCCTGAAGAAGCCAACAGCACCACGTCGTCTGCAAAAAGCAGAGACGCGATGCCGAGGTCCCCAAACCGGACACCCTCAACGCCTCGGCTGCGCCTAGAAATTCTGTCCATAAAAATTATAAACAGAATCGGTGACAAAGGGCAGCCTTGGCGGAGTCCAACCCTCACTGGCAACGAATCCGACTTACTGCCGGAAATGCGGACCAAACTCTGGCATCGGTGATACAGGGACCGAACCGCCCTTATCAGTTGGCTCGGTACCCCGTACTCCCGAAGCACCCCCCACAGGACCTTCCGAGGGACACGGTCGAACGCTTTCTCCAAGTCCACAAAACACATGTGGACTGGTTGGGCGAACTCCCATGCACCCTCGAGGATCCTGCTGAGGGTGAAGAGCTGGTCCACTGTCCCACGGCCAGGACGAAAGCCACACTGTTCCTTCTGAATCCGAGGTTCGACCTCCCGACGGACCCTCCTCTCCAGCACCCCTGAATAGACCTTACCAGGGAGGCTGAGGAGTGTAATTCCCCTGTAATTGGAACACACCCTCCGGTACCCCTTCTTAAAGAGGGGAACCACCACCCCAGTCTGCCAATCCAGAGGCACTGTCCCCGATGTCCACGCGATGCTGTAGAGACGTGTCAGCCATGACAGCCCCACAGCATCCAGAGCCCTTAAGAAATCCGGGCGGATCTCATCCACCCCCGGGGCCTTGCCACCGAGGAGTTTTTTAACTACCTCAGTGACTTCAACCCCAGAGATTGGAGAGTCCGCCTCAGAGTCCCCAGGCCCTGCCTCCACAATGGAAGGCGTGTCGGTGGAATTGAGGAGGTCTTCGAAGTATTCTCCCCACCGACACACGACGTCCCGAGTCGAGGTCAGCAGCACGCCATCTCCACTGTAAACAGTGTTGACGTTGCACTGCTTCCCCCTCCTGAGACGCCGGATGGTGGACCAGAATTTCCTCGAAGCCGTCCGGAAGTCATTCTCCATGGCCTCGCCAAACTCCTCCCACGCCCGGGTTTTTGCCTCAGCAACCGCCGAAGCCGCGTTCCGCTTGGCCATCCGGTACCTGTCAGCTGCCTCGGGAGTCCCGCAGGCCAAAACGGCCCGATAGGACTCCTTCTTCAGCTTGACGACATCCCTTACCGCCGGTGTCCACCAGCGGGTTCGGGGATTGCCGCCACGACAGGCACCAATGACCTTACGTCCACAGCTCCGGTCGGCCGCCTCCACAATGGAGGCGCGGAACAAGGTCCACTCGGACTCAATATCCCCCGCCTCCCCCGGGACGTGGGAAAAGTTCTGCCGGAGGTGGGAGTTGAAGCTCTTCCTGACAGGGGATTCCGCCAGACGTTCCCAGCAGACCCTCACAGAACGTTTGGGTCTGCCAGGTCGGACCGGCATCTTCCCCCACCATCGGAGCCAACCCACCACCAGGTGGTGATCAGTTGACAGCTCCGCCCCTCTCTTCGCCCGAGTGTCCAAAACATGCGGCCGCAAATCCGATGACACGACTACAAAGTCGATCATCGAACTGCGGCCTAGGGTGTCCTGGTGCCAAGTGCACACATGGACACCCTTATGTTTGAACATGGTGTTCATTATAGAAAATCCGTGTCGAGCACAGAAGTCCAATAATAGAACACCGCTCGGGTTCAGATCGGGGGGGCCGTTCCTCCATATCACGCCCTTCCAGGTCTCACTGTCATTGCCCACGTGAGCATTGAAGTCACCCAGTAGAACGATGGAGTCCCCAGAAGGAGCGCTCTCCAGCACCTCCTCCAGGGACTCCAAAAAGGGTGGGTACTCTGAACTGCCGTTTGGTGCATAGACACAAACAACAGTCAGGACCCGTCCCCCCATCCGAAGGCGGAGGGAGGCTACCCTCTCGTTCACCGGGGTGAACCCCAATGTGCAGGCGCCCAGCCGGGGGGCAATAAGTATACCCACACCTGCTCGACGCCTCTCACCGTGGGCAACTCCAGAGTGGAAGAGAGTCCAGCCCCTCTCGAGAGGGCTTGTACCGGAACCCAAACTGTGCGTGGAGGCAAGTCCGACTATATCTAGTCGGAACTTTTCTGCCTCGCACACCAGCTCGGGCTCCTTTCCAGCCAGAGAGGTGACATTCCATGTCCCAAGAGCCAGCTTCTGTAGCCGGGGATCAGACCGTCAAGGTCCCTGCCTTTGGCCGCCGCCCAGCTTGCAATGCACCCGACCCCTTTGGCCCCTCCCACAGGTGGTGAGCCCATGGGAAGGGGAACCCACGCTTCCTTTTCGGGCTGAGCCCGGCCGGGCCCCATGGGCGAAGGCCCGGCCACCAGACGCTCGCCTTCGAGCCCCGCCTCCAGGCCTGGCTCCAGAGGGGGGCCCCGGTGACCCGCGTCCGGGCGAGGGAAAACGTGGTTCAATAATTGTTTGCATCATAAGGGGTAGTGTGAGCCGTGCTTTGTCTGGCCCCTCACCTAGGACCCGTTTGCCATGGGTGACCCTACCAGGGGCATGAAGCCCCAGACAACATGGCTCCTAGGATCATAGGGGCACGCAAACCCCTCCACCACAATAAGGTGACGACTCACGGAGGCTGCTTATTGACACTGAAACGGGGGATAACAACAAAATACATAGATATAGACAGTGAAGATGCACTAATAATAACAAATCATACGACAGAGTGATCAGAAACTTTGCAAAGTGGATATTGATCTGTTGGCAGAGTAGCCATACAGCAGCAGGTACTTGTGAGGAACACAATCGCACCAAACTCAGTGGAATAAAATAAAGAAAGACGAGGAGGCCGATCAACTCTGTTTGCACACCATTCACTGCGACTACTGCTGCGACAGCTTGTAGGGGCCCACTGTGCAGCATGCAGGAAGGCTTTTTATTAAACACGCCCACTTAACAGGTCATCACAGGTGGTTCCAATCACACAATAAATCAAGATGCTGTCATAAGAAAATAACACGATTTAAACATATTCTGACAAAACATACAATAGAAAAATGTATAATTGAGAGCATCTCTCAACACCCTCACTTGCTCTCACATTATAAACCTAAAGAAAACATTACCTTGACATTTTAGTCAGAAAACAAGTCCATTTTCCTTTAGTTAGACCCAAACATAAATCCAGCAAATTTTGCCAACTTAAATTTTGTTGCAGGCTTGGTCATTACATCCGCAACCATATGTTCAGTTGGACAGTCCACAAGAGACAGTTTACCCTCGGTAAAATTGGACCGGATAAAGTGGTATTTAATATCCACATGTTTGCATCGCTGTCTTTTAACAGGATTCTTTGCTAATGCAATCGTGCCTTGGTTGTCTTCAAACACTACAGGTAGCATATACACATGTTTATCAATACCATCTAGCAGTTGTGTGAGGTATAGACATTCTTGGATAGTTGCAGCCAGAGCAATATACTCTGCCTCACAAGTAGACAGTGCTACAGTTGGCTGTCTTTTTGTCTTCCATAACACTAAAGTACCACCCTGAGATAGAGTTACACAATGACCAGTTGTACTACGTCGATCTACATCACCAGCCCAGTTTGCATCACTGTAGGCTTGTATACCCAGGTTTTCATTACTCATTTGGTAGCACAACTTCTTGTCACTAGTACCCTTTAAATAGCTTAGCACATGTTTAACTGTACAAAAATGTTCAACAGTAGGTTGATTAAAATACTGTGACAGTTTGCTTACAATAAAACTCAAGTCAGGTCTTGTACATACAGTTAAATAAATAAGACTACCCACTGCTTCTCTGTACATTGAAACATCACTCAGTAACGCAGCATCATCTGTGTAGTTCAGTTTTTGTTCACAAGGTGTCGATCTACCTTTGCAATCTTGCATATTAAACCTATCTAAAATTTTCTCAACATATTTAGCTTGAGACATGGTTACACAGTTACTGGTTTGCTCAAAATCGATGCCCAAGAAATGTTTCAGTTTACCCAAGTCCTGCATTTTGAACCTTGCTGTCAGCATGTCTTTTGTGACCTCCATAGCTTCTTCATTACTTGCTGCAATTAATAGGTCATCAACCCATATTATCACAATGACTTTCTCATGTTCTGTCTCTCTTGTGTAAACACAGTGGTCAGCTTGGTTTTGGGTAAAATAAGTTTCTGTCAAATGATCATGCAACAACTTATTCCAATTTCTGCCTGATTGTTTTAACCCATACAATGACTTCTCAATTTTGCATACTAACTTCCTATCTGTTTGAGATCTCTCCTCATACCCTTCTGGTTGTTCCATGTAGATCTCACAGTCTATGGGTGCGTTTAAATATGCGGTTTTCACATCCATTTGGTGTAAAATCAACTTTTCCTGCGCTGCTTTCTGCATCAGAACTCTAACACTGGTCATGTTAGCTGTAGGAGAAAATGTCTGCCCATAATCTACACCCATCTTTTGGCTATATCCCTTAGCAACATATCAGGCCTTGCACTTCTCAGATCCATCAACATCTGTTTTAATGGCATACACCCATCTACCCCCCACTGCTTTCTTGCCCTCTGGCAAATTGGTCAAGGTAAATGTGTTGTTTTCTTTAAGTGAATGCATTTCCTCATTCATGGCTTTAACCCACTCTTTGGCCTTATCGGAGGCTACAGCTCCTGAAAATGACACAGGTATGTTACACATTACACGATAACAGTAATCAATGTTACTCTGGACTTGATCAGTCTCTTCATCATCAGACACATATTTGGACACATTACAATCTGTGTATCTGTCTGGCTGCCTTCTCTCTCTGGTAGGGTAACGGCTACCATCAGGCTCACGTTTGATCTCAGCTCTTTCTTGTTGTGGTTGGTGGTGGCTTACTTCAGGTTTTTGTTCTCCGAACACAAAATTTGGACTTCTTGGTTTGGTTTAGAGATGCACCGATCCGACTTTTTCAGTTCCGATACCGATACCGATGCCGTGGCTTTGCGTATCGGTCGATACCCGATACCGATCCGATATTATGGTTGACTTAACAAGCTACATAACTCTACATGTGGAACAGAAAAGACCAAAGGCAATGGCATCAGGCAGACTACACAGTTCTTTGCTCTAAATTAGGGGTGTCCAAACTAACGGTCCAGTTTTTATTGGCCCGCAGCAAATTCTGAAAACATAATTGAATATGGCCCGCACAAGAAGCTTGAGCTCAGCTTCTCAGTTTCCACACTAGATGGAGCCCGCCACACAAAGCGTTTGACGTCCCATTAACACCCCCCCGGAAGAGAAGCGAACACGCAGCGTTTGACATCCGATTAGCCTCCCCCCCCCCCCCATTCGGGAGAGAAGCGAACGCGCAGCCTTTGACGTCCCATTAGCAACCCGAAGAGAAGCGAACGCGCAGGGTTTGACGTCCGCTTAGCAACCCGGGGAAGAGAAGCGAACGTTCGCTCCATGTTTGCGTTTGTTTAGAAAACTCTCGTGGCATGCGGCACATGTGCTGCTGACGTATGACGTAGCCCGCGTCCCAATAGATTAAGGAAAGTATCGGCTCACAGATCGGCTGTATTTTCCGATACCCGATCCATCTATTTTGTTGATATCGGGGCCGATATCCGATCCAGATATCGGATCGGTGCATCTCTAGTTTGGTTCTTACAAAGTCATCATCCTCAGATGTGACATTAGTCTGTGTTTGTTGTTCTACACCTGATTTTGCCACAAACTTTACCAATCTGTGCTTTTGCACTTTCTTACTGACAGGGGAATACACAATGTATGCAGGACTGGTTTTATCATACCCAATAAAAACACATTTTTCACACCTTGGATCAAGCTTTCTCTTGTCTTGTTTATAGGCATAACACTCTGAACCAAACCTCTGCATCCTAGACAAATTTGGTCTTCTTCCTGTAAACATCTGGATGGCTGTTGTTAGGGTGGTGCTCACTCTAACTTATTTTGCAGGAACCACACTGGAGACAAGTTAGTCATTTTAGACACCTGCGGGTGGAGAGTTCACTCGTCGCTGTGCTTACAGCGATGGTCGAATGAAGTCTGACTCAGGCCTCGTCAGGTGATTATTTATTGAGAGAAACAGAGTGGGGTTGAAAGTGGGGGTGTGGGAACACACAGGTTGGGGTGAAGCAGCCGGTCCCCTGCTGATCAAAGCATAGCAGGGGGCCTTTTACGACTTTCTGTAAACAAAGCAACTTTGATTGCTTCCTCTGCGTCTAGTCAATCAGTTGAAAGATCTTAGCACTTTGGTCAACTACTTTTGTCTAGACAGGACAAACTAGTTAAATTATTACAGGTTGCATTCCAACATAATCATACGATGAAGATATTCAGCAAACCCTAACAGCTGTCTTCGCTGTTCTTTTGTTAAAACACCTGTTCCGGATCACAGCAGCAGTTTGGACTGCATAGGTCTATAGTTGTTTTAACAAACCACTATCAATGAGCATACACCTTGCCCTGTCAAAAAGTGTTCACCAATTGCGCTCAGCAGTACCATTTTGATGAGGAGAGTACGGTGCTGATGTCTGATGTTTAATCACATTTTTAGTGAGCAAAGTCTGGTAATATTTACTTGTAAATTCAGTACCATTATCAGATCGGATACATTTTACTTTGCCATATGGGGCTACATCTGCCAGAAACCTTTCTGTAGCTTGAACAGTGTCACTTTTGTTCTTTAAGAAATACACAAAAACAGTGCTGGAAAAATCATCAGTAAATGAAACTGCATATCTGTAACCCTCTTTAGATTCTGGATGGATTGGCCCTGCCAAATCTGTGTGAACTAGTTCTAGAGGGGTCTTAGCCCTCACATCAGGATCTTTGTTCCTGGTTTGGAAAAACTTTCCCTTAGTACACACTTCACAATGTTGAGGTTTGCTTATTGACCCCTTAATTTTCATGCCATCAACAACATTTTGTAATTTCTGAATGTCTTTATCAGAGTCAGAGTCAACCTTATTATAGTTGCAGTGTCCCAGTATCTCATGCCACGTCTGAATATCGTGACATCCTTTACACTGATCATGATCACAATCATCATCATCATGTACTGTATGCAAAAAATATAGTCTATCACGTACGTCACATATGTCAGAGTCAAGGCCCGCGGGCCACATCCGGCCCGCGGGAAGGTTTTTTACGGCCCCTGGGATGATCTTGATTTATTATTAGAACCGGCCCGCAGACCGCAGCAAGCCGGCAGCCCGCAGATCTTTTACACGCACCAATACTACATTTCCCACAATGCAACGGTGACGCACCGAGCAGTAGGCTGCTTCATTTCAATATTTATTGGCACAGCAGTCGTCAGCATCACAGTAAAATTAACTTTCAGATACCCATCAAAAATCGCAAAACGGAAGGTGGACACTGAGAACCGGGGGTTTCAAACAAGGTGGGAGTCGGAGTATATGTTCACGGAGGTAGCTGGAAAACCTGTGTGTCTTCTGTGTGGAGAAAGTGTGGCGGTACTGAAAGAGTATAATCTGAGACGACATTATGAAACGAAACACGCGGACAAAAACAAGAATATGGACATGGAACAAAGGCTACAAAAGGCAGAGGAATTAAAACGAGAGTTTTTACTCAGTTCAAGTTTAAAAGTTAAAGTTTAATATTTGTTTTCACTGCATGTTACTTCTCCTTAAACAAAGTGTTGTTTTTGATTAATAGATTTTTGCACTTTATTGTATTTCAATCCAATTATATTTTAAAAATATTTCAGTTGAGTGGATGATAGAAAATTGCTATTATTGTTTTTTTCTTTGAAGTAAATTTAGCCTACTTTTGCTAAAATAGAAAATATAGGCTACTGATGGTGCCTTGAATACCGGTTTCTTTCATTTAATGTTCATGTTATGGGGATTTTTATATAAAGGAAATTTGTCTTTTGTGTCTGTTGAAAATTAAAGATTACTGACAGAGCCATAAGAAAATATTGCTTTATTTATCTGATCATATTGGAATATATTTGTTAGGTTTTCAGTAGGTTCAATTAGGTTCACTAGACTATATGCGTCATTTAAAAATTGTTCAATGAACATTCGAACAGTCCGGCCCTCGGCTTGTAGCTAAATTTTTTATTTGGCCCTCCGTCCATTTGACTTTGACACCCCTGACGTACGTGGATGGGGAATTTCGTACCGTCTTGGTAGATGAGGACGTTCTTCTCCTCCTTGAAGACTACAGTGGCTCCCCTGGCAGTAGCTGCTTTCACGGATCGGATGTCTTGTGGGTAGGATGGGATGTACAGCAGAAAATGGATGAAAATATCGAAAGAATTTTGTAGAATTGGGCGTGAATTTTAAAGTTGAAAATTTGAAAATTTTCACAAGTGGGAAGTTTTGGAATAGGTAGGCATAAGATGAATAGTTAAAAAAAAATTGAAACGGGTTGAGTCAGTGAAAAAAATTAATTAGAAATTAGAAGGGGAAAAAGGAAATTTTGCAAAATGTTACCGCAATGTTGAAAGTGAAAATGTGAAATTTTAATCTAGAAAGTGAAAGAAGGTGAATTGGAAAGTGAAAGAAGGTGAATTGGAGGAGTTATGTGGAAGAAAATGAGAAATATTGAATGTGCCATGAAGAATGAATGGTGAAATATTGGCTTAAAATTTGTAAATTTCTCGAAAACCGTAAATATTTAGAATATTTGGCATGAATATTTGGAATGTGTTAAAAGTGGAATGAAGTGAATCAGATGAATTCGTAGAAGTAGTTAAGCTAAAAAATGAATAAATAAATAAAAAGAGGCAGAAGAATGCAGAAGAAGTTGAATAATAATAAAGTTAAAGGCAAGTCAAGTTTATTTATATAGCCCACAAGCAAGTCTCAAAGGGCTTTAAATGAACAAAAATTGACAATTTAAAGTACAGGAACAATAAGTGTGAGGGCCACAATGATGATCATGACAGCAAAAATATTCCTAATTGGTTTTGATAGGTAGAAAGGGGGAGCGTGGAAGGTTTTCAAACTTTGTGATATAGCGTGACTCCATTATCAAAAGTAAGCATTTAATTTTAAGAATTGGCATCAACAAAAATGAGAACGATAATCTTCAAGGTGATAGCGTAAGTGGCAGGAGGAAGCTGTGTATATTGTTTTTAAACATTATTTGTGGTATCATTATTTTTAGGAGGGTCAGTTATGCTTGTGAGAAGATGACTGAGGGAACAAGGTAACAGTAAAAGGGAGTGCTCTATAAATTGTTGGTTCTTTGCCAGAGGTAGTTATTTGGAGGGATGAATTTAAACTGAAAGCAAAATGCAAGAAATATGGGAAGGTAGAAATATTGAAGTTACAGCTCAACACAAAGTGTCAAATAGTCTAAGTGTGAGATGTGAGAAAACTAAATGGGGAGTTAAATCATGTTCTAGCATTATGCATATTGGCAAACGATGAGATGACAGGAGACTAGACAATTAGATATTAATTTTGGATTTAAAATTAAAAAAAAAGGGAAATTTTAATTGAGGAGAAAATTTTGTGTAGGGACGGTTCGTTTTTACAATTTAATATTGTATGTTTTATGTGTGTGTTGTGGGATGACAGTTTGTCTGTAATGGTGTATGAATGTCAAGTCTGTGCTTGTGGTGTGGTGTTTGTGTATTGTGAATGGTTGGCATGATTCAAAGTTGGGGTGATGTGATCACAGCAGAGGATAACATTCCTCTCACCTGAAAAATATAAAGATACTACAGATTTGAAAAAGCACGATTGATCAGGACTAATTTTGGACTAAATCATCATCATCGGCATCACAGTCTCGAAAGACCATAGATTTCTTGTGTCTGGAGGTTAGATGTTCTTTGCACAGCGTCTGCTGTGGCTGGTGAGTCCTACCCGTGAGAGGCAGACACGGCCACAGATGTTACAGATGTGGGCCAGACCCGGTGGCGGTGGGGGCATGGTGGCTTGCTGCCTCCTCAATTTCCTTTTCGTTTCTCGGTGTTGAGCCAGGGTGATTTCGTAGGTCTGCAGCCCGTTTTGGAGAGCCTGTTGCCATTTGTGACGATCCTGGGCGACGTCTTCCCAGATGGCTGGGTTGATGTTGAAGGATTTGAGGTCTTGTTTGCAGACATCCTTGTAGCGGAGCAGTGGGCGGCCTACTTGCCTTTTGCCTGATTTTAGCTCTGCATATAAGATGTCCTTTGGCATACGACCATCTTCCATCCGACGGACATGGCCCAGCCAACGGAGACGCCGCTGCTTCAGCAGGGAGAGCATAGTGGGGAGCTGTGCACTCTCCAGGACTGCACTGTCTGTGATCCTGTACCGCCAGGTGATTCCCAGTATGCGTCTCAGGCAACGCAGATGGAAAGAGTTTAGCCTTCTCTCTTGATGTGCATAAAGAGTCCAGGCTTCGCTGCCATACGAGAATGTACTGACGACACAGGCCCTGTACACTTGCACCTTTGTATGGATAGTGAGCTTGCTGTTCTGCCATACTCTGGGTGTCAAATATGGGTTTAGGATTACTCAGGGGCACCATCGACAACAAAACAGTGCGATGGAGAAGGCCCATTTCAGTAATATCAAAGTCAAAGTCAGCTTTATTGTCAATCTCTCCACATGTCACAACACACAAAGAGACCGAAATTACGTTTTTCTGTATCCCACGGTGACGAGACACATAACACGATAGACATACAAGTACGCGACACAATATAAAAACAAGAAGGCAAAAATTCAAACAATCAATAGTAAGAGTGATGAATAAATAATAAATAAACAGATAACACAATAAATAAGAGGAGCAAAACGGAGCCAGCAAGCATAGCGCAAAAAGTAAAAAACATCATAAACAAAAAGGCACAAACAAACAATAAATAATAAGAGTAATAATAAATAATAAATAAACAGATAACACAACAAATAAGAGCCAGTGTGCATACAGACAGTACAGACAGTAAAAGTACAGGACGCTACGCAGAACGGGGGAGCGAGTTCAGGATCCTAACAGCCTGGAGTATGAAGCTGTTTGAGAGTCTGGTGGTGCGGGAGCGCAGGCTTCTGTACCTCTTTCCAAAGGGCAGAAGCTCGAACAAAGAGTGAGCGGGGTGACTCACATCACTCACAATCGTGGTTAGACAAGACAGAACTAGTATCGAACATTAAGACTTTGGACGATTTGACGTGTGACGACTTTGAGCTCACCCAACGGGGTGACGGACTAGGTGGACAGTGACCAAATGTTTGACGCTTGAGCTTGCTTGCGACAAGTGCACGCTCTGCTTTGTTTTTCTGTGTGACTTAATTTTTTTTTTTGCAACAGCCACCAGCCAAGGAGCGGAATGCGCGCTGCTTGCGTAACTTGTTTTCGTTCTTGCAGGTTGTCGATTGCGTTTGTGGAAAATTTGTGTTGAATTTACAAGAATATGTTGACCCTTGCCCTTTTGGTTTTTATGATGAACTTGTTGATGACATGGTTTTCAGGACATGATCCGAGGGCGCCAGGATTCATTTTATGACTCTTTTTATTTTCATACTTGATGTCTGTTTTTGTGTGTACAAATGTTTGCTGTCAGCAGGGCTATAAGCTCAATGACAAGAGTGCGATGATTTTGTTTGTGTTGCTGAGTGTGTGGTGGAGGAGCTAGAGGTTCCGCAGGCCTGACTACAATGAGTGTGGTGATGAGAGGGGACGCTTTGCAGGTTCCTTTTGATACGTAATGACACATTGGATGAATGTGTCAAAAGGGGTAGTGGTAAAATAGAAATGGGTGAGTAGGTTGTAAAATAGAAATGGTTGAGTAGGTTTCAATTTGTAATTGTGATATACAAAGTTTTTTGGGTTTTTTTTCCAAATTCACTTGTTTTTAAGCTTTAACAGGACATGCCAGAATTCAACTAGCAGTGATGGAAGGAGCAGACGAAGACCAGTGACATCTGGTTGTGGTGTGGTGACAACAAATTACATGATCGCTTGCCGAAGGATGCATCAGGTATCTGTGCCCTCGTGTCTTTGATAATGCCTGTAGTGGTTGTCCCCATTGAAATACAGAATCTCAATTGGAACATGGAGTCCCCACTGGCGGGGCTCCTGAAGCGAGCCAAAAGAGACGTTTTGCCCCCATGGTTGAGCGACAACGATCCAACATATATTGACGCCATGGGAGTGCCCCGGGGTGTGCCAGATAAGTATAAACTCGTTAATCAAGTGTCCTCGGGATTCGAAAGCATTTTCCTATGGATCACCCCCAATAAAATGTTGACCGTATTAATTACGTTCCGACTGACCCAGGCGTTGGAAGGACTAAGGACACTGAATAAAAAGATAAAGATCATTCTGGTGTCCGCACCGATATTTGGTCTGATTGGATGAAAACGTTCGGAAGCTGGAAAGGCTTGTCTGTGCTCGTTGCTGTGGCTTTACTGCAGTGATGATTTTATGTGGTTGTTGTTTTATTCCATGTATTAGGTCACTCACTGTCCGGTTGATCGAGAAAACCGTTGGCCCGTTGTCACCGAATGGCCAATATACCCTGGTCTTCTGAGGATGCCATCTGCTCTGCCCTCCACTCGGCCCTCACCCACCTGGAGAGGAGGGACTCGTATGTGAGATTGCTGTTTGTGGACTTCAGTTCTGCCTTCAACACCATTGTGCCACAACGCCTCATCAGCAAACGACGCGCTGGGCCTCAGTACCTGCCTCTGCAACTGGCTACTGGACTTCCTCTGTCAGAGGCCACAGGTAGTACGTGTTGGCGACAAAATCTCCGCCAGCATCACGCTGAGCACGGGGGCCCCCCAAGGCTGCGTGCTCAGTCCGCTGCTCTTCACCCTCCTGACGCATGACTGCACTGCAACCTACAGCGACAACCGTATAGTGAAGTTTGCTGACGACACGACTCTGGTGGGTCTCATCACCAAGGGAGACGAGACTAAATACAGGCTGGAGGTTGACCTTGTGACCTCGTGGTGCAAGGACAACAACCTCCTGCTGAACGTCGACAAGACCAAGGAGATTGTTGTGGACTTCCGGAAGGGTCACACCCAACACCTGCCGCTGACCATCGACGGTGCTGTGGTGGAGAGAGTGAGCAGCGCCAAGTTCCTGGGGGTGCACATCAGTGAGGATCTCTCCTGGTCCACCAACACCGCATCACTGGCAAAGAAAGCCCAGCGCCGCCTGTACTTCCTGCGGAAACTCAGGCGAGCGAGCGCTCCTCCGGCCGTCATGACTGCATTTTACCGCGGCACCATTGAGAGCGTCCTCTCCAGCTGTATTGCTGTTTGGGGTGGCGGCTGCACTGACTACAACTTGAAGGCCCTGCAGCGCATAGTGAACACGGCTGGTAAGATTGCTGGTGCTTTGCTCCCCTCCTTGAAGGACATTTACACCTCCCATCTCACCCGCAAGGCGACCACTATTGTGAGTGATGTGAGTCACCCCGCTCACTCCTTGTTCGAGCTTCTGCCCTCTGGAAAGAGGTACAGAAGCCTGCGCTCCCGCATCACCAGACTCTCAAACAGCTTCATACTCCAGGCTGTTAGGATCCTGAACTCGCTCCCCCGTTCTGCGTAGCGTCCTGTACTTTTACTGTCTGTACTGTCTGTATGCACACTGGCTCTTATTTGTTGTGTTATCTGTTTATTTATTATTTATTATTACTCTTATTATTTATTGTTTGTGCCTTTTTGTTTATGTTTTTTACTTTTGTGCTATGCTTGCTGGCTCCGTTTTGCTCCTCTTATTTATTGTGTATCTGTTTATTTAGTATTTATTCATCACTCTTACTATTGATTGTTTGAATTTTTGCCTTCTTGTTTTTATATTGTGTCGCGTACTTGTATGTCTATCGTGTTGTGTGTCTCGTCACCGTGGGATAGAGAAAAACGTAATTTCGGTCTCTTTGTGTGTTGTGACATGTGGAGAGATTGACAATAAAGCTGACTTTGACTTTGACTTGACTCAACATGAGCCGCGGGGGGAAGAAAGGACCGACAGTGTGCTGGTCGCTGCTTGCTAGAGTAACTGGTGATGATATCATAAATGAGGTCATGAGAGGGAATAAAGGGAAATGTACTTTCGGCAGTTTGCAAAGACATTTGATTAAGGCTGCGTTAGACATATAATCATATCAACATAATTTTCAGTAGTAGTGTACTCGTGTGGTCGCATAATAAGTGGAAAGGAATGTGCAGGCTACATTAATTGGTTTTCTTCAAAGTATTGTGGAACAGGATGTCCAGACAGGGAGGACATCTCAAGGCCGATGGGGAACGCGAATAACAACTCGTCTTTGTGGTCCAGACACCTGTGCTGAGCAGGGGAAAATCGACCATCAACCAATCACCACACAATAATTTGCATGCTTGAATATTCATATTGTGTTTCTTTAAAACTGGGCAACCCGGAAGAATGTGTTGTCTTTGATGGTCACGAAGGCACACGAGTTTTTGTGTTAAGGACCCGCGACCCAGGCGCCTGTATTAGCTTGCTTTGTCAGGATTAAACAATTGGTAAATTTGGCCTAATTGATCGCCTGGTCTTCTCTTTGACAGAACGAACTCGCAAAATTGTTAGGTGCGACAGGGTGTGGATTAGGACATAACAATTTTTGAGTGGAGTGTTGATCGCAATTTGGAGTCAGATCAATAACTAAAATCCGTATCCTAACACTTTAAAATGTTCATCGGGCTTTGATGGCTTCAAATTTGCGTTGGAGAACATGATGCTGTAGACGTTGTGTACCATCCTTCTCAGGAACACACGTGAAGCCATACTGAACATAGTCATCATTCCACTTTCGTTTTTTGGACATACTGAAGATAAACCTGGAAAACAAGACTTTTGCTGTTACTTTTTTTTTATGTGCAAGAGGGAGACAAAAGGCGAAGCTGCCTGTAATGAGTGTCTCCTCAACTTCAAAGAGTAACAGAGCAAAATTGAAGTTACAATAAAAGTGTATGTTATGATTATATTACTGTATACTATTTAATTTGTTTTGTTTTTTATTTAAATACTGGTGTAGGTCTGCAAAAGAAAAGTATAGTGTGCATGTCTGTGAAACACGTCTATACATAATGTGATATTGTGCATGTAAAGTTTACATGCACAATATCACACCACATTACATTGTAAACTTTTACATGTTTGATTTTTACAAATAAATATATAGAAACTATGAACACTGAGAGTTTATTAATTATTATAGCATGGCATTCTAATTATGAGAAAAGCGTATTACTACTAAATATACAGCACGAGGCAGTACACATACCGTATTTTTCGGACTACAAATCGCTCCGGAATATAGGTCGCATTTGCCATAAAATGCACAATAACGGGAAAAAAAACATATATAAGTCGCTCCGGAGTATAAGCCGCATTTTGGGGGAAATTTATTCGACAAAATCCAACACCAAGAACAGACATGAACGAGCAACAACAGGCTAAACGATAGGTATGCTAACGTGACATAAACACAAACGAAGAGCTGAGAACAGGCCTGACGTAACATTCAGAGTTATTCAAAGAACGATTACATAAATAGCACATTTATAAAACCATCTGTGTCACTCCAATTCATTAAATCCATCGATCAAATTCCTCGTCCTTTGTGCGCCCTGACATCAGCATTGTCATTATTCTACAGATTTAGTATATAACTATATTGTAGCGTTAACAAAGCACAAGGAAAGACGTGGGTTTGGTAAACGGTCCTTTATTTAACAAAACAAACTTCCAGGTGTGTGGCGGTGTGGACTTCCATCCCCGGAGGTGGCACTTCCAGCCACGGAGGTGGAAGAGAGCTCCATAGAATAGGACCAGGCGTACGTAAAAGCCATGTCTGAGCCCCATCCACCGTCCCCGGACAGCCACCCGGCCGAGCACCGGCCCCCGACTTCAATCCACGGAGGTGAAAGAGAGCTACGTAGAGTAGGACCGGGCGTGCGTAAAAGCCATGTCCGAGCCCCATCCACCGTCCCCGTGCGTCCACCTGGCCGAGCGCCGGCCCCCGACTTCCATCCACGGAGGTGAAAGAGAGCTCCGTAGAGTAGGACCGGGCGTGCGTAAAAGCCATAATAGTTTTTCAAACCTTCTGTGTCACTCCAAATCCTTCAAACTCTTCGTCCTCCGTGTCACTTACAAACAAAGCCACTAATGATGCCGGTAATACGTGGGGCCCTTCATCATCCCGTGATCGAATCTTTGTCTTTTATGTAAACAACTGCCGCGCTGCGCCGCCCCGCGCCACTGACGTCACTTGAAATTCAAATTACAGTAATCCCTTGCTACATTGCGGTTTCACTTTTTTTTTTATTTTGAAAATTTGTGAAAAAATTTACATATAAGTCGCTCCTCTGTATAAGTCGCCCCCCCACCCAAACTATAAAAAAAAACGTGACTTATAGTCCGAAAATTACGGTACATACCTTCTTAGGTCTACCTCGGCTGATGACTGAAGAGAAACTAACAGTGTGTAGCCGAAGCAGGCTTATGCAGTGAGTGACACGTACTAGACACGTTGTGATCAATGTTTTCTGAGTAACTGTGTTCTGAAGATTACCCGTCAAAATCATGTTAGCTTCCCAAGTTTTTATTGTGTATTGTTATGCGTTGAACAGTACTTAACTTTATTACTGACAAAATAAATTAAAATTACATAAAATACAAATAATAAATAAATTAAAATTATTTTATATATTAAATAATTATTATGATAATAATTGGTTTACTTTACAGCAGGGGTGTCCAAACTACGACCCGCGGGCCAACTGCGGCCCGCGGTCCAGTTTTTATTGGCCCGCAGCAAATTCTGAAAACATAATTGAATATGGCCCGCACAAGAAGCTAGAGCTCAGTTTCAACACTAGATGGAGCCCGCTACACAAATGAAATCAAGCGAAGCGTTCGGCGTCCCATTAGCCCCCCCCCCCCCTCGGAAGAGAAGCGAGCGCGCAGCGTTCGACGTCCCATTAGCACCCCAAGAAGAGAAGCAAGCGCGCAGCGTTCGACGTCCCATTAACCCCCCCCGGAAGAGAACCGAAAAAAAATATTGGCACCCGTTACTAAATATGGCCCTCCTTGCAAAAAGTTTGGACACCCCTACTTTACAGCTATAAGGCTTAATTAGCATTATCACTAATGCCAATTAACACAATGACTTCTTGATTTCCAGAATTTTTCACTTTTTTGGGTTACCCGACCATTATCCCCGAAAATTTGTAAATTTCCCCCTGGGTATCCTCGCACCCCCTAGGAAGCATTCTCGCACCCCTAGGGTGTGTGAGCAACCCTGGTTAAGAACCACTGTTATACAGGAACACTAGAGTTTAAATGTTCATGCATTTCCATTCCAATGGATATTTCCATAAAGGTTAATAAAATATAATGGAAATTAATTCAACTCTTTGTTTCTTACCATACCAGCAGACTGGAAAGATGGGCTTATTGCTGTCATCCCCAAAAAAGGAGATCTTAGAGACTGCAACAACTACAGAGGCATCATGATGCTATCAACACCGAGCAAAGTGCTAAGCCGCATCATCTTAGGAAGACTACGGAAAGGGGTTGATGAGGAGCTCAGAGAAAATCAAGCTGGTTTCAGAAATGGAAGATCATGTATTGACCAAATTGCTACCCTTAGGATCATTTTAGAACAATCGAAAGAATGGAACACCCCGGCTTACATAAATTTCATAGACTTCGAAAAGGCGTTTGACAGCGTAGACCGGAAGCTATTATGGAGCTTAATGGCACATTACGGAATACCCCATAAGTTCATCAACATCATCAAAAGCTTATACCAGGACATGCAATGCCAAGCGCTGCACCAGGGACCAACACAGAAAACATTCACCGTGCTCACTGGAGTGAAACAGGGATGTCTTCTTTCCCCCTTTCCATTCCTCCTACGCATTGACTGGATCATGAAACAAACTACCCACAATAAAATGACAGGCATCCAATGGACTTTGACAGAACAACTAGAAGACCTGGACTTTGCTGACGATATTGCTCTACTCTCACACAGCCACCAACAGATACAGGAGAAAACTCAACTACTCGAAAAAACAGCAGCAGGACTGGGAATAAAAATAAACGGGGCAAAAACCAAAGTAATGCGAGGTGGGCGAGAGGAGGGTGCTAGCCAGGCTTGCATCCATCAGGAACAACCCCTCTCACGCAATGCATCTGTTAGAAAAATGTATATATATGTTATCATGCGTTCTCTAATCAATGCCTTACCGCAATATTACTGCATTATATGCTTGCTGTTTGGCCTTGCTGTTTTTATGATGTACCACGGAAGGACAGTTCCTTTCTAACAAAGACCACTTTGTTAGACAACATGCCTCATTGCTGTCTTGCACCCCAGATGAACCTCCAAGTGACCATTAAAGTCAGGGTTTCCTAACTATCTTGATCGTAGGATTAGGTTGGAATGTATATAACCAGTAATAAATAACTTAGTTTGTTGCATCCTACACAATGTCGTAAAACTTCCCTTGCTATGTTTTTACTTGAGGTCAAAGGTTTTCTCTTCTGTATCCAGTCCACTCAAACCCCTCTTCCCAGATGTCTTTATTAGTATGTAAACACCTAGTGATTTTTCCTTACGAGGCAAAGCCCACATGCTTTCCCCCTCCTTTCTTTAGGGGCTTGTCTCACACTGTGGGTAGGGCAAATCCAAATAAAAAGAGCGGGAGTGCCTACAGATATTTAGTGTGTGTAGAGATTGTATTAAGCTATCTGTACTGCACTCCTCGCGAGAAAAGACTTAATATTCTGTCTCACTTGTGGTTTGTTTGCTGTTGCTCTTCTCTTAATAGTTATTCAGTCATTGAAATAAACCTGACAGAAATTGGGGGCTCGTCCGGGATCTCGACACGCCTTGAACGGTTCCAGCGGGCTCTTCGACGCAGGTGACAATCCTCGGCCGAGGTAAAACAAAAGCCCTTTGACGGGACTGTCTCGATCAGTCCGGCTGGACACCGGGAGGGTTGACGAGATCTTCCGAGGAAGAGAATCAGCAGACCGTGAGTAGGAATATTAATTCTACTAAATAGAAACAGTTAAATTCCGCAGGGGCGGATGTGGAGCCCCCTAGCTTTCAAGCTAGTTAAATTCTGCAGCAGGAGGGGCGGACTCCTCTGTTATTAAAAAAACAAAACAAAAAAACCTTGAGAATTCTAGACCCTATCAAGTACAACTAGAAACAGTTAAATTCTGCAGGGGCGGATGTGGAGCCCCCTAACGTTTTATGTTAGTTAAATTCCGCAGCAAGAGGGGCAGACTCCTCTGTTCTTAAAAAAAAACGCGCGTGGTATGCTTGTGAACGGTTTGACTGAGAGTGATCTCATTTGAGCGCTCCTCTTAAATAGTAAGCGAAAGTCCCTACCCCGACATGAACTAAAATGCAAAGATTGGAAAATAATTGAAAGGCAGGATCCCAACCGATTAAAAGAAAGATTTCGATAAATGGGTTAAAAAATATAAATTTGAGGGACAACCAAATTATTAGGACTTAGAGGTGCCATAAACGAAACAACATAAATAAATCTTAAAGAAATTAAAGAAGGCATCTGATGATGTAGTGTTTTGGGAGAGAGAGAAAGGAAGAGAGAAAGAGAGAGAGAGAAAGAGAGGGAAAGAGAGAGAGCTCAGAAAGCACTGTATTGCAGGTAGGAAGATGATGAGACTGGGCCTAA
Source organism: Syngnathus typhle (assembly GCF_033458585.1). NCBI lineage: Eukaryota > Metazoa > Chordata > Actinopteri > Syngnathiformes > Syngnathidae > Syngnathus > Syngnathus typhle. The sequence goes on from NC_083744.1 coordinate 489,349, forward strand.
CAGTAGGCAGGCAAGAGAAAACCAAAATTTACAGAGTTAGAGAAGAAGGGAGAAGTCTAGAGAAAATAGAGAAGCACGTAGAGAAAACACATGCTACAAATTCAAAACTAAAGATCATAGCGGGAAGAATACATAAATCATGCCCTCCATGCGGAAAAAGTAGTAATAGACAAACAAAAACGAAAACAAATGAAAGCTTCAAAACACACTTTTCTGGTAGATCAGGATAGTGACACTTTTTACCAAAATGCAGGCAGAGGACAGAAAGGCCAGAGAGGGCGAGCAATGTCTAAAGGAGGCTTTAGAGGCCGAGGAAGAGGAGTTGTGCAACCTCCAATAAAATGCTGGAATTGCGGAGAAAACGGTCACATGGCACGTGACTGCACAAATTAACAGAAACACTATGACTAGGCCAAAATCAAATCAGATCAGGTTTCCATGTAATGAAGTGGGAACCTGGCTGCCAAAATTAAGGAGAAAATTAGCTTAAATATACGGAGATATTTATGTTAAAAGGATAAAGTAAGATAAAGAAACATTGAAGTTAAAATTTGCTAAATAAATAGAAAAGAATTACAAGTAGTTTCTAAAAGTGAAATAGAGAATAAATCAGACAAGTAATACGAGCAAAAATATGTTCTTAGTGCTTCTATGTGTTCTTATATGTTGTGCGTCATCCTTTTGTGCTGGTGTGTGTGTGCGTGTGCGCGCGGAGGATCCTCATGAATGGGTGTGTGTATGAGTGCGAGTGAGATGTGTGTTCTGTGGAAGAAATCAGTAATGGAGAATGTTCTGGAGGCTGTTGAGCAATAATAGGGAAATTGAGAAGTGGACGATGATGTGTTTAAGTTTGTTGGAGAAACTAAGATGAGCAGTGTGTGGCAGTAGAGAAAATAAGACGTGTGTGGCAGAAAGTGACTAGAATGGTGGCTTGATAGGACGAGAATGAGACAGCAAATGTTGTGTAGAAGACTGAAAGATGTTGAAGGTGAACATGATAGGGGAGGGCAACAGCAGAGTTGGCCTGCCCTTTGAGAAGGTGAAACTGATAAGCGTGCCTGCGCTCACGCGTTGTCGCGGGGCTGTCCGCGTGGGCCTTTGCTATGCTCGTGTGGGCGGTGGGCCGGCATCATGGTTGTTGCAGGAAATGGCCAGCCTGTGACCAATCAACATTGATGCTGCGCCCCCCCCCCCTTCGCACGAGGGGTGCTGTGGCTGCAGGCGAAACAGGGACAGTGTGATTTTCTCAGAGAGTGATGCTTAAGGAAGATGTGACAATATTTGCATGAAGGATAAAAGGCACTGATGGGAAAACAAAAGTATAACCAAAACGTCAAAACAGGGGATGACGTTTGCGCAGCGTTGTTTGTTTGTATCGTTTGTGAGCTGTGTCTCTGCTGTAAGTTTTTGTGTTGTCTGTGTACTGTCAGTGTTATGTGTTGAAATTGGCTAATGTAGGTGCACAAAAGAATTGATTTGCACCGCAAAACAAAAGCAATTTTGAAAAGAAAATAAGAAGAAAAGAAAGGCAAGCAATTTTTTGTGGGCAGGAACTGGTCCACACTGCATTAATGCCTATCCCTGATGAAACCAAATTTGAGAGATGGAAGGAACTTGCTTTCTGGGATTGGATGAAGCAAAATGATTAAATAACAACATTTCAAAGCTAAATTTAGAAGAAATAGTCGATTGGTTGTGTAAGGACTACACAAGTTTTTACATTTGAGGATAAGAGAGTGATTGAGTTAGTTACAGTTAAGAAACAACAACAATTAACTATTATATTAATTTACTGATGGTTAATTTGTTGACTTTTATCTTTTCCAATTAGTGGATTGGTTTGACACCTTGAGGAAGGAAAGATTAGGATGTGGAACACGGGTTGAGACAACCAGTTACACACGCAAAGCATGTGTGCACTGGGACACTGAGAAGCATTTTGAAAGGTGTGTCAAAATTAAATGAAGATGAAATCATATGTAGTAATACAACGCTTTACTACATATGGATTCTCTAAATCGTACAATTGAGTAAAATAAAACATACTTTTTGACTTTTGTTCAAATTACTAAGATTCTCGTGATAAACGATGAGAAACTGATTGAAAAGAAACTACAAGAAACTACAACTAAGCTAGTTGTGGAAGCAGTCCAATTGCCACGACAAATAGCTATGTGCACGTGTGCAGGGCACGCACGAGACTGATAAGGTGTCAAGAGGTAACAAGCTTGCGGACGGAACCGCATAGCTGCAGTGCAAAAGACGCTTCAAATTTTATACACACAAGAAGCGGATTGAATTACTGAAACATTTTTAAAGATGTGCAGCGACAAAGTCCATAGATTGAAATTCAATCATGGACAAAGAGAGGGGCAAGAGTAGAGAATGGCATCTATAAATGACCAGAAGACTGACCTATCCTCCAAAAAACCTATACAAGCGGGCAGCAATATTGAGCCATGGTTGTGTGTCGCATGGCTCAAGAGGAGGGATAATGGGGCAGTTCAGTCAGCTTTATACATCATGTGAATTTGATTCATATTCAAAACAGTTATAAATTTTTTTTTTTGAAGAGCTTGTTTAACATGCAATCCACAGGGTTATACTGCCTGGTCATTAAAGATGCATTCTCAAAATGGTTTGAATTGGCTTCAACAAAAACACTGAATGCCTTAACAGTGGCAAAAACGTTATGTAAAGAAATAATACCGAGATATGGGATTTCGGAAATTAATTCTCGTGACAGAACTGGTATAAAGTGTGAAAATGTGCATGGGAAAAATGGAAGATCATGGACAAAATGTTTAGACCTGGTCAAACTGTACTAAATATTACAAGTACTGTGGGTTTAACCCCGTATGAAAAATTGTTTGGGCGACAATATAGATTACCATGTTTTAAAACCAAGTGGGAAACTAAGGATGATTCAAATTTGGCATTTACATTTTATATTTATAATTAATATTTTAAAGGCAAAAAGAACAAAGCACGTTCTCATTAAGAGCATTGAAAACAAAACGCTGGTGTTCTTCCACGGGGGAAGGGCCACATTGAATATTGATAATTACATCAACTGCCATTAAAATAGCAGAAAGGTCAGTTGAGGTGGTCCTTGCAAATTACAAAAGGGTAATTTCTTTTGAGGTAACGTTCAATCGGGAAAAAGTGACCCAAAGGGAGCCTTACCTCTTAGAGAAATGCCGGGAACAAGAAAATGGAACAATGACGTTATTGCATGTAAGGTGGCTATCTTTGTTGCCACTTTGTTAACTTCAGCAATATGGTATTTGTGGGAACTAAGTCATAATGAGTAGGGGAGAGATGAGTGAACAAATTATATTGATCACTCCAAAAGAATTATGCTGCATTGTAGCGATTTAAAAGATCAATTTGACCTTTGCAGGATGATCTGCTGTGTCAGATCTGGACTGCCATGAAAGTATGATGTTTATATGTGTACTTTGTCAACAACCGCTGTAGATGTTAAAGAATGGGATGAATATATCTAAAGTGAATGTGGATAATTTGTTTCAGGTAACTAGTATTAGAGTAAACTGCTAAACGAAGCAATTGATTGCTAATGGCAAAACAAGCTGTAAAGACAAACAAAATTTAATATGTCATATGTATGGGTTTGTGACCATTGCCTTATGTTGTACCGTCACCATTGATCAAAGATTGTGTGAAATCTATCACGTATATTGGATTATGAAATGTGTGACAGAGCATTCTTTATAGTAATATCCATTGAAGAAAGAAAAAAGAAGCCATTGCTTTCAGAGAATGTAGTCAAGCTAAATTGTATATGTATCAACATCCCAAGATCTGAAAAAAGAAAAAGCTGGTAAAAACCAAAATATCTTTGAATTTGACAGCCGACGATGATCTGACCGAAATTGATGCAATTGGTGTTCCCAGAGGAGTACCGGATAAGTGTAAGCTGGTGAATCAGATAGCAGCTGGTTTTGAATCCACCCTGTGTTGGTGGTGTACTCTTAACAAAAATGTCGACAGGATCAACTACATCCATTACAACGTGCAGAGGCTTGGAAATTGGACCGAGGCGGGTTTCAGGGCGGTCTACTCCCAACTGGCCGCGACTTCCCTCATGGCTTTCCAGAACCGAATGGCCCTTGATATGCTACTCTCAAAAGAGGGTGGTGTCTGCGCCATGTTTGGTGAGCAATGCTGCACATTCATTCCAAATAATACTGCCGCTGATGGAAGCCTGTCCCAGGCCCTTGAGGGCCTGAGGACCTTGAATGGGAAAATGAAGGAACGCAGTGGAGTGAACACGGAGGTTTGGAACGACCGGCTAAACGTGTTCAGACAGTACCGTACCCTGGTTTCCTCAGTCCTAGTCTCCCTTGCCGTTTTTTCTGCTGTTTTGACCTTGTGTGGATGATGTTGTATTCCGTGTCTCCGGTCTCTATTTAACAGGTTAATTACAACTGCTATCTCTCCAGCAGCTGAGACTTTTTCGTTGCTCCAAGGGGACGACTTTGCGACTGACGAGGGTTGTCGCTCTAGCGATGGCTCCATCTTTGAGGCTCCTCTGGTAAACCTGTCCGGTTTGTTTCCCGACTCTGACATTGATTATTAAGGCTCAATCTCCTCCCGGGTGTAAATTTGTTCTTATGAATTGTGTTCTTACGGCTGAAAATCTTTTTTGAAATGGCCGCTTTTAGGTGATAAGACGGTCTCTGAGAACTTATGATAAACAGGAGGGAATTGTTAGAAAAATGTATATATATGTTATCATGCGTTCTCTAATCAATGCCTTACCGCAATATTACTGCATTATATGCTTGCTGTTTGGCCTTGCTGTTTTTATGATGTACCACGGAAGGACAGTTCCTTTCTAACAAAGACCACTTTGTTAGACAACATGCCTCATTGCTGTCTTGCACCCCAGATGAACCTCCAAGTGACCATTAAAGTCAGGGTTTCCTAACTATCTTGATCGTAGGATTAGGTTGGAATGTATATAACCAGTAATAAATAACTTAGCTTGTTGCATCCTACACAATGTCGTAAAACTTCCCTTGCTATGTTTTTACTTGAGGTCAAAGGTTTTCTCTTCTGTATCCAGTCCACTCAAACTCCTCTTCCCAGATGTCTTTATTAGTATGTAAACACCTAGTGATTTTTCCTTACGAGGCAAAGCCCACATGCTTTCCCCCTCCTTTCTTTAGGGGCTTGTCTCACACTGTGGGTAGGGCAAATCCAAATAAAAAGAGCGGGAGTGCCTACAGATATTTAGTGTGTGTAGAGATTGTATTAAGCTATCTGTACTGCACTCCTCGCGAGAAAAGACTTAATATTCTGTCTCACTTGTGGTTTGTTTGCTGTTGCTCTTCTCTTAATAGTTATTCAGTCATTGAAATAAACCTGACAGCATCTGACCTTGGAGAACTTGAGCAGCTCCTTCAGTCAGAGACTCAGACTCCCCCCGTGTAAGAAGGAACGCTACCGCTGCTCCTTCATCCCCACCGCAATCAGGCTGTACAATGACAACCTGTAAACACATCCTTCTGTGCAATACTTTCCCCATAATGTGCAATTCTTAATCCCAATGTGCAATTTAAGCCCAATGTGCAATATCCTCTGCCACACAATGCCTAGATCTATTTCACTTCCATAACCCGTGCACTATTTCTTTTATTTCTTTTATTAGCATTACTAAACTCATACACTTCATACACTTTATGACACTTTACCACTACTTTTTTATCTTCTTCTTTTTGTAAATATTCATAGCTTATATTTTTAGTTTTACTACAATTGTTGTTATTTTTCCATATTTTTCTTTTTATATTGTATTCTTTTTTTATGCCAGAGGACTACGGTCCAGAAGTCTCTTTTTGCACCTTTATCCCCCTACTTGTACCTTCCTGTAAATCGGGCTGTTGTTACATGCAGTTTCTCACACGTGAGATTAATAAAGTTCCTCTTATCTTATCTTAAACAACAAAAACACAAACCCCATCAACCTCAGGGGCTGCCCACTGGAAGAGGTAGACAAATTCACATACAGGAAGTTTAATTGCAGTGGACGGTGGAACGGAGGAAGATGTGAAATCAAGAATAGGGAAAGCAAGAACAGCTTTCAACATATTAGATAAGATCTGGAAAACCAAAACCATTTCACTCAATACTAAACTCAAAATCTTCAACTCCAACGTCAAAACAGTGCTGCTATATGGATCAGAAACATGGAGGACCACAAAACACATCACCGCTAAACTGCAAACCTTCACTAACCATTGCCCAAGACTCATCCTCATAATCTTCTGGCCCAACCGCATCAGCAACACCAGCCTAGGGGACCGCACCAAACAAGAAGCAATAGAGATACAGGTTTTGAGGAGGAAGTGGAGCTGGATAGGACATACCCTGAGGAAAAACAACATAGATAGATAGATAGATAGATAGATAGATAGATAGATAGATAGATAGATAGATAGATAGATAGATAGATAGATAGATAGATAGATAGATAGATAGATAGATAGATAGATAGATAGATAGATAGATAGATAGATAGATAGATAGATAGATAGATAGATAGATAGATAGATAGATAGATAGATAGATAGATAGATAATAATAATAATAATTCATTATATTTGTATAGCGCTTTTCAAGAACCCAAAGACGCTTACAGGGAACAATGCAAAGACATACATGGGGGGGGGGGGGGAGGAGGAAACAATCGGATAAACTTAAGAGGAGGAAAGCAGTTATGGGTAGGGGAGGTCATAAGCTTGGGAGAAGAGGTATGTTTTTAGACGGGACTTAAATATGGGAAGTGTGGGTGAGTCACAGACAGACTGGGGGAGAGAGTTCCAGAGTCGGGGTGATGTGCAGGAGAAGGCTCTGTCACCGAAGGATTTGAGTTTGGATTTTGGGACTGTCAAACGTGAAGTATTGGAGGATCGGAGGGGACGGTTGGGGCAGTAGGGGACAAGGAGGTCGGATAGGTAAGTGGGAGCCAGGTGGTGAAGGGCTTTGAAGGTGAGGAGGAGTATCTTGAAGATGATACGCTCCTTCATGGGGAGCCAGTGAAGAGAGTGGAGAACAGGAGTGATGTGTTCACGGGACCGGGTGTGGGTAAGGAGGCGGGCAGCAGAGTTTTGGACTAGTTGAAGTCTATGGAGTGAGTGAGCAGTGATTCCAGTGAGAAGGGAGTTGCAGTAGTCAAGCCGGGATGAGATGAAGGCGTGGATGAGAGATTCAGCGGCAGGGAGAGAAAGGCAGTGCCGGATTTTAGCGATGCGTCGGAGGTGGAAGTAGGAGGTCTTGACAACTGAGCTAACATGAGGTTGAAAGGACAGTGTGGGGTCAAAAATAATGCCAAGATTGCGTGCCAGAGGGGAAGGAGTGATGTTTGAGGAGTCAATGGTGAGTGTGATGGATCCAGTTTTATTAAGGGAGGATTTAGTGCCTATGAGGAGGAGCTCTGTTTTGTCACTGTTGAGTTTGAGAAAGTTGTGGGTCAGCCATGCTTTTATTGTAGAGATGCAGGTTTCAAAATGAGTGAGGGAAGGGTTACGGGTTGGTGTCGTACGTATATAGATCTGGGTGTCATCAGCGTAGCAGTGGAAGTCCAGATTGAGTTTGCGGATGACGGTACCAAGGGGAAAGAGGTAGCAGATGAATAGGAGGGGGCCAAGAACTGAGCCTTGGGGGACCCCTTGTGTAACTGGGGAGAGGATGGATGTGTGACCGGAGAGAGAGATGAAATGGTTTCTGTTGGTGAGGTAGGAGGTGAGCCAGTCGAGTGCAGTGCCCTCAACACCTAGTTGGCGCAGCCTTTGGAGGAGGATGGAATGGTTCACAGTGTCAAAGGCTGCGCTAAGGTCAAGTAGTAGTAGGATGTTGAGGGCACCAGAGTCTGCAGAAATGAGGAGATCGTTGGTGACTTTAACTAGAGCTGTTTCAGTGCTGTGAAGTGGGCGGAATCCGGACTGGAAGGGTTCATAGAGGTTGTTGGACTGGAGATGGGTGTGGAGTTGGGCGGAGACAATGCGTTCAAGGGTTTTGGAAAGGAATGAAAGGTTGGAGATGGGACGGTAGTTGGAGAGGTTGAGTGGGTCCAAGGTGGGCTTTTTGAGAATGGGGGTGATGGCTGCAAGTTTATAGACAGCGGGAAAGTGACCAAGGGATAAAGACTGATTAAAAAGGGTGGTGAGGTGGGGGAGGAGGACAGGGAGGCAGGCCTTAGTTAAGGTCGTTGGAAGAGGGTCAAGAGAGCAGGTGGTTGTCTTGGATGAGGTAATGATGTCTAGGATAGTGGAGGAGTCAACAGGGGAGAAGGCAGTGAGAGAGGGAAAGGGCGGGCGGTCAGGAAGTGGGGGCAGGAGGGCAGGGGAGGAGGAGTTATTGATGATGTCGGTCAGAGAACTGTTGATTTGGGCGATTTTGTTGTTGAAGTTGACAAGGAAGGAGTTACAGAGGGCGGGTGAGGAGGGTGGCTTGGTGGCTGGAGCAATTTGTTGATGGTGGAGAAGAGTATGCGGGGGTTTCGGTTGGTGTTATTAATGAGAGATGAGAAGTAAGCAGATTTGGCAGCAAGAAGAGCGTCACGGTAGGAGGAGATGTGTTGTTCAAAGGTTTCGGCATGGACGGTGAGGCGGGTTTTTTTGTAGAGGCGTTCCAGTTGACGGCCAGTTTGTTTCATGGTGCGGAGTTCCGGTGTGTACCAAGGGGCAGAGTTAGTGAATGTAACAGAGGAAGTTTTCCAGGGGGCTAGGGAATCAAGGGAGTCAGAAAGGATGTTGTTGAGCGTGGTGGCAAGGTCATCAGGGGAGGAAGAAGTGGGGTCGGAGGGAAGAGCAGAGGATAAGAGCTGGCAAAGCGTGATTGGGTTTACAGTCTTGATGTTGCGGTAGGAAATGGTGCGCTTTGTGGATTTATGAGGCGAGGGTAGAGGGGCGGAGAAGAGGATGCAGAGATGATCTGACAGTGGAAAGGTGAGAGGACGGGGGCTGGATGTGAGTGGAAAGGAGGAGCATACTATATCCAGGGTGTGCCCTTTGGTGTGGGTGGGGAAGGTGATGTGCTGGGTGAGATGAAAGCATTCCAGAACGGAGATGAAGTCAGATGTCAGTGGAGCAGTTGGCTGGTCGATGTGGATGTTGAAATCACCGATTAGTAGGAGGCGGTAGGAGACTGAGGATACGATGGTGAGAAGTTCAGAGAGTTCAGAGAGAAAAGACGGATGTGACTTGGGGGGGCGGTAGATAAGAACGGCAGTAGTAGAGTTGGGGAGGGAGAAAGCGAGATATTCAAAGGATGAAATAGATGGGAGGTTGAGGTCCAATTCAGTGATTGATAGGGACCGCTTATGGAAGACAGCGATACCACCTCCTCGCCCAGAGAGGCGGGGTTTGGCGATGTAGCTGTAGTTAGACGGAGTGGCTTGGTTGAGAGAAAAATAGTCCAGAGGCTGTTGCCATGTTTCACAGAGAAGGAGCAGATCCAAATTATTGTCCAATATTAGTTCGAAAATAACTAGTGATTTGTTGGAGAGGGAGCGACAGTTCAGCAGTGCAAGGGAGATGGATGAAGGAGCGGGGGTGGGGGAGCGGAGATTGTTGAAGTTCACAGTACGGAAGGTGGGGGTGACGGGGGGGCGAGAGTTAGTCCAGAAAGAGGGGATGGGTGAGCCATCAGGGAAATGTCGTTTAAAAGATAGTCCGGAGCTACGGTGGATGTAGCGGCGACGGCGGAGGATCCCAGCCTTGCTGGCAGCTGAGGCAGCAGCAGCAGGGAGACGGTGATTATTGTTGAAATGATGAAGATCAGCAGCAGTGTAGACAAATGGACGAGAAGTTAGTGGAATGGAAGGCCGGAGAAGCAGAAGTGATAGTTCATGCAGGAGATGAGACGTGAAAGCAGCAGGGAATAATCCAGATAAAATGGTAGAAATGGCTAGTAGCTGGTTAACTAGAAGTTTGTAGGCAGTGAAATGCATGGAAGCAGCAGTGGACCGAGTCGTGATGTTGGTGGAGTGGGTGGTGGTGTTGGTCAATCCCGACTGTACCCGTGCAAACGGCACGCCCCAGTGTGTCATGGCGGCCCACAGCCGAGCCACGACCGGCGAGCTCGCAGCGAGCGGGTGCTCCCCCCGAGGACGCCGGCCAAGTGGCCAGCAAGTTGGGTTGGAGCCGCTTGCCGAGCCAAGAGCAAGCAGTTACAGGCTCAGAGCCGGGAGGTAGTAGGGTCCGGTGGTGGGTTGGCTAGCTGGCTAGCGTAGCTCGTAGTCAGAGGGAGCGGGATCGAAGAAGTGCGAGCAGAGCTCCAGAGATACGCGGTGGGCAGGAGAAAAGGCGAGAAAATAAAAGAAAACAAGAAACGAGCACACTTAAAACGGGAAAACACAAAACAGACGGGGGACAAACAAATAGCGGACACGGTTTTCGGGGTAGAAGCGGCAGTCAACAGTCCAGACGCCAGCGTTGCTCTAACCCGGAAGACAAGAAAAAGGGGTGTGTGGGGAATGATGAGAATTAGATAGATAGATAGATAGATAGATAGATAGATAGATAGATAGATAGATAGATAGATAGATAGATAGATAGATAGATAGATAGATAGATAGATAGATAGATAGATAGATAGATAGATAGATAGATAGATAGATAGATAGATAGATAGATAGATAGATAGATAGATAGATAGATAGATAGATAGATAGATAGATAGATAGATAGATAGATAGATAGATAGATAGATAGATCTTTGTCATTGTAACATGTACAACGAAATTTAAAAAGTGCCAACCGATCCGCGCATGAGTTAAAAAAATAAACAGAATAAATAGAATAAAAGATTTTAAAAATACAAGATAAAACCCACAGAAGAAGAACATACACAGGCATAATCATTTACGTTTAGCTGCATTCAATGCGTCTACCGCTGTAGGGTAAAAACTGTTGGCAAAAACTGGCTATAAACAAACGGGCATTAAAATGGAACCCAGAAGGCTAAAGAAGCAGAGGGAGACCCAAAAACAACTGGAGAAGGAGCACAGAGCTGGACATCAAGAAGATGGGACTGTCGTGGAAACAGCTGGATGAAATGGCACAAGACAGACGAGGGTGGAAACTCTTCATCGATGGCCTATGTTCCGAAAGGAATGAAAAGGCCTAACTAACTAACTAACTAACTAACTTTGATTCTTATTACAAATGCAGTGTATTTTTGAACTGCAAATGATAAATGCTCATTCAGTGAGACAAAAAGAAATGTGGAAAAAGTGCATCATATACATAAATTAAAAATGCATCAATAATGGTTTTATAATCGAATCGTAGCCTCTGAATCCTAATCGAATCGTGAGGTGCCTCAAGATTCCCACCCTTATTTGATTCTATAGAACATCATTTTTTTTGTTTCTTACGTTAGAATATTTTGGATTTGACAAGAACTTTTGCTCAGTAATCAAAACGCTTTATACTGACATCTGTCAGGAACGGAATGGAGCAGGGCGACCAAATGCAGCTTGGCCAGGGTTTATTGAGGTAACAGGGAGGTAGGTGGGGAACCGACGACACAGACGGGAGAGAGACTCACGGCCAGCAGACACAGACAGACCGACCAACAGAAGTCCACTTGGACAAGGCTAAAATACTGACCGTGAGCCTACAGGCAGACCGAGGGAAAACCAGACGACAGGAACACTGGGCACGGACCGGGACGGAACAGAACCGTAGACACCGACAAGGAGGAACACACGGGCAGGGTTTAAATACATCAGGTAACAAGAGGGAGCAGGTGACAGACATGACGATAACGAAGGGGTGTGGCTGAGGGAAGTTGACGGCCGAGCGTGCTCTGGCATGGGGGTGACAGACATCTATAGTAATGTGTCGCTGAACCCAGGGTGTACACCTAGAATTATGGTAATGCGTGGAATACGACAAGGGTGTCCGATTAGTCCCAAATCATTCGTTCTGTGTACACAGCTATTGTCATATCTTATAATACATCATCAAGATTTTCAAGGCATAACTTTTTTTCACCATGAGTTTCCCTTAAGCCAGTTTACAGATAAATCCATTGTTGACATGGCTTTGCAAATTATCTCAGGCTTTTCAAAAGCTTCAAGTCTTCACAGAAATATAAATAAATGTGAATTACTTGTGTATTGACACACATATCATGTCGATCCCTGTTAAAAAAAGTTAAATATCTAGGGATTAAGTTGATAAAAGATGAAAAACAGAGGGAAGCGTTGAACATGAAAGAAAAAATCGATCAAATGCAAACATCATTAAATGATTGGCTGAGTAGACATCGCTCTATTTTTGGACAGAATTTGTTAACGAAAGCTGAAGGTGTTTCTAAATTGATATATCCGTGCCAATCCCGCTAAGATGATCATAAGAATGTTAAGAAAATGAATTCAATTATATACAAACTCATCTGGAGAAATAAAACACACTATGTGAAAAAATCCCAGCAAGTCAAAGAATACAATATGGGAGGTGTTAAAACTGTGGCTTTTGAGGCTATGATGGGGACTTTTAAATTAAAATGGTGAAAATAATTTATGCTCAAGCAAACTTATATATGGTATCATATTCCACATAACATCTTCAAGAGAATGGGTGGCCAAAACGTTTGGCTGAAATGTGATTTTGAAATTTCAAAACTATCAGTTAAAATGTCTGAGTTTCATAAACAAGTTTTACAGTATTGGAAAATGGTGTTTAGCCGTAACTTCACCCCTCATTGTGCCACCTTGTGAAATAATAGAGCAACTGTGTTAAAAGAAAAAGTCATTGTTCAACCAAAGGTGGTTTGACCATGGAATTTTCTTTGTACATGACATCTTGTGTACAAAAGGAGAAATTCTACAATTGCAGGATCTGAGAAACACATTTTAATTGTATTGTATTTTTTCTAATGTCCAAATAAATCTTCCAACCTTAAGAATTGGGAAGTTGAACATTACAGACATAAACTGTGATAACAAATACAAAAGGTCAAATAGACAAACTATTAAAGGTAAAATATTCAGATTATAATCAAAAAGTCAAATACTAAATATTCAAATAATAAATCAAACAATACATACAAAACATTTCTTGAATTCTTGAATCTTGAAACACCGAAAGTCAAAGATATGCAATTTAAGATCCTCAATAATTTGAGGGGTGGATTTGGTTTTGAGCTTGATTTGTGTGAATTATGTAAAGAAAACAGAAAAAATGGAACACTTGTTTTCTCTTTGCAGTATATAAAATCAGTTTTGGAAGGAGGTACGCAGTTGGTTGAGTAACAAAATTGATGGCCTGGAACAATTCACAATCGAAGACATTCTTTCAAACAAATCTAAACTTACCAAAGACATTTCATTGCTAGTTAATATCCTAATTGTCAAGGATAAATACCATACTCACAAAAAATAAATGGTGAAAACAACTACCCAATTTAGATTTTTTTAAAAGGGAGGGTAAAATGTATACATCGTCCTTATGCCAACTGAGGAACTCTAATCAGAAGTGTCGGGTTGCGTGACCAAGAGGGGCGATAGATGGATTGTTCCCAGAAAAATGGCCCTGGCTGCAATTGCAAAGTCCAACCACAGGGTGGTGCCAGAAACCTTGACGATGCCTGTTCTGAGTGGCATAGATAGAGATTCACAAGTTCAGACCTTTTGTATTATTTAGTTGCTTAGCTCAAATATATTCAGTGACAGCTTGTTATACTGCCGAATGTCAAAGTAGGAATGCCCACAACCACAGGTTAGTTATGGTTGTGTGTAATGAGAAATTATTCTTGTTTTAATAAGTGATGATTTGTTAAAAATGTCAAATCAGTATGGTTATTCAACAATGATGATTTGTTAAAAATGTTAAATCAGTATGGTTATTCAACAGTTTTGTTAGAAATGTAAAATCAGTATGATTATTCAACAACTATTTGTTAACCAGCTCAGTGGCCTAGTGGTAGTGTCCGACCTGAGACTGGAAGGTCGTGGTTTCAAACCCCGACCGGGTCATACCAAAGACTATAAAAATGGGACCCATTGCCTCCCTGCTTGCCACTCAGCATTAAGGGTTGGAATTGGGGAGTTAGATCACCAAATGATTCCCGAGCGCGGCACCGCTGCTGCTCACTGCTCCCCTCTCCCCCAGGGGATGGATCAAAATCACATGGGGATGGGTGAAATGCAGAGGACAAATTTCACTACACCCAGATATGTGTGGGATGATCATTGGGACTTTAACTTTAACTTTTAAAAATGTTAAACCAGTATGGTTAATCAACAATGATGATTTATTAAAAATGTTAAATCAGTATGTTTATTCAACAGTGATGATTTGTTAAGAATGTTAAATCAGTATTGTTTTTCAACAGTAATGATTTGTTATAAATGTTAAATCAGTATGGTTATTCCACAGTGATGATTTGTTAAGAGTTAAGTACAATCTGTTCAGATCAGAGATGTCGTGTGAAACCAACGATGATTTACATTTATGGATTATTGAAGTTATATTCTTAAAATGTATGTATTCAAATTTGAAAGGTGTTTCATTCATTGAATGTAGGGGAAAGGTCACATGTGTTGTTTGTGACAACCCGGTGGAATAATTGGGGGAAAAAAGGAAGTAACGGCCAGGGGCGCTAAGAGTCTTTCGCAGTATGTGCAGAAAAAGTCCAGCTGTTAGCAGTCCTTCTCGAAGGCCACTGAAACCAGCAGCAGATTCCAGTTTACATGGGAGGGAATGAGCTGAAAAAGCAAATCTCACAATCGCTGCGGTTGCAATTCTCAAGTAACATTCCCAAAATTTCCGTGAGGGCACCTCACGTGCCAGTGAGGGGATGCCTGGCGAGTGGCGGGAGGCCAACTGTCTATAAGAGTGCCAGCTCGGGACAGTTGAGGGCTGCTTCCCACAGAAAACTTTTCCAGGAGCATGTGGGTGTTCGAGTAATCTGAGTTTTTTCAGCTCCTGGACTCTTAGTGTTAGACGCAAGATCGCGAGCTTGGATTAACTTGGATTTACTCAAAGAATTGGATTTTTCTACATTTTACAAACCTTATTTGATTAAAGTTGGGAAATTGTGTAAAATATAGATAACCAGGTCAGTGGCCTAGTGGTAGTGTCCACCCTGAAACTGGAAGGTTGTGGGTTCCAACTATGGCAACATTAAAACTCAGCTCAGTGTCCTCGGGGTAGAGTGTCCGCCCTGAGACTGGAAGGTTGTGGGTTCAAACCCTGGCCGGTTCATACCAAAGACTATAAAAATGGGACCCATTACCTCTCTGCTTGGCACTCAGCATTAAGGGTTGGAATTGGGGGGTTAGATCACCAAATGATTCCCGAGCGCGGCATCGCTGCTGCATTAAGGATTGGAATTGGGGGGTTAGATCACCAAATGATTCCAGAGCGCGGCATCGCTGCTGCTCACTGCTCCCTTTTCCCCCAGGGGATGGATCAAGATCACTTCGGGATGGGTTAAATGCAAAGGACAAATTTCACCACGTGTGACGGTCATTGGGACTTGACGAGACTTTAAAAACAAACTACAACGATTTGAAAATCCTTCTCAACCCATATTCAATTGAATACACTACAAATACAAGATATTTAATGTTCAAACTTATAAACTTAATTGTTTTTTGCCAAATAATAATGAACTTAGAATTTCATGGCTGCGACACGTACAGTAGAAGTTGGGAAAGGTGACAGAAAAATACTGAGAAAGCTGAGAAAAGCTCATCAAACACCTATTTGGAACATCCCACATGTGATCAGGCTAATTGGGAACAGGTGGGTACCATGATTGGGTATAAAAGGAGCCTCCCCAAACATGCTCAGTCATTCACAAGCATGGATGGGGCGAGGTTCACCACCTTGTCCACAACTGCGTGAGAAAATAGTTGAACAGTTTAAGAACAACATTTCTCAAAGCAACAT
The DNA here is from genome assembly GCF_033458585.1 of Syngnathus typhle. Lineage (NCBI taxonomy): Eukaryota > Metazoa > Chordata > Actinopteri > Syngnathiformes > Syngnathidae > Syngnathus > Syngnathus typhle. The sequence goes on from NC_083744.1 coordinate 505,284, forward strand.
TGCAAGGAATTCAGGGATTTCAACATCTCCGGTCCATAATATCTTCAAAAAGTTCAGAGAATCTGGTGTAATCACTGCACGTAAGCGACACGGCCGGAAACCAAGACTGAATGACCGTGACCTTCGATCCCTCAGACCGCACTGCCTTCAAAACCGACATGAGTGTGTAAAGGATATCACCAAATGGGCTCAGGAAAACTTCAGAAAACCACTGTCAGTCAATACAGTTCGTCACTACATCAGTAAGTGCGGGTTAACACTCTACCATGCAAACCAAAATCCGTTTATGAACAACATCCAGAAACGCCGCCGGGTTCTCTGGGCTTGAGCTCATGTAAAATGGACTGAAGCACAATGGAAAAGTCTTTTGTGGTCTGATGAGTCCACTTTTCAAATTGTCTTTGGAAACACTGGACGTCGTGTCCTCCGGACCAAAGAGCCGCGCAGATGTGCGAGTCCTGCATTTACACATAGTTGCAGTCACAGACAAGAAGTCCACCGGTGGGGTCAGGCAATCCCGTACCGCAGAGTAGACCATCGTTCCGAAGACAAAGTGTTCCTCTTTGTCACACCCGGGCGGACAGTAGAACCTGCAGAAGACACACACGTGAAATTGACGACAGGCGGTCATGAAACATTGTGTCAAACGTGACTCATGTCATCGAATTGGTGAAGCGGAGGCTGTTGAACTTTCCGGCACTTTCTGTCGGACAAAAGGCGAGAGTTTGTGGCATGTTTTGGGATTGTTGTTTTCGGCAACCAAAGCGGCAGATTGTGTTGCTCACCCTCATGTGCGCATCCCAAGATGTCGAAGCGGAGGCCAAATTCTGGACAATTTTCTAGCGGCAGGATAGAGACGTACTGAGTGATTGCGGGCGTCTCAAGCAGATGAGTCCCACCGCCGATGAACTAGAAATGGAATGTTTCCTTGTTTGTTGTGACAAGATTGAAGGATGCGGTCACAGTCGACTTGATTGGCCCCCCCGCGCTCACCTTACCGTCCGGGTGTTTGGTCCACTTCCTCCTGTCAACGCTCAGTCTCATATCAAGTTTGATGTCCCAGGAGCGAGTATTGTTGCTATTACACCCCTGGGTCACGATCGCCGTCACCTTTCTCTTGTAGCCGAGGTTCACCAGGATCCAGCTGCCGACAGCTGGAGGAGGCAGACATTCCAAAGCTCAGGAGACCAACGTGCCAAGCGGTCAATTTTCTACGTACAATTTCTTGACGGCTTCCAGCAGGACTCCCTGTTGAGGCGGGCTTTTTCTGGGGTGGCGTCTTTCATGGAGGAGGCTTTGAAGGAAGAGTCTGCAACGCTGCCGTCGGCGATGCCCAGACTATCGAGACAGACTGAGGACAGCCAAAAGTCATTTTAATTTGGAACGGACGATTAAAAAAAAATCTGGCCGTCGAACCCCTTGTGGGACTCCTTGCATTGTTTTAGATAGTCTTAGATTCAGTGCAGAGTGGAAGATCACGAGACGTGAATCCCACCTTTCTGTTCACAGCTAGAGACCATCTGCAGATATTTGTAGGTGGCAGGGCAGGACTGGTCCTTCAAAAGCTCAATGTGGCATCTTTGCTGGCTGTTGCACATTTCCCTGTAGCAAGGGAGGATGCCTTCAACTGAGCAGTCCTCTGCAAGTTACGAGACACCAGTGAGTGTAAGTGGGCCTAATACCTCAGTGTTTATTTGCAATGTTTGAGTGTATCAAACAAGGAATTTGGCTTTGGTACAACACAGCCTCTGTTCAACATTTAGGTAACTAACAACACTCAGGACGTGTGAAAAATGACAAATATTCTCCCAGGAGGGCGACGAAAAACTCAAAACTCCAACTAGGGTAAATGAGAAACCTTGAGAAGAGCCCACAGATGGGAGGGTCCCTCTTCCAGGATGACCAGGCTGCAATGGATGCAGAGAGGACACATAGTACAAATATGTACCTGCAGTAGAACCTGTTTAGCTGGTTAGCAAGCCTTGGGCTAAACAGGTTCTACTGCAGGTTTGATCGGTGGGAGGACCGATCAAACCTGCAGTAGAACCTGTTTAGCCCAAGGCTTGCTAACCAGCTAAACAGGTTCTCCTGCAGGTTTGATTGGTCCTCCCACACAACGGGACTTCCTGCAGCACAATCTACATACTCACCTCTCCCCACAACTGCTCTGTCCACACCTCTATCATCATTGTCACCCGCTCTCTCTGTTGCAGAGGCCGCGCCCGCACTCCAGATCCGCGAGGAGGAAGTGCGCCAGATGTTCCGGAGACAAAAGACCAAGAAGGCACCGGGCCCAGACGGCGTGTCACCTTCCTGCTTGAAAGTCTGCGCTGAGCAGTTGGCGCCCACCTTTGCACGGATCTTCCACCGTTCTCTGGAGCTGTGTGAGGTGCCCTCGTGCTTCAAGAGCTCCACCATCGTTCCTGTGGCCAAGAAGCCCGCCATCACAGGTTTGAATGACTATAGACCTGTCGCACTGACATCTTTGGTCATGAAATATTTTTAGAGGTTAGTGCTGAACCACCTGAAGGATGTCACGGGCCCCCTGCTAGACCCCCTCCAGTTTGACTAACGGGCAAAAAGGTCAGTGGATGATGCGGTCAACATGGAACTGCACTACATCCTGCACCACCTGGACACCCCAGGAACGTACGCCAGGATCCTGTTCGTGGACTTCAGCTCGGCGTTCAACACCATCGCTCCTGACATCCTCCAACAGAAGCTCATCCAGCTTGAGATGACCATACTGCTCTTTCCATAATAGCATCCCTGTTGTTCTATGCATTGAAACTATGCATTCATGTAGATTTCCCCCATTGTTGTTCCTCAATAAAAGGCACGACCAAACTGGAGGAATCTCAGCCACACTTGCTGTGTGTCTGGTTTACGCCCTTCTGCAGAAGTCGCTTGCCATCGAAGACATCTCCTGCCTCTGTGAGATTCTTTTCAGATAAATGTTGTGAACCCAACAAAGTGTTTCTAGGAGAGTTCTGCAAGACTCTTTCAACACCGTGACATCAGTACACCAACGTTCATTAATATAGAAACAGATACCACCTCCCTTTTATCTGTAGCCACCTTCTATTAAATCAGTGGTCTCCAACCTTTTTTGCGCCACGGACCGGTTACGTGTCAGAAATATTTTCGTGGCGTTTATATAAATAAATAATACATTTATATACCGTATTTTTTGAACTATAAGTCGCGTTCTTTTTTCAGACTTTGGGTGGGGGGGCGACTTATACTCAGGAGTGAGTTAAAGTAGTAGTTAAAGTTAAAAGTTAAAGTTAAAGTCCCAATGATCGTCACACACACATCTGGGTGTGGTGAAATTTGTCCTCTGCATTTAACCCATACCCGTGTGATTTTGATCCATCCCCTGGGGGAGAGGGGAGCAGTGAGCAGCAGCGGTGCCGCGTTCAGGAATCATTTGGTGATCTAACCCCCCAATTCCAACCCTTAATGCTGAGTGCCAAGCAGGGAGGCAATTGGTACCATTTTTATAGTCTTTGGTATGACCCGGCCGGGGTTTGAACCCACAACCTTCCAGTCTCAGGGCAGACACTCTACCACTAGGCCACTGAGCTAGATTTATGTGAACATATATTTTATGTGATATATGTGAATTCTTTCACAAATTTTTCATTTCATTAAGTTTTTACTTACTTTCTAGTATAATTGATCACTTCACATGTAATTTTCACTTCAAACCGCATGAGGGCGCACTATGGCTGTGGAATACTTGGAGCCTCACTGACAATGAGTTCCATTCACTGACTTCCGAAGTCGGGAGATTTAGGATTTGGAGTGACACAGATTATTCGATAAAGTTGTTATTTATGTTAAAGTTATTTAATATGTAGTTTATTTAGAGTAGCAACGTGTATGTTGTTAGACTTCAGTAGTTTCCGATTTTGTAGGGAGGCATCAGGGCGTGGGGGGGGCGGAAAGAGCAATCCCGGGTGTTTGCGTGTGTTGGCTCACATGTTGAGCTCTTGATTTGTGAAATAAAGAGCCGGCCTTACAAAATTACTCTTTTTTTTTCCACATTATTTTTTGTGTAAAACCTATCAGATATAAAGCTAGATTTTATGATAGTTATTAATGTTAAAATAATTGTAGTCTTCTTCTTTACCAGAAAAGGATCCAAAGCGTGTTCTGCCTTACAGCCCTGAGGAGGACATGTGGCCAGGCGTGGCACACCATCCGTTCCCTGAAGGAGTAATGGCAGAGACTGCAGCACGGACAGAAAGCAGCAAAGTAGGAAACGCTCGCACGCACGCACACACACGCACACACTGGCTCAGTTTTGCTCCTCTTATTTATTGGGTTATTTGTTTATTTATTCATCACTCATATTATTTATTTATTATTTATTGTTTGTGCCTTCTTGTTTTTATTTTGTGTCGTCTACTTGTATGTCTATCGTGTACTATGTCTCGTCACCGTGGGATAGAGGAAACGGAATTTCGGTTTCTTTGTGTGTCTTGACCTATGAAGGGATTGACAATAAAGCTGACTTTGACTTTGAGTTTTGACACACATGAATGTGTGAACTGTATCCAAAAATGACAATATTTTCCTCGCAGCATGAGCTTGCTGAGACAAAACTCATCCCTCTCCAAGCAGAAGAACGAGATGGTGTCCATGCACCAGAGACTCATGGCCAAGCTGGACTTCTTCGACACCACCCTTCATATAGACATGGACAAATACCAGCAGACTGCCACCGGAATTGGTATCGTGTTAACTTTGTTTCTTTGAATGGGAACAGATCATTGGATTAATTTAATTTGAATGCAATTTGATGGTGGACCTTACCAGAAATGGACTGAAGTACAATCAGCGGTGAAGATAGTATTAGAAGTTCCGATGGATTTGAAGTCCATCATCGCCTTATCCAACATGTATTTATACGGTGTGTATTACAGAGTGTGCTTGTGGCCGAGTGGTTAAGGAGACTAGAAATCCATTGGGGTTTCACCTCACATGTCCAGGTACTGCTGAACACGATCCAGATTTTCAAGAATGTGGTGTAATATGAGATACTCATCACATTTGGACCGTGTACATTACACAGTGTGTTGTTATGGCTGAGTGGTTAAGGCGATGGACTAGAAATACATTGGGGTCTCCCCTCGCAAGTTCAAATCCTGCTGACAACAATTCAGATTTTAAATTAGAATCTTGCCAGATCCTCGCAAAATGCATTTTGACAATGTGAGGTCACCCCAATTTTGTTGCTGTGGCCGAGTGGTTAAGGCGATGGACATGATATCCTTCGCGGTCTCCCCTCGCAGGTTCGAGTCCGACAATGATCCAAAATGTTTTAGAACCTAATGGTGTATTATGAGATACTCACCACATGCATTTTAACATTGTGTGTCACAGCGTGTGCTGTGGAAAAGTGGTTAAGGTGATGGACTAGAGTTCCTTTGGGTCTCCCTTCGCAGGTTCAGCGCCTGCTGACAATTCAGATTTCGAATATTCCTGCTAGCTCCTTGCAATATGCATTTTGACAATGTGAAGACCTCACCATTGTGTGTTGTTGTGGCCAAGTGGTTAAGGAAATACACTTGAAATCCGTAGGGGTCTCACCCGGCAGGTTCAGGTCCTGCCGAAGATGATCCATATTGTTTATTAGATTCTAATGGGGCATTATGAGATACTCACCACATGCATTGTAACATTACCCAGTATAGTTTGTGTTGTTGTAGCCGAGTGGTTATGGTCCCCTCTCATGTTCGAATCCTGCTGACAACAGATCAGTTTGAATTTAGATTCTTGCAATATGCATTTGGACAATGTGAGGACTTAGCCAAAGTGTGTTGTTGTGGCCACATGGTTAAGGCGATGGATTTGACATCCTTTGGCGTCTCACCTTGCAGGTTCGAATCCTGTCGGCAACTATATAGCTTATGTATTAGAATCTCGATGTGTTACCAGATTCTCACCATATGCATTTTGACAATGTGAAGACCTTGGACAAATTTCTTAGCTGTGTACCTGTCCCCGAGTGGTTAAGGCGATAGACTATAAATGCATTGGGGTCGCGCCTTGCAGGTTCGGATCCTGCAGACGCCAATTCAGATATTGAATTAGAATCTTACTAGATCCTTGCAATATGCATTTTGACAATATGAGGACCTCACCAATCTGTGTTGTTGTGGGCGAGTGGTTAAGGCGATGGGCTTGCAATGTATTGGAGTCTCGTCTCGCAGGTTCGAATCCTGCTGACTACGATTCAGATTTTGAATTAGAATCTTGCCAGATCCTTGCAATATGCATTTTGACAATGTGAGAACCTCTATAATGTGTGTTTTTGTGGCCGAGTGGTTAAGGTGATGGACTAGAAATCCATGGGGGTTCCCCCTTGCAGGTTCGAATCCTGACACCAATGATACAGCTTTTGTATTAGATTACCGGACCGGCCACATAGACTCTGTCCGAAAGAAGGCCCAGCAGAGGCTGTACTTCCTGAGACAGCTCAAGAAGTTCAACCTGCCGCAGGAGCTGCTGAAGACCTTCTACACTGCCATAATCCAGTCTGTCCTCTGCACCTCCATCACTGTTGAACTGGACTGCCCTTACACCTGTTTATCGACCCCGTGGCCATTTTGTGTGTTTTGGGGCGTTCTCTGATATTGAGGGGTGCTGGTTGGCCGCTGTTACTTTTTTTCCTTTATCAAACCCTCTGTGTAACTCCAAATCATTAAAGTCATCGATCGAGTTGGTTCTCCTTTATGTAAACAAGTCTGACGTCAGCGGCGCGTTGCAGTTAACATTTTTCTACAGGCCCATATGACAATATATAAACTATGTATTAAATGACAATAATATAAACAACAATTTTATCGAACCATCCGTGTCACTCCAAATCAATAAATCCATCAGAATCTTCGTCTTCCGTGTCACTTGAGAAAAAAGAAAAGAAAAAGACAAAAAAAATGACGCCGGAAAGACTACATGTGCCACGGACGTCAGACTAGATATATCAAATAAATATAATAGAAACAACAATTTTAACAAACCATCTGTGTCACTCCAAATCATTAGATCCACCGGAATAGTCATCCTCTGTGTCAACCCTCCCCCCCCCCCCCCAAATAAACAGCTGTCGATTCCTGACCTACGTGCGGCGCTGATGTCAGCCTCGTTGTCAGTTGGCGGCTCCAATTATTCCACAGATCTACGTATATAACTACATTGTAGCATTACCGAAGTACCAGACAAGACGTGGGTTTGGTAACAGGCCGGTGTTGTGCTTGATTTGGTTCCCCCGTGAGATTTTGTTTCCCCTGCCGCGGGAGCGCGCACACCTTATTTGGAAAGCGAAAAACCGATGTCGTACGGCGTCGTACGGCGTCAGCACTACGTTGTTTTCAATAAAAACATGAAGAACTCATGTTTGCGTCAGTCAATTTGAATTTTTATAAAGGATTATTCTCATTTGATGTCTTTAAATTTGTTAGGGTGTTGTTCACTCCAACTTATTTTGCAAGAACCACACTGGAGTCAAGTTAGTCATTTTAGGCACCTGCAGGCGGAGAGTTCACTCGTCGCTGTGCTCACAGCGATGGTCGAATGAAGTCTGACTCAGGCCTCGTCAGGCGCTTATTTATTGAGAGAAACAAAGTGGGGTTGAAAGTGGGGGTTTGGGAACACACAGGTTGGGTGAAGACGGTCCCCTGCTGATCAAAGCATAGCAGGGGACCTTTTACGACGTTCTGTAAACAAAGCAACTTTGATTGCTTCATCTGCAGCTAGTCAATAAGTTGAAATGATTTTAGCACTTTGGTAAACTAATTTTGTCTAGACAGGACAAACTAGTTAAATTATTACAGGTTATATTCCAACATAATCATACGATGAAGATATTCTGCAAACCCTAACAAAATTCATCCGCGTTTTGCCATTGAAGCCGGGTGCGTTCAAAGACCAGTCGTACAGACGGAAAACTCATTCACTTCACCAAAAAGCAACAATATAATTACGTGAGCTCTTTGCATAAACCTCGATGCAAAGAAACTCCTCTTTTTGGGTACAGGCTAAAAGGAGTATATATTACAAAGGGTAGCGTCCCATCCTCATCGCCATTGTAGAAACTGGATGTCCTCTCAGTTTAGATCTTTGAAGTTGAAGCTTTAATAACTTTCATTCACAGTTACAGGTAGTATAACATTGACTCCTCGCTCGTCCTGTTCAACTACAACTCTCACTCCCACTGTTTATTTAACACCCTCTCACTTCCTCAGTCTCTTAAAGGGGTAGCGTCTAATTATCACGACACTACACAAAAATTAGAAAATTTGAACAAGGTCCCTCATTCCTAGGCCAAATTACAAGGGGGGAACAAATCCTCACAGCTGGCCCGTGAGGATATGTTCCCCCCCCTTATTTTGAGAACAGTGAGTGCTGGACTCCGGCTGTTTTTTTTCTGTCTTCCTGGGGGTCCTTTCAGGCTGTGTGCCAAATTTGAACAGGTTCCCTCATTCCTAGGCCAAATTGGACCCCAGCTCTTTTTTTTCTGATGATTTGTGCAGTGATACCGTTATTACTGCACTTTATCAATTTATTTATTTATTAGGTGTCTCAGCCATTCGAACACTTGGGGATGGACCTCATTGGCAAACTGGCTCAGACAAAAGATGGATACTAATATATTTGTGTGATGGTCGATTATTTCACAAAATGGCCTCAAGCCTATCCATTGAGGTCGAAGTCTGCTGCTGATGTTACCGCCTGTATCCTAAAATTCGTCTACCAATTTGAGTCGCCAAAAAGGATCTTGACAGATCACGGCAAAGAATTTGTCAATGCAGTAAGTACAACAGTGTTTGGCAGAAATTATCTTCATCATAGCTGTCAAATACAAGTCCCCGAGGGCATATCTGGCCTGCAACTTTATTTTGTGTGGCCGATGAAAGCAACGAAAGGATGTCGAACTTCATAAAATAGCTGGAGTAAGATTAAAAAAAAAAGTTTCTTACTGCTCATTGTATTTTGTCCGTGTTTTGTGACTGTTGCAGTTGTGGGTGTTGTATTTTCATTCTGTGTATTTGTGATGCAAAGACAGTATAGTGATGGTGTTAAGATCACATTCTCAAACACTATTTCACTGCAAAATTGCCCAACTCAATTACTTATTATTTCCCCTGGCAACTGCAGATCAACAAGAGAGTATGTGAAATGCTTGACATAAAAAGAAGCCTTTGCTCACCATAACTTGGGCTAGGAATGAGGGAACCTGTTCAAATTTGCCACCCAACCTGAAAGGACCCCCAGGAAGACAGAAAGAAAACTGCTGGAGTCCAGCACTCACGGTTCTCAAAACAAGGGGGGGGGGGGACATATCCTCATGGGCCAGCTGTGAGGATTTGTTCCCCCCCTGTAATTTGGCCTAGGAATGAGGGAACCTGTTCAAATTTGCACACAACCTGAAAAGACCCCCAGGAAGACAGAAAAAAAACTGCTGGAGTCCAGCACTCACCGTTCTCAAAATAAGGGGGGGGGGACATATCCTCACGGGCCAGCTGTGAGGATTTGTTCCCCCCCTTGTAATTTGGCCTAGGAATGAGGGAACCTGTTCAGATTTTCCACACAACCTGAAAGGACCCCCAGAAAGACAGAAAAAAAACTGCTGGAGTCCAGCACTCATGGTTCTCAAAATAAGGGGGGGGGGGGGGAACATATTCTCACGGGGCAGCTGTGAGGATTTGTTCCCCCCCTGTAATTTGGCCTAGGAATGAGGGAACCTGTTCAAATTTGGCACACAACCTGAACAGACACCCAGGGAGACAGAAAAAAAAACAGCTGGAGTCCAGCACTCACCGTTCTCAAAATAAAGGGGGGGGGGGGTTAACATATCCTCACGGCTTGACATTTTTTATAGAGTTCTTGTTACAATTTTTATCCCCCCTCCCCACCATCTGTCACTTTGCTTGGGACAAAAGGAGCCTTCAGAACTGAAATTTCTTCTCAACTATTCATTCAAATCAATTCACTCAAATCATTCTCGTTATGAAAGATTTGATCACAAAACATGTGTGGCTTTTTCTTAAATGAACACGTTTGACATTGTTATAGTGTCAGCTTTTAATTATATTGCGCTGTTGTGGCGTGCAAGGACTGGAGTCGGAGGCGGAGTGACAAACGACGGTGCCAACGGCAGTTGTTTTAATGACATTTATAATTATTCTCATTCAACAACGGGCAGACTCTTTTCCCTTTGAGATCCTAACACACACTAAACTAAACAGGAAATTCCCACACGTGTAGACTGTCCCACCGGAACTATGTAACGCGAACTTAGGTTCCGGGTGAATTATGTCAACCCACTACACAAGCCCCCCCAGAATTCACCCATAGTCAAAATCTCCACGCCGGAAAGGGACGACAGCCCGACCACAGCGGGTGTAGGTGGCAGGGGCTGGCAGGGGGTCAGGGGTAGGGGGCGCCGCCGGAAAGACCGCTGGGCTGGACGGTCGTGTTGTCGGTCGGGCAGGCGGGAGCTCGGTCAGGTTGGGGGGGCGAGGCGCTGGGGGGCGTCCGCGGCGTGGGCCTGCGCCAATTCTAATGTCCGGGAAACATCCACGTGGGCAGGCTTAATCCTATCAACCGAGATAGTCTCAGGCCTACCGCCGATGTCCACGACCATGCTCTTACCCCCGTGCTGCAAGACCTTAAAAGGCCCGTCGGAAGGCGGACGCAACGGTCCGCGGTGGGCGTCGTGGCAGATGAACACAAAACCCGCCGAGCGCAGGTTGGTGGGCACCCGGGAAACAGGGGTGCAGTGCTGTGATGTGGGGACAGGTGCGAACGTCCTGGCAACCTCCAGCAGGGAGGACCGCTGCCTGGCCGCCGACCAAGGCGTTGTGGCGTCCAGAATGAAGTCCCCAGGAACTCGTAGTACCTGGCCGTAGACGAGCTCAGCAGACGAGGACTGCAGGTCCTCCTTAGGGGCCGTCCTGAGGCCCAGCATGACCCAGGGAAGTCTGTCCACCCAGTTGCCATCCACCAGACTGGCGCGTAGAGCAGCCTTCATGGAGCGGTGGAACCGCTCGCACAGCCCATTAGCCTGGGGGTGATATGCGGCGGTGCGGTGCAGCTTGACCCCTAAGTCTCTAGCAACCACATTCAGATCTCGGAAGTAAACTGTGCACCCCGGTCCGAGGAGAGGTCTGAAGGTGTTCCAAAGCGTGCGACCCATGTGCCGATAAACGCCCGGGCCACGTCAGCAGCTGAGGTTGAGGAGAGGGGGACGGCTTCAGGCCAACGGGTCGTCCTGTCCACCATGGTGAGGAGGTAGGTGAAACCATGGGAAGGGGAGAGCGGGCCCACAAGGTCGATGTTGACGTGGTTGAACCTCTTCTCGGGGACAGTAAACGGCTGCAACGGGGCCTTGGTATGGCGGTGCACCTTCGCACGCTGACAAGCCACACATGAGTCGACCCAGGCCCGCACGTCTCTCTTCAGCCCTTTCCAGACGAACTTCTGAGCCACCAGCCTCACGGACGCCTTTCTGCCAGGATGGGACAGGCCGTGTATCGCCTCAAAGACAGCCCGCTGCCAGCCGGCAGGGACAAGTGGTCTAGGTTGGCCGGTGGAGAGGTCACACCACAGCCTGACTCCTGAGTCGCCAACCGCGACCTCCTCCAGACGCAGCCCAGTGTCCGAGTCTTTGAGCGACTGGATCCCAGGATCTGAGGCTTGGTCAGCACTCATACTTGAGTAGTCGAGACCCAGCTGAACCGTGTGGATGACCGCTCTAGAGAGGCAATCGGCGACCACATTGGACTTGCCGGCGATGTGTCGGATATCTGTGGTGTACTCGGAGATAAAAGACAGCTGACGCTCCTGGCGGGCGGACCATGGCTCAGTCACTTTGGACATAGAGAACGTGAGGGGTTTGTGGTCGACGAAAACCGTAAACTCACGGCCTTCCAGGGTGGAGTGGAAATGGCGGATCGCCAAACCGGACGCCGAGTAGCTCCCTGTCGAATGTGCTGTATTTGCCCTAGGGACCAGCTGGCGGCTGAAAAAGGCGAGCGGTTGCCAGGCACCACCAACCCACTGCTCAAATACAGCACCAACTGCGTAGTCAGATGCGTCGGTTGTGAGGGCGACCGGGGCTCCAGGCGATGGGTGGACCAACAAGGTGGCCTGGCACAGCGCAGCCTTAGTATCCTCGAAAGCCTTGACCCTCTCAGGGGTCCAGTCGATGTTCTGGTTGGGGGTCTTACCCTTAAGGGCCTCATACAGTGGGTGCATGATGTGGGCCGCCCGGCGTATGAATCGGTGGTAGAATGTAACCATCCCAAGGAACTCCCGGAGCCCCCGGGCCGAATGTGGGCGGGGAAAAGCGGAGACTGCTTCCACCTTTGACGGGAGTGGGGTGGCCCCATTACTGCTGATGAGATGCCCTAGAAACTGGATCGACGGCACTCCGAAGACGCACTTCGCCGGGTTAATGATCAGGCCATGCTGGTCGAGCCTTGTGAAAAGGGCCCGCAGGTGCGCCGCATGCTCCTCCTCCGAGGAGCTGGCGACGAGGACATCATCCAAGTAGACGAAGATGAAAGGCATGTCCCTAAGCGCAGAGTCCATCAACCGCTGGTAGGACTGGGCCGCGTTTTTCAGGCCGAAGGGCATCCTAAGAAACTCGAAAAGCCCGAAAGGAGTCACCACTGCTGTTTTAGGGATGTCGGCAGGGTGCACTGGGACTTGGTGATAACCCCGCACCAGGTCCACTTTGGAGAACAGGTGCTTCCCTGCTAGATGTACCAAAAAGTCCTGAACATGGGGGACCGGGTAGCGGTCGGGCGTGGTGGCATCATTGAGGCGGCGGTAGTCGCCACACGGGCGCCAACCACCGTCTGGCTTAGGCACCATGTGGAGTGGGGAGGCCCACGGGCTGTCAGAGCGCCGAATAATGCCAAGGCGTTCCATCTTGGTGAACTCGGCCCGAGCAATTGTCAGTCTCTCCGGGTTGAGCCGTCGGGCCCTAGCGTAGATGGGGGGGCCTTTGGTCTGGATGTGGTGCTCGACCCCATGTTTAGCTGTCGTGGCGGCAAAGGTGGGCTGTGTATGGCTGGGGAACTCTCCGAGGAGTTTCTGGTACATGTCGCCCTCGGAGAGCGAACTGGAGAGACTCACATACTTCCCCACATCGCGGACACATGCGAAGGAGGAGAAGGTTAACGCGTCCACCAGGCGGCCATTCTTAACATCCACGAGCAGTCCGTGGGCGCACAAAAAATCTGCGCCGAGCAGGGGGAAGGAAATGTCGGCAGTGACAAAGTCCCATGTGAAACGCTGACCCCCGAAACAGTCTTTGTGCCATACGTCCTGATGGGGGTGTCGTTGGCGGATGTTAAGGGCGGGCCATGCAACCCTCCAGCGGCGTCGTCCACTGTAGCCGGCAGGACGCTCCTCTGGGCACCGGTGTCACAGAGGAATCTGCGACCAGAGAGGGAGTCCTCAATGAACAGCAGCCGGTTCTTTTTGCCTGCGCTCACGGCCACTACTGAGCGCAGGCTTTGGCATTTCCCGTTGTGTTGAAGTTGCAAGGGGAGCGGCACCTTTTAGCCTTGGCGCCAAAACGTGCATGGAAGTAGCACAAACCTGTGCTGGTGCGGCTGGCGGTTGCAGCGTGTCCTCTGCCAGGGGAAACACCAGCGCTTGGGGACGTGTAGCTGCGTGTTGGGGCCAGCACATCAGGGGCGAAACGCTGGGTGGCCAAGTAGAAACGGTCTGCTTCCTCCGCCAGAGCATGCGGCTCCGTAATAGTCGTATTTGCGAGGGCCGTTTGGACGTGCGGCGGCATATGTCGCAGAAACAGTTCAATGAAAAGAAAATTCGGCTCTTCCCCACCCAGCAGGTGAAACATCATCTCCATGTGTTCAGAGGGTTTGCTGTCCCCTATGCCTTGAATAGCAAGCAGGCGCCGGGCTCGTTCGGATCGTGACAGTTCAAAAATCCTGAGGAGATAAGCCTTGAGCCCTGCATATTTATCCTGGGCAGGAGGGGAAGTGATGAAACTTACGGCTCTGGCTGCGGTGGAGCTTCCGAGTGCTGAGACGACGTGGTAGTAGCGTGTGGTGTCATCCGTAATTCCCCGGAGGGCGAACTGAGCCTCCGCCTGTGCGAACCACGTTGCCGCAGACGTCTCCCAAAACTCAGGCAGTCTGAGGACGGCGGAATGTGCCATGCCGTTTCGCTCGGTATTGTATTCAGTCCCGGAAACTTCAGCGGGACTGACGTCGGGGTCACCAGTGTGGCGTGCAAGGACTGGAGTCGGAGGCGGAGTGACAAACGACGGTGCCAACGGCAGTTGTTTTAATGACATTTATAATTATTCTCATTCAACAACGGGCAGACTCTTTTCCCTTTGAGATCCTAACACACACTAAACTAAACAGGAAATTCCCACACGTGTAAACTGTCCCACCGGAACTATGTAACGTGAACTTAGGTTCCGGGTGAATTATGTCAACCAACTACACTGTCATGTTAAAGCAAATTAATAAATGCAACAATATTAATTTGCTTTGAAAATACATGAGTAATAAAACAAAATGGATGGATGGATGAATGATGAACACAATTAAGTATAGTCTCCTTTGTAATATATACTCCTTGTAGCCTGTACCCAAAAAGAGGAGTTTGTTTGCATCGAGGTTTATGCAAGAGCTCAGGTAATTATAGTGTTGCGTTTTGGTGAAGTGAATGAGTATTCCGCCTGTACGACTGGTCTTTGAATGCACCCCGCTTCAATGGCAGAACGCGGATGAATTTAAAGACATCAAATGAGAATAATCCTTTATAAAAATTAAAATTGACTGACGCAAACGTGAGTTCTTCATGTTTTTATTGAAAACAACGTAGTGCTGACGCCGTACGACGCCGTACGACATCGTTTTTTGCTTTCCAAATAAGGCCTGCGCGCTCCCGCGGCAGGGGGAACAAAATCTCACGGGGGGGCCAAATCAAGCTCACAAATCAAGAGCTCAACATGTGAGCCAACATACGCAAGCGCCCTGGATCGCTCTTGCCGCCCCCACATCCTCTGCTCAAGTCAAGTTTTTTTCCAGCATCAACATGCCATTTTTAGGGTGCGTATTATACATGGGAGCGCACTATACACAGAAAAAAACGGTATGTTGTTAGACTTCAGTACTTTCCGATTTTGTAGGGAGGCCATGAAGGCAGCAGAGCGGATACACCAAATTATATATGCCGTTATCGATGACAGATCCGCGGGATTGGTGTAATCTTGAGGCGTGCCTTGCGGAGATCAAGCAATGGATGTCTCTCAACTTCCTTCGTCTTAACCCAGATAAAACTGAGATGTTGATAATTGGTCCAACTCGTTATCAACACTTATTCAAGGAAACCGCTATAACTATAGATAACCGTACTATCACTCAGAGCGATACTGTAACTGATCTCGGGGTAATGTTTGACCAAAATCTCTCCTTTCAAAAGCACATTAAGAATATAACCAGAATTGCGTTCTTTCACCTTCGTAATATTGCAAAGATTTGTCCGATCCTCTCGACCGGAACTATTATACATGCGTTCGTCACGTCGCGCCTGGACTACTGTAATGTACTATTTTCGGGTCTTCCTGAGTCCCGCATCAAAAGTCTACAGTTAGTACAAAATGCTGCTGCAAGGCTGCTCTCTCGGTCAAGAACATTTTATCACATTACCCCAATACTAGCCAACTTACATTGGCTCCCGGTCCATTTAAGATGTGACTTAAAGGTTCTTCTATTAACCTATAAATCACTGCATGGCTTAGCGCCTTCATATCTCGTCGACCTAGTTGTTCCTTATGTTCCATCTCGTAACCTTCGTTCGCAAAACGCTACGCTTTTAGCGACACCGAGGGCCAAGAAAATGTCTGCAGGCTCTAGAGCATTTTCTATTCGGCCTCCAGAGTTTTGGAATGCCCTACCAATGGATATTAGGACTGCTACCTCAGTAGAAACATTTAAGACACGTTTAAAGACACATTTCTATGACATGCCCTTTAACTAACCTGTAGTGGCCGATTCGGCTGGAGTTTGTTTTCTCTCCCTCTCCACCCCCGACCTCCCCCCTCCCTGGCCGGGGAGGTGGTTAGGTGGCACCCATGCTGACAGCGGCTATCTGGATTCTCGTGGGCCAATTCAGGATGGGGGAACTGCAGCTCAACCTCCTCGAAGACACTGCCAGGACAATTGAGGGCTTCTTCGGCAGCCTTTCGCTCTGACATGAACATCCACTTTTTATTTCATTGATTTTCATATTGTATCATTTGTGCCCTCTCTGCATCCATTTCAACCTGGTGATCCTGAAAGGGGGATCCTTCCATCTGTGGTCCCTTCTCAAGGTTTCTCATTTTCCCCCGGTAGGGTTATTTTGAGTTTTTCCTTGCCCTTTTGGGAGCTTAAGATCAGGGGATGCTTTGAGAATAATTGTCAATTTTTGTCTATGTGAAGCCCTTTGAGACTGCTTGTGATTTAGGGCTATACAAATAAACTTGACTTGACACATATAAGTCACTCCTGAGTATAGGTCGCCCCCCTACCCAAAGTATGAAAAAAGAACGCGGCTTATAGTCCAAAAAATACGGTATATAAATGTATTATTTATTTATATAAACGCCGGTCCACGGAAACATTTCTGACACATAACCGGTCCGTGGCGCAAAAAAGGTTGGGGACCACTGATTTAGTAGAAGGTGGCTACAGATAAAAGTTTGAGTTTATTTTGAAAAACGTACAGGTCACTTACTTAAGTTCAGACGCACGCAAAACCAATGCAGCTATATAATAACTCTGCTGCAAACATAGGTTAACGCACTTGGGTTGAAAACCCAAGTAGAGATACTATCCACGATACTAACGAGGAACATGCCCTGTGTTGGGGCACGATGGACTGCTTGGCGGGAGAAAGAAAAGGGAGGGGGCAGAAAGGGGAACGCTCACGGAACACATGCGCGTATAACTATTATGTGGATTTTAACCAGGGCTGTGGACTCGGACCCGGACTCGGGGACTCGGACTCGGTCGGACTCTGTCATTTTTGCTGGACTCGGACTCTGTGCTGATTTTGACAGAGTCCACCAAGTCCGACAATAAAGAAAATACGTTCAATTTTACTTTCATCATGCTGCTGAGAATGCGCGTAGGAATACTGTCCACAGCTCTGCTACGGTTACAGAGGCGTTGCTACACTAATAGGAGGGTAGATTGTGTCTGTAGCAACGCTGATTAGCTAAAGAATGCAGTGTGGTGTAAATTAGCACTCAACCACCTGTTCGTCTCCCATTGTTGGCTGACTCACCCGCGAGTGAGATCAGATAAGAGATTCAAGAGTTTTTATTCGCCATGTTTGAGCGTGCCAAACAAGGAATTTGACTTCGGTAAAAACACACCCTCTGTTCAACATTTAGGTGACTAACAACACTCAGGACATGTGAATAATGGCAAAAACAGTGTAGACAAATTCAAAAAGATAACTTGAATTGCCGCTTTCCTGTGGAACAATGCAACTAAACCTTTGCTAGACTTTATCTACTTAGTAAATTAACACACAATAACAATAAATAACTTGTCCTAAACACTTAAACAAACATTGAGTAAATATGGGATAACTTGTACGCAACTACTTCAAACTGTATATAACGCTTGACAAAGAAAAACAGTTCTGTTTAACTAAAGAATGCAGTGTGGTGTAAATTAGCCCTCAACCAGCTGTTCGTCTCCCATTGTTGGCTGACTCGTCCGCGAGTGAGATCAGATAACTTGAATTGCCGCTTTCCTGTGGAACAATGCAACTAAACCTTTGCTAGACTAGAACAAAAACCCCAAAACGACGGCGACGCCTGGTCCATCGCAGATGGCTCAGACATCGATGATGAAGTAAGTATAGTCTGAAATGTTTTTTTACATTTTTACAAATGATGAAAAATGTATCGATCAAAACTCAAAACGAAAATTGCAGATAGTCAGATACATTATTACTTTGGCCATTTCACTAATGATTTTATTTTTTTCTCAGGTTTGTGACAGCGAAAGTGACGCGGAAGACGATCCAATACATGGTGGACCGTGAGGAGTTTCAAAAGTCGGTCATTTCTCTGATTGTTCATGATGGCCTCTCGCTCGTCACATTCCAGCAGTCGGCTATGCGGACACTGCTAGGGCCTGCTGCTAATCAGCTCTCTGTCAGCCTAGACAGAGATCAGATCCGCCACATGGTGGTGGCTGAGGCCGACAGGTTGAAGGAGGAAATCAAGTCGGAGCTGAGCCAGGAATGCGTATTCATCAAGGCAGACGCCGCCACCAGGCTCATGCGGAACTACATGGGCATCAACGTCCAGTACTTCCGCGACGGGGAGATTAAAATCAAGACTCTTCCCATCAAGGACACCGACGGGGGGCATGACACTGAGGCGGTCAAGAATGTCATCAACGCCGTCATCAAGGATTTTGACCTGCATGTCCTCTCCATCGTCGTCGATAACGCAGCGACCATGAGCAAAGCCATGCGGCTCATCAATGAGGACGACGAAGATGCTGATGATGAAAACGAAATGGATGAGGACGAGGTGGGCGTCAATCTGGACGACGAGGTCCAGCTTGAGAAGTTCGCTGGGATTCAGGATGCCGATTTTCGAATGATTCATCACATGCGCTGTGCTATTCACACGCTGCAACTGGCAATTCGTGACGGATTGAAGGCGGAGTATGTCATGAAACTACTGGATAAAGTCCGACGGGTGGTGAAGAGACTGCGGACCCCCAATCTGCTTGCTGTCCTCCGTCGTCGAGGAGGTCTTCTCCCTGTCGTCGATGTGCCCACCCGTTGGGGAAGCACCTACCTCATGACAAAACGGCTCCTTCATCTACGAGAGCATGTCCAGGACTTGGCGGCTGCTTCTCCGGAACTTCTCCTTAACGAGTCAGAATGGAAGAAGCTTGAGACCTTGGCCACAATCCTCAAGATGCCATACGATGTCACGGTCAAGCTCCAGTCGGCCTCAATCACCCCCGGCAGCTTTCTCAAGGAGTGGTCGGCCTTGAAGGCAGCGTCGCGCAAGCAGCCCCCTCTGGCTTCACCAATCGCCAATTCAATGGAACAACGAGAGGACAAGCTCTTCGACAATGATTTTTTTTCTGGCAGCCATCTTCGTCGATGCGCGTTACCGCATTCTCCTCAGCGAAGAGCAGATGGAGCGCGCCCCTCCGTGCCGTTGTGAGGCGAATCCGGTCTCGTACCCACCAGCACCTGGAAGTACCGTCGATGGAGGCCGAGGTTGATTGCTCCACACCGACGGAGGAGGATGAGTTTGAAAAAGAACTTGACAACATTGAGCGCCTCCAGCGTTTGTCGGCCGCCACCTCGCCAACCGACATAGATGAAGAAATTGGGGCAATGTTGGCACTTGGTCGAATGAAAGCAATGCCAATCAGCCAAGTCAGCGTAGAGCGCCTGTTTTCCGGACTCAGGTTCATTATGTCTGATCAGCGCGGTGCGATGAAGGCTGACTTGGTTGAGGCGATTTTGTTCCTAAGAACAAACTCAAGTCGTTGAATTGAAACTTGAAAGTATCTGTTTATTGTATTTTGTTTATTTGTTTAATAAACCAAAAAGCCATCACAAAACTGTTGTCATTATTTAGATTTTGATCTAAATTAGCCTTGAATAAAGACTAAGCAGTCACATGAATTAACAGAAAAAATGGACAGCCGGACTCGGACTCATGGTCAAGAGGCCGGACTCAGACTGGGACTCGGTACAAAAATCCGACCGAGTCCACAGCCCTGATTTTAACCATCTGTAAAGGTATCTATAACAGTACTGAAATTGGGCAATCTGCTGGTCCGGTTCATATATGCCTGCCTTCAAGTTTAGAGGGCACTACCTTTAGGGGGAGCATTAAAGGTTAGGGTTAAAGGTGAGGGGGTTGCTGTTCGCGAGTTAGCAGGTTAGGGGTTAATTATTAGGGTTTGGTTATTGTTAGGGTTTTAGAGTTAGCGTTAGGGCTTGAAGTTAAGGAATTAGGAGCCTCAGGCCAACCAGATTCCATTTATTCCATTAATCACTGACATTCAGTCGTCAGGTCTGTGTCACATGGGCTACCAATCGGAATGTAACGGGGTCAGCTGGTCTACTATGGGGCTCATTGGTACAGGGGAATGATTCTTGCATGATTCTTGCTTAGGGTGCATGATTGCCCGGGTTTAGCTCCCGGACGAGCTCTTCTTGCAAACACTGGTGTCTGGCATTATGTGGAGCGTTTGACAGGCCAACGTTACATGGTCTGCCAGTTCTTGCTGTGGCTCGTTGGTCTAGGGGTAAGATTCTCCATTTGGATGTGGGAGATCCTCGGTTCAACTCCCAGACGAGACTTTCTTCAAAACATTGCTGTTGATCAACTAGCCCAATTTAATCTTGGGCGCTAGCCCGAATCCATACACGGTGGATGGCGGCAGTGATATTTTAGAAGTGAAATGAAGTTTATTGGATTTGCAGACAGTGTGCAATCATTATTTCAACAAACTCAAGGGTTCATGGAAACGAGGGTAGGTGCATAAGCACTAAGAACTGTCGCCGTCTGGTTGTTGGCCAGCACCAGACGGAGGGTCATCAGGCGCTCACTGATTCCCACAGGGAGTTCAGAGAGCTGACTGATCAGTTGGTTCTTGATGGCAAAACCAACCCCATGGATCCTAGGCTCATCTGTGGCCTTTCCTTTCCAGAAGAAAGTGTATCCACCCTTTTCCTCCTTCAGATGACCTTCCTCTGCCCGTCGGGTTTCTGAAAGAGCAGCTATGTCAATCCGGCATCTTCTCAGTTCCCTGGCAATGATGGCGGTTCTCCTCTCCGGCCTATCACTTGTTACACTGTCCATTAGCGTGCGCACATTCCATGCTCCAAAATTCATGTTTCTGTGTTTTCGATCGCATATTGGTGATCCCTCTGAAGGCGGTAATCCAGTCGTGAGGTTTGAGGCAGGCTATGTTTAGGGCACCTTTTCTAGCCCCTTCCCCCTCAGGGGTGAGCAGAGTGGATCCTAAAAAGGGCTGCTCAGTCGTGTATGCAGCTACCAAAGAGCTCTTTCTACCTCGGTCCGAGAGCCCAACGATCATCTAACATCCACCGCCTGATGAGCCAGCTTGTGACTAGGGGCTTCCAGACTTCACAATCCTGACCCCGTTGCCACTTACTGGTCGCCACAGGACTTTAATCCGGGATGTAAGGTGGATTCCCTGAAAAAGACGCCTGTGCATGACTTTGTTTAAAGTGGGGAGACTGGTGCACAGACAGTCACCACACTGTCCTTGACAGATCGGGGTCAGAGTCCAGGGGCAAGGAGACCAAGACGACTGGTGACCCTTTTCTGCTGCAGCCTTCCCAGCCGTTGTGACGCCACCCCTTAGGTCAGCCATCATCCTCCGCCTGGTCCACCGTTGAGGTCTTCACTATTTACCCATAGCTGGAGCTGTTTACCCACAGTGGTTGATGGGCAGTAGGGCATGTCCACACACCGGTGGGCCTACATGCCACATCTCTTTTTCCACTTTTCATGACATTTACTTTGATACAGCGAATCAGGTCGCAATGTCAAATTTGTGCTACCACATAAAAAGCTGTCAATAACTTTTCATGATAGCCATGTTCCCATGAAACGCCATCTTGGTTTTCAGGGGCGATTGTATCTAAAGATAGATAGATCTTTATTTTTCATTGTCACATGTACAACGAAATTTAAAAAGTGCCAACCGATCCGCGCATGAGATAAAAAAAAAATAATACAAGCTAAAACCCACAGAAGAACAAACACAGACATAATCATTTACGTTTAGGTGCATTCAATGCGACTACCGCTGTAGGGTAAAAACTATTGGCAAATCTGCTAGTCCTTGACCTAAGTGCTCTGTAGCGTCTGCCTGATGGCAACAGTTTGAAAAGGGAGTGGCCAGGGTGGGAAGTGTCCTTCAGAATGTTCTGTGTTTTTTTGAGACAGCGGGTTCTGTGTCGGTCTTCCAGTGTGGGGAGAGGGCAGCCAATGATCTCCTGTGCTGTGTTGATGACCCCTTGGAGTTTTTTCCTCTGAGCAGCAGTGCAGCTGGAGTACCAAACACATATACAGTACGTTAAAGTGCTTTCTATGGAGCAGCGATAGAAGGACACCAGCACTCTTTGTGTAATGCTGTGCCTCCTCAGCACCCTTAAGAAGTAGAGTCTCTGCTGGGCCTTTTTAAGCAGCTAAGAGGTGTTCACGCCCCAGGTGAAGTCCTCCTCGATGTGGACACCCAGGTAGCGGAAGGAAGACACCCTCTCCACCCCGTTGATGATAAGTGGTGGAATGTCCGTTTTATTTTTCCTCCAAAAATCAATGACCAGTTCTTGGGTTTTAGCCGTGTTTAGGAGCAGATTGTTCTCTCCGCACCACTCCGATAGCCGGACCACTTCGTCCCTGTAGGCAGAGTCATCCCCTTTGAGATGAGCCCCATCACGGTTGTGTCATCCGCAAATTTCACGATGGTGTTGCGGGGGTGCATGCACGTGTGTAGAGCGTGTAAAGCAGTGGGCTCAGTACGCAGCCCTGTGGGGAGCCGGTACCAAGACTGAGAGGTGTGGATGTATGACGGCCCACTCTCACCCTCTGGCTGCGACCTGTCAGGAAGCTCTTAATCCACCTGCAAGTATTATGTGGAAGTCCCAGGCCCTCCAGTATGTCCACCAGTCTGTGGGGGGGGATGGTGTTAAAAGCAGAGCTAAAGTCCACGAAGAGCATCCGCACATAGCTCCCCGGCTGCTGCAGGTGGGACAGTGCAGCGTGGAGGGCTGTAGCTACTGCGTCCTCTGTGGATCTATTTGCCCTGTAGGCAAACTGGTGGGGGTCAAAACCTCTGAACAGGAGTGCTGTGATGGGACCCCGTACCAGCTTTTCAAAGCACTTCATGACCACCGGGGTGAGTGCGACTGGCCGGTAGTCATTAAGGCTGGTGATGTGGCGTTTCTTGGGCAGGGGGACTATAGTGGAGGATTTTAAACAGGATGGGACGGTGGACTCGGTAAGGGACTGGTTGGAAATCTTTGTGAAGACTCCAACCAGCTGATCTGCGCAGTCCTTCAGAACACGCCCAGTGACGCCGTCAGGACCTGCAGCCTTCCTCGAGTTGATGGTCCGCAGCGTGCGCCTCACCTCGTGCTCCTTTACTGTGAAGGGGAAGCTGCTGCGGTCTGTGGGATGTGATGTGGCCGCTTCAGGTGGCTCGGACTCGAACCGGGCAAAGAAGGTATTGAGGACCTCTGCCAGTGAGGCGTCCCCTTCAGCAGCTCCGATGGTGGTTCTGTAGTTGGTGAGATGCTGGACTCCCTGCCACACCTGCTTGCTGGTGTTGCTGTCCAGGTGATCCTCAACCCTCTTTTTGTAGGCAAGCTGGGCCTCTCTGATGCCTCTCCTCAGGTTGGCTCTGGCTGTGCTGTAGAGAGCCCCGTCTTCAGACCTGAGGGACAGCGCGATGTCCCTCTCCTCCAGCAGCCGAAGGACCTCCCGGGTCATCCAGGGCTTCTGGTTGGGGTATATCCGTATAGGTTTGTCCACTGTGACAGTGTCTGTGCAGTGCTTGATATAACACAGAACACTGTCTGTGAACACGTTCAAGTCCCGGTGTTCGAAGATGTCCCAGTTAGTCCTGTCGAAGCAGTCCTGCAACTGCTGAGAGGCGTCATCAGGCCGAGTTTTAACAGTTTTAGTGATGACGGGAGCTGATCTCATGATGGTGGTATATGCCGGGATTAATAGCAGTGACATACGGTCAGACTGGCCCAGGTGAGGTAGCTCTTTTGCCCTGTAGCCTAGCTTAATGTTGGAGTAGACCTTGTCCAGAGTGTTAACTCCTCTAGTGGCACATTTAACATGCTGGTGGAGACTAGGGAGTGCTGCTTTCAAATCTGCATGATTAAAGTCCCCTGCCATGATGTGGACTGCGTCAGGATAACTGCTCAGCTGGCTGCTAATACTGCCATGTAATAGTCCAATAGCTATCTTAGCATTAGCATCCGGAGGTATGTAAACAACAGTCGTCATGACTACGGTAAATTCATGAGGGAAGTAAAAGGGCCTGCATTTAATAGTCACATACTCCAGGTCCGGGCAGCAGTGACTGTCTACAGTCACCATATTAGTACACCAGTTGTTATTGACGTACATACAGAGCCCCCCCTCCCCCTTGCTCTTGCCGGAGTTCTCAGTCCTGTCATGACGCTGTGTGGTGTAGCCTGCTAGCTCGATAGCAGAGTCCGGTATGAGTGGATGAAGCCAGGTTTCGGTGATCAGTACCATGCAGCAGTCCTTCACGGTCTGGTTCGCAGACATCTGTAGCCTTAGTTCATCCATCTTGTTAGCAAGAGACCTGGCGTTGGTAAGAAACAGGCTAGGGAGCGGTGGTTTGAACGGCCGCTTCCGTAGCCTGGTTAGCCCTGCAGCCTCGTTTCTGCCTCCTCTCTCTGCGCTGCCTTCGCTTCCTCCCAGCGGGGATGGTGATCCAAGGGGAGCCGGGGCGCCTGATGATATCCTCCGGTATGTTTTGCGAGCGGTGAAACTCCGCTGCGACACTCAACCCGCAACAAACACCTATCTTGAGGAGCTTCTTGGGAGACCGCCTGGGAATACCAGGTGCTGTAAGCTTTTTTTTTTTCCACTTCAATTGTTAAAGAAGATTTTGACAACACCCATTACGTATGGCATTCGGAAACTGCAAGCCGAGTTTAAACTCCGACATTGAAACTATAACCCGAGTTTCAAACCTATATTGTGTGGCGTCATCCATTGCATTGTAGTTCACGTCTTTTACCGCTAGAAAACAGACTATGTACAGTGAATAAAGAGGCTGGCTCCCTGTGAACTCAAAGCAGACTGATTGAATGACTATAGACCTATCGCACTGACATCTGTGGTCATGAAATCTTTCGAGAGGTTAGTGTTGAACCACCTGAAGGATGTCACGGGCCCCCTGCTTGACCCCCTCCAGTTTGCCTACCGGGCAAACAGGTCAGTGGATGATGCGGTCAACATGGGACTGCAGTACATCCTGCACCACCTGCACACCCCAGAAACGTACGCCAGGATCCTGTTCGTGGACTTCAGCTCGGCGTTCAACACCATCGCTCCTGACATACTCCAACAGAAGCTCATCCAGCTTGCGGTGCCTGCCTCCACCTGTCAGTGGATCACGAGCTTCCTGACCAACAGGAGACAGCGTGTGAGGGTTAGGGTTAGGGTTATGCCCCCCAGGGGCATCACATCTGACACCCGGACCACCAATACTGGAGCCCCTCAGGGGTGCGTCCTCTCCCCACTGCTCTTCTCTCTTTACACCAATGATTTCTCCTCAGGTGACTCTCCTGTGAAGCTCCTGAAGTATGCAGACGACACCACTCTCATCGGTCTGATCCAGGATGGTGATGAGACTGCGTACAGACAGGAGGTGGAGCGGCTGGTCCACTGGTGCCGCCAAAACCACCTGGAGCTGAACCCGCTCAAGACCGTGGAGATGACAGTGGACTTCAGGCGAGACCCTTCACCACTTTTACCCCTCACTATCCGCAGTAATACTATTCTCTCCACAGACACCTTCAAATTCCTGGGAACCACAATCTCTCGGGACGTGAAATGGACCGGCCACATAGACTCTGTCCGGAAGAAGGCCCAGCAGAGGCTGTACTTCCTGAGACAGCTCAAGAAGTTCAACCTGCCGCGAGAGCTTCTGAAGACCTTCTACACTGCCATCATCCAGTCTGTCCTCTGCACCTCCATCACTGTCTGGTTTGGATCGGCCTCCAAACAAGACAAGCACAGACTGCAACGGACAATCAGGACTGCAGAAAAGATCATTGGAATCAACCTCCCATCTATCCAAGACTTGTACCTGTCCAGGACCAGGAAACGTGCAAGGAATATCTCTACAGACCCTTCTCACCCAGGTTGCAGTCTGTTTGAACTACTCCCCTCCGAACGGCGTTATAGAGCTCGGTACGCCAAAACCAGCAGACACAGAGACAGCTTCTTCCCCCAGGCTGTTGCTCTGATGAACTCACACCACTCTTAAAGTCGCAGAGTCATTACTGTGCAATAACATTCTGCTCTCCACACCTTTTTTTAATTTGTCTACACTGTTTGTACTATGTGTCCTCTCTGCATCCATTGCAGCCTGGTCATCCTGGAAGAGGGACCTTCCCATCTGTGGTCTCTTCTCAAGGTTTCTCATTTCCCATAGAGTTTTGAGTTTTTCTTTGCCCTTTGGGAGTTTAAGATCAGGGGATGTTTGAGAATATGTGCCATTTTTCACATGTCCTGAGTGTTGTTAGTCACCTAAATGTTGAACAGAGGGTGTGATTTGCCGAAGTCAAATTCCTTGTTTGGCACGCTCAAACATGGCGAATAAAAACTCTTGAATCTTGAATATAGAAATCATGCATTCTATTGATACAATCACCCCTGAAAACCAAGACTTGGCGTTTCATGGAAACATGGCTATCATGAAAAGTTATTGACAGCTTTTTATGTGGTAGCACAAATTTCCCATTGCGACCTGCATTTTGCTGTATCAAAGTAAATGTCATGAAAAGTGGAAAAACCCTACATGGAAGCGCAATGTGTTGTTTTGGTTTCTTTTACAAATAAAGACTGCTGCTTTGAGTTCACAGGGAGCCGGCCTCTTTATTCACTGTACATAGTCTGCTCTCTAGCGGTAAAAGACGTGAACTACAATGCTATGGATGACGCCACACAACATAGGTTTGAAACTTGGGTTATAGTTTCAATGTCGGAGTTTAAACTCATCTTGCAGTTTCCGAATGTCATACGTAATGGGTGTTGTCAAAATTTGCTTTAACAATTGAAGTGGAGAAAAAAAAAAAAAAAGAGCTTACAGCACCTGGTATTCCCAGGCGGTCTCCCATCCAAGTACTAACCTTTACGAGTTAGTGACCTAACTTCCCTCGTGAATTTATTATTATTATTATTATTAATAAACATTTATGTTAAAATGTATCTCATTTTTTATTCCTTGTTTTTATACTCACCTATTAAAACATAAAAATCAGACATTTGGCTCACAGCTTTATATGACAATATGTATATGTGTTTTACGTTGTTATATGAGTTGGTGCCCCCCAAAATAACAAATGTCGGCATAACATTTTTTTTCAACCTTTTATTCAAACACATTCTGTATAATAACTAGGGGTGTAACGATACATCGATACACATCGATTAATCGATATAATGCTCTACGATTCTCTACGCTGGTGCTATGGCTAGTGTCCAAAGAGACGAGGAAATTTGCTCCCCTTTAGGCTTCAAGTCATTCGTTTGGAAGCACTATGGATTCCAAAGAAAAGATGGCTCAACGGACAAGACACGTGCAGTTTGTAAATCCTGCCACGCGGTGATCAAATATTCAGGGAGCACAAATCTCGCCGCACATTTAAAGAAAAAACACGACATCAAAGTTCAGTGTTAAAGTAAGCAATTTGTATACTACAATACTCTTGTAATTTCCTAAATAGTTTGCAGTACCTTGTTGATTTTGCGTATGAATTGTTATAAATCAGGATATTGTTCTATATTTTTTATTAAAAAAAAAAAAAAAAACGATCGTAGAGCACTATATCGCGATATATCGTGAATGAATCGCAGCAGGCTTTAAGATATCGGCAAATATCGTATCGTAGTTCTTTATATCGATATTATATCGTATCGTGACGAAACCCACGATTTACACCCCTAATAATAACACCATCAACTACAAGCCAACAAATACAAAATTAAAACGTCAATGTCGGCATAACGTGACCTGCGTGAAGCTGGCCACCCACCCCACGCAAAATTTAAGCAAAATAGTCTGTTTTGTTTGTGTTTCGTTTGTGCAGCAAAAAATTCCGTTTGTGCTGCTATGGTTTTTTAGTTATGAACGATTATTTTATAGGTCATCCAGAGTTCACCCAGCCTCCCATCTGCTCAAAATGGCCCCAAAATGGTACTGTTCGTTTGTGCTTCGTTAGTGCTGGTTTGTGCAGCAAAAATTTTCGTTTGTGCTGCTTCCGTTTCGGAGATATTACACATTTATTTCATAGCGATGACGCCACCCAGCCCCCCATTTCTCTCCAAATGGACCCAAAACGGTACCGTTAAGTCGTGCTTCGTTTGTGCAGGTTTGTGCATCAAAATTTTTCGTTTGTGCTGTTTCCGTTTCGTAGATATTACACATTTATTTTATAGCGATGACGTCACCCAGCCCCCCATTTCTCTTCAAATGGACCCAAAATGGTACCGTTCGTTTGTGCTTCGTTTGCGCTGGTTTGTGCAGCAAAAATTCGGCTTGTCCAGGGATGAGGCAGCATCCTCGGACGGCCGGCGGGAGGCGGCGGCCGTCACGGGAGGAACTCCCGTTAGTGGAACTGAGGCTCCAGGGGAAGACAGCGGGCGTGCGTAAAAGGCTCGTCCGGGGAAGAGGCAGCATCCTCGGACGGCAGCCTTCCCTGAGCCGAACTTAGGCTCCGGAGAATGCCAGCGGACGTGCGTAAAAGGCTCATCCGATGATGAGGCAGCATCTTCGGACGGACGGCGGGAGGCGGGGGCCGTCACGGTAGGAACTTAGCCTCCCCTTAGTGGAACTGAGGCTCCCGAGAAAGACAGCGGGCATGCGTAAATGGCTCGTCCAGTGAAGAGGCAGCGAAGTCCGCACGCAATGGTCGATCAAAACAGCCGCGGGCAGCGACTGCACGCAATGGCCGATTACAACGGCCGCACACAATGGCCGATCAGAACGGCCGCGCGCAACGACCGTGCACAATGGCCGATCGGAACGGCCGCACGCAATGGCCGATCGCAACGGCCGCGCAACGGCCGCTCCAAAGCTGCACACTTCCTGTCGGTTGAAACTGCAATGGCCGATCGAATTTGCCGTGTGCAACGACCGCGCGCAATGGCCGATCGCAACGGCCGCGCACAATGGCCGATTGCAACGGCCGCGCGCACACTTCCTCTCAGTTGAAACTGCACAAAGTGCGAGGGCCCATTTATTCACTTTTGGGCGTCGGCCGGTAGGCCGCTGAAAACCTCCCCTTCCATCCTCTTGCAAAATGCACAAAGTCCGACCGATGAAGCTGAAAAAAGTCAAGCCAACCGCATGGAGGGCGCGTCGCGCTGCGGTTCCCCGGTCGGGCAGAAATGAAGAAAAATCAGTCTCATGCACACAGAGTTCCACTCAAATTGTGAAATATTTTCGAAGTGTCTTTGACGGCGCTGTCACAATAATGCGTACGGCGTGCTGCGGTTGCGCGGTGGGACAGAAATGACGAAAAATCAGTCCTCCAGCCTGGAGATCAACTCAAATTTCTAATTATTTCTACAAGCGTCTGCAACGTCGCTATGACAATAATGAGTCCGGTGCGTTACAGTTGCGTGGTCGGACCGCGTGGTCGGATCGGAACGGCTGCGCGCAACGACCGCACGCAATAGAGAGAGTATATCTATGTATGTCGCCAGTGGCGTAGCCAGGAATTTTTCCAGTAGGGGCGCGCGCCCACAGGAAATGAAATCGAACATCACCCACGCCGTTCGCTGATCGCTAAAACAACATCCGGGTCCGGGAGGCAAACGGTGAATGGATAACATCGCGCACATAGAATAGCGCAAGCACATTCGCGCAAGACTGAAAGAAAAAAAACGGCATGAAAATGAAGAATCGAAAAAGCTCGATTTTTTTCAACCGGGGCGCAGGGAGTCCTAACCGGGGCGCCACTGTATGTCTTGATGTCTATTGTTATGCAAATGAGGTAGGCAATAAACCGGTAATAAAACCGTTTTATCTAAATACGGGGGTAATAAACGGGCAATAAACCCGTCGCCGGGGGGCGCTGTCGCCAAGATAACGCCAGGGGGCGTTGTAGCCATTTTAGGGGATTATGTCAGGGCATGTTTGTGGGGTCTGGGGCATGTTTGCGGGGGCTGGTGGGGGCTGGGGTATGTTTGGGAGGGCTGTATCAGGTGGCTGTAGAATCAGATTTTCTAACAAGCATTGATAAAATAGATTTGCATCCATTTTTTAGTGAAACAGAAGAAGATTTAACATACAAGTAGAGTCATTAAATCACAAATCATTAGCTTTTACCAGAGTTTATCTGAAATGCTGTCATTCGAATTTTTGGCGGGAGACAAATGAAGACCTCTGTTATATTTCAGTATGTTTGATATACATCTACTATATTTCGTATGTTACATTTTGTTTAGATAGTTTTAGGAAAGTAGCCTAACATGTCCTGAGTAAAAACACGTGATATATAAAGGTGTGGTTTTAAGGAGAGTGCCGAGTTTATCACTGCGCATGAAGAAATGACCACCTCCAACGTTTGGTTTATGTTTTATAAGCATTTTTAATTTTATTGCTTAAATCGCATTTTCTCGGCGAGCTGAGCACTTTTTCTGAATTGTGCCGCTCCCGTCACTCTGGTTAGGTTGGCATCGAAAAAAACGCTCTCGGATGCTTTAGAGTGCCGAGTCTATCTCTGCGCATGAAGAAATGACCACCTCCAACGTTTGGTTTATGTTTTATAAGCATTTTTAATTTTATTGCTTAAATCGCATTTTCTCGGCGAGCTGAGCACTTTTTCTGAATTGTGCCGCTCCCGTCACTCTGGTTAGGTTGGCATAAAAAAAAACGCTCTCGGGTGCTTTAGAGTGCCGAGTTTATCTCTGCGCATGAAGAAATGACCACCTCCAACGTTTGGTTTATGTTTTATAAGCATTTTTAATTTTATTGCTTAAATCGCATTTTCTCGGCGAGCTGAGCACTTTTTCTGAATTGTGCCGCTCCCGTCACTCTGGTTAGGTTGGCATCGAAAGAAACGCTCTCGGGTGCTTTAGAGTGCCGAGTTTATCACTGTGCATGAAGAAATGACCACCTCCAACGTTTGGTTTATGTTTTATAAGCATTTTTAATTTTATTGCTTAAATCGCATTTTCTCGGCGAGCTGAGCACTTTTTCTGAATTGTGCCGCTCCCGTCACTCTGGTTAGGTTGGCATGGAAAAAAACGCTCTAGGGTGCTTTAGAGTGCCGAGTTTATCACTGCGCATGAAGAAATGACCACCTCCAACGTTTGGTTTATGTTTTATAAGCATTTTTAATTTTATTGCTTAAATCGCATTTTCTCGGCGAGCTGAGCACTTTTTCTGAATTGTGCCGCTCCCGTCACTCTGGTTAGGTTGGCATCGAAAAAAACGCTCTCGGGTGCTTTAGAGTGCCGAGTTTATCACTGCGCATGAAGAAATGACCACCTCCAACGTTTGGTTTACGTTTTATAAGCATTTTTAATTTTATTGGTTAAATCGCATTTTCTCGGCGAGCTGAGCACTTTTCCTGAATTGTGCCGCTCCCGTCACTCTGGTTAGGTTGGCATCGAAAAAAACGCTCTCGGGTGCTTTAGAGCGCCGAGTTTATCTCTGCGCATGAAGAAATGACCACCTCCAACGTTTGGTTTATGTTTTATAAGCATTTTTAATTTTATTGCTTAAATCGCATTTTCTCGGCGAGCTGAGCACTTTTTCTGAATTGTGCCGCTCCCGTCACTCTGGTTAGGTTGGTGTTGTATATTTTGGGCTAACGCATGTTCCGTAGTGGGAAAACTCCGGGAGTGGGAGGGGCAGCTTCGGGGACGTTTAGTGTTGCGATGTACGGCCTGTGAACTGACGGTGTTGAAGAAATAAAGCAGTATTCATCACGTCGTTGCCCGAACCTTCCTTGCTACCTAAGAACCCGGAAAGTAGTAAGGACATAACAAAACTGGCGACGAGGACGTCTGGACTGACGCGTGTTGGCCGGATTCGTCTCGACGGGTGGAGTGGATTGGTGGACTGTGGCAACGTCGTGAGTAGTGTGGCGAAGGAAAAAAAAAAAAAGAGTGGCCTGCTGAGGGGAGACGTCTGTAGGGCAAGCAGTGCCATACAAACAGGAACTTGTAATGGCCGGAATGATTGGCTCAATTGGTCCCTTTGACGAAAGTGTTGAACAATGGGGCTCATATACTGAGCGTTTCGATTACTTCGCCATGGCTAATGATATAAAGGAGGAGAAGCTGGTGCCCACGTTTTTGAGTGTAATGGGGCCGAAGAC
Organism: Syngnathus typhle; assembly: GCF_033458585.1. Lineage (NCBI taxonomy): Eukaryota > Metazoa > Chordata > Actinopteri > Syngnathiformes > Syngnathidae > Syngnathus > Syngnathus typhle. The sequence continues at coordinate 537,468 of NC_083744.1, forward strand.
GTTTACCTTGCTACGTGACCTACTGCAACCAGAAAAGCCCGGCAGTAAAACATACCGAGAAGTAGTGGATGTACTGGCAAACCATCTTTCACCGAAACCCCTGGTAATCGCAGAAAGATTCCGATTTCACAGACGCAGCCAAGAAGAGGGCGAGTCGGTCACCCAGTTTGTGGCGGGCCTACGCAAGCTGGCTGAACACTGTGAGTTCCAGGATGTGTTAAATGACACTTTGAGAGACAGGCTGGTATGTGGACTTAGAAACGAGGCAGCACAGAAGAGATTACTCACAGAAAGTGACTTGACTTTGGAAAAGGCCATTAACATCAGTGTAACAATGGAAATGGCGAAAAAGGAGGCCCAGCAACTAAGTGCTACAGAAAGAGTGCACCAACTCAACAATGATAAACCGAACGCGCAAGGGCCATGTTTTCGCTGTGGTAGATCTGGACATCTTGCATTGACGTGCTGGTGCAAAGAGATGGACTGTCGTAACTGTGGGAAAAAAGGGCACATAGAGCGGGCGTGCCGAAGTAAACAGGACATGGACAAAAGCTCAAGGGCTGGGAACAGAAGTGACAATATGAAATATAAACAAAAAAGGCATGTTCGCACCGTTTGCCATGATAATGGAAGAAATAGTGATTCTTCGGAGGAAGAAGTGCCTGTAAATACAATACGAGCGATGAATGTAGGTGAGAGCTCAGATGGCTACTGGGCTGAACCCAAGTTGGAGGGACATGTGGTGAAAATGCAGATAGACACAGGATCAAAGGCATCACTAGTGTCACACAAGATCTACAGGAAACTCATGAGGCACCTTCCACTACGTCCATCAGACACAGTGTTTAAGGCATATACGGGACATCGAGTGCACATGGAAGGGATGACGGATGTGACTGTTCAGTACCATGGGCGGACAAAAAGGCTTCCCCTTTATGTGACCAAGGGAAATCATCCTGCCATAATGGGGCGTACATGGCTACAGGGAATCCGGCTGGACTGGCAAGCGATAAGGAAACTGTCACACAGTTCCTCTCCGCTACAAGAAATACTCGAGAAACACGAAGAGGTTTTCTGTGATGAATTAGGCAGCATGAAAGATATAACCGTTAAGTTACATGTCAAACCTGGTAGCAAGCCTGTGTTTATGAAAGCTAGACCAGTACCATACGCCATCCGATCCAAGGTAGAAGCTGACTTGGACGCCCTGGTCAAGAATGGGGTTTTGGAGCCGGTGACCATCAGTGAGTGGGCCACACCCATCGTTCCCGTACCAAAAAAAGATGGGGGAATTCGGACCTGTGGAGATTTCAAGGTAACACTTAACCCGGTGTTAGCAGCAGAGCAATATCCACTTCCCCTAATTGATGACTTGTTTGCTGGGCTGAGTGGGGGACAAAAATTCAGTAAGGTAGATCTCAGTCAGGCTTACCTACAAATGCATGTAGAAAAAGAGTCACGTGAAATGTTGACCATTAACACACACAAAGGTCTCTTCAGATACTGCAGACTGCCGTTCGGCATCACGTCAGCCCCGGCACTTTTTCAGCGAGCGATGGATCAGATCCTTAGTGGGTTGCCTGGGGTACAGTGCTACCTTGACGATATCCTGTGCACTGGATCTACCGATGACGAGCACCTGCGCAACTTGGATGCTACCCTTCAAAGGCTGAAGGACTACGGCTTAAGAGTCCGTAAGGACAAATGTGACTTCTTCAAGCCGTCTGTGGAATATCTGGGGCATGTGATCGATGCAGAAGGACTGCACACTGCACCATCAAAAGTGGCAGCTGTCGTGGACGCGCCCCCACCCCAAAACATCAGCCAGCTACGATCTTGCTTAGGTCTGCTGAACTATTACGGACGCTTCATCTCCAATCTGTCATCACTGCTTCAACCCCTGCACGAACTGTTACGCCGAGACAAAACGTGGAAGTGGACAGCCAGCTGTCAGGAGGCTTTTGAAAAGGCTAAAGGAGCGCTGACTACGTCCAAGGTCCTGACGCACTTCAACCCATCACTTCCACTGCAGCTCGCCTGTGACGCCTCTCCTTACGGAGTAGGGGCGATTCTCTCTCATGTCCTGCCGGGTGGTGAGGAAAAGCCAATCGCTTTTGCATCGAGGACATTGAACAAAACAGAGTCTAACTATGCTCAACTGGAACGAGAGGCACTGAGCATTGTTTTTGGAGTTAGGAAATTCCATCAATACTTATATGGGAGGAAGTTTACGCTCCTGACGGACCATCGGCCCCTCACCACCATCCTCGGTCCACACACTGGAATACCGTCTCTTGCTGCATGCCGACTGCAGAGGTGGGCTTTGTTGTTGTCGGCGCATGCATATGACATCAGGTATCGAAAATCAGACTTCCACTGCAATGCGGATGGCTTGTCCCGATTGCCCTTGCCTGTCACAAGGCCGGAGTCGGACACGGTGGACCTTTTCTACTTCAGGGAGGTGGAGAGAGCACCTGTCTCTGCGGTGCAGGTAAAAAGGGAAACTCGGAATGACCCGGAGTTATCTGCGGTCGTGGACATTGTCGTCAAGGGTCGATCTGCTGGCGATAATGCGAGTCTGAAGCCTTTCCTCGGGAGGAGATTGCAACTGTCTGTCCAGTCTGGGTGTCTACTCTGGGGTAGGAGGGTGGTCATACCACGGTCACTTCGCTCAAAAGTGCTGCAGCAACTGCATTCGGGACACAGCGGAATAGTCCGAATGAAAGAAATAGCGAGAAGCTATTTTTGGTGGCCGAACATGGATCAACAAATTGAAGAGTTGGCCAAAAGCTGTCCATCATGCCACCGAGTCAGGAACAATCCTCCACTAGCGCCTCTTCACCCCTGGGAATTCCCACAAGGACCATGGCACCGGGTGCACATTGATTTTGCGGGACCAGTGGAGGACAGGATGTTCCTTATTGCTGTGGATGCACACAGCAAATGGCCAGAGGTGGCTATCATGAGATCAACCACTGCAGAAAAGACTATCGAAAAGTTAGGGGAACTGTTTAGTCGGTTTGGATCTCCTGCCCAGCTAGTCTCTGACAATGGACCCCAATTTGTCTCACAAGAAATGGCAGTGTTCCTGCAAGCTAACGGTGTCCAACACATTAAGTCGGCCCCCTACCACCCCGCAACAAATGGGCTTGCTGAGAGATTTGTTCAAACCATGAAGCATGCCTTGAAAACATCACAAGGACAAGGAACACTACATCAGAGACTGCACCACTTCCTACTAACCTATCGGAACAGTCCACATGCCACCACCAAGACATCTCCTGCTAGCCTGATGCTAAAGAGAGACCTGCGCACCACGTTTGACCTCTTGAAGCCCTCAGCAATGAAGGACATTGTCCAAGGTCAGCAGGAAAAACAGGTTAGGTGCAGAGGACAGAAGGGCAAAGGAAGAGTTTTCAAGCCAGGAGACTCTGTGTTGGCAAGGAACTACCGTGGCGAACCAAAGTGGATTCCTGCCACTGTTATTGCGCAAACGGGACCAGTATCTTATACTGTCCAAACGTCTGATGGTGTATGGAGAAGACATGTTGATCAACTCCTGCAGACTCAGTTAGGGCCAGCAGAGCTGTCCCTCAAAGATTTTCCTGATAGCTCTGCCCACGTCAAAACGCCGGTTCCCATACCCTCCCAAGTGCAGGACTCAATCACACTCGCGCCACCAGTCCCAGCTGAGGATGCGCATGAGACAGAGACTCTGACATCTCCCTTTGCAGAAGCTCCTGCAACAAGTTCACCATTGATCGACCGTGGAGCTGATCCTGTGCCCCCAGATAGGAGATATCCTATCAGAGAGCGGCGAGCTCCTGCGCGCTTGGACTTATAGGTTCGCGGTTGACCCGAGTTATGGGGATGTCTAGTTCTAGGTGCGTAATTCCGTGTTGTTCATGCATGTTCATTGTAAGGGGGGAGGAGATGTTGTATATTTTGGGCTAACGCATGTTCCGTAGTGGGAAAACTCCGGGAGTGGGAGGGGCAGCTTCGGGGACGTTTAGTGTTGTGATGTACGGCCTGTGAACTGACGGTGTTGAAGAAATAAAGCAGTATTCATCACGTCGTTGCCCGAACCTTCCTTGCTACCTAAGAACCCGGAAAGTAGTAAGGACATAACAGTTGGCATCGAAAAAAACGCTCTCGGGTGCTTTAGAGTGCCGAGTTTATCACTGCGCATGAAGAAATGACCACCTCCAACGTTTGGTTTATGTTTTATAAGCATTTTTAATTTTATTGCTTAAATCGCATTTTCTCGGCGAGCTGAGCACTTTTTCTGAATTGTGCCGCTCCCGTCACTCTGGTTAGGTTGGCATCGAAAAAAACGCTCTCGGGTGCTTTAGAGTGCCGAGTTTATCACTGCGCATGAAGAAATGACCACCTCCAACGTTTGGTTTATGTTTTATAAGCATTTTTAATTTTATTGCTTAAATCGCATTTTCTCGGCGAGCTGAGCACTTTTTCTGAATTGTGCCGCTCCCGTCACTCTGGTTAGGTTGGCATCGAAAAAAACGCTCTCGGGTGCTTTAGAGTGCCGAGTTTATCACTGCGCATGAAGAAATGACCACCTCCAACGTTTGGTTTATGTTTTATAAGCATTTTTAATTTTATTGCTTAAATCGCATTTTCTCGGCGAGCTGAGCACTTTTTCTGAATTGTGCCGCTCCCGTCACTCTGGTTAGGTTGGCATCGAAAAAAACGCTCTCGGGTGCTTTAGAGTGCCGAGTTTATCACTGCGCATGAAGAAATGACCACCTCCAACGTTTGGTTTATGTTTTATAAGCATTTTTAATTTTATTGCTTAAATCGCATTTTCTCGGCGAGCTGAGCACTTTTTCTGAATTGTGCCGCTCCCGTCACTCTGGTTAGGTTGGCATCGAAAAAAACGCTCTCGGGTGCTTTAGAGTGCCGAGTTTATCACTGCGCATGAAGAAATGACCACCTCCAACGTTTGGTTTATGTTTTATAAGCATTTTTAATTTTATTGCTTAAATCGCATTTTCTCGGCGAGCTGAGCACTTTTTCTGAATTGTGCCGCTCCCGTCACTCTGGTTAGGTTGGCATCGAAAAAAACGCTCTCGGGTGCTTTAGAGTGCCGAGTTTATCACTGCGCATGAAGAAATGACCACCTCCAACGTTTGGTTTATGTTTTATAAGCATTTTTAATTTTATTGCTTAAATCGCATTTTCTCGGCGAGCTGAGCACTTTTTCTGAATTGTGCCGCTCCCGTCACTCTGGTTAGGTTGGCATCGAAAAAAACGCTCTCGGGTGCTTTAGAGTGCCGAGTTTATCACTGCGCATGAAGAAATGACCACCTCCAACGTTTGGTTTATGTTCTATAAGCAATTTTAATTTTATTGCTTAAATCGCATTTCTCGGCGAGCTGAGCACTTTTTCTGAATTGTGCCGCTCCCGTCACTCTGGTTAGGTTGGCATCGAAAAAAACGCTCTCGGGTGCTTTAGAGTGCCGAGTTTATCACTGCGCATGAAGAAATGACCACCTCCAACGTTTGGTTTATGTTTTATAAGCATTTTTAATTTTATTGCTTAAATCGCATTTTCTCGGCGAGCTGAGCACTTTTTCTGAATTGTGCCGCTCCCGTCACTCTGGTTAGGTTGGCATCGAAAAAAACGCTCTCGGGTGCTTTAGAGTGCCGAGTTTATCACTGCGCATGAAGAAATGACCACCTCCAACGTTTGGTTTATGTTTTATAAGCATTTTTAATTTTATTGCTTAAATCGCATTTTCTCGGCGAGCTGAGCACTTTTTCTGAATTGTGCCGCTCCCGTCACTCTGGTTAGGTTGGCATCGAAAAAAACGCTCTCGGGTGCTTTAGAGTGCCGAGTTTATCACTGCGCATGAAGAAATGACCACCGCCAACGTTTGGTTTATGTTTTATAAGCATTTTTAATTTTATTGCTTAAATCGCATTTTCTCGGCGAGCTGAGCACTTTTTCTGAATTGTGCCGCTCCCGTCACTCTGGTTAGGTTGGCATCGAAAAAAACGCTCTCGGGTGCTTTAGAGTGCCGAGTTTATCACTGCGCATGAAGAAATGACCACCTCCAACGTTTGGTTTATGTTCTATAAGCAATTTTAATTGTATTGCTTAAATCGCATTTCTCGGCGAGCTGAGCACTTTTTCTGAATTGTGCCGCTCCCGTCACTCTGGTTAGGTTGGCATCGAAAAAAAACGCTCTCGGGTGCTTTAGAGTGCCGAGTTTATCACTGCGCATGAAGAAATGACCACCTCCAACGTTTGGTTTATGTTTTATAAGCATTTTTAATTTTATTGCTTAAATCGCATTTTCTCGGCGAGCTGAGCACTTTTTCTGAATTGTGCCGCTCCCGTCACTCTGGTTAGGTTGGCATCGAAAAAAACGCTCTCGGGTGCTTTAGAGTGCCGAGTTTATCACTGCGCATGAAGAAATGACCACCTCCAACGTTTGGTTTATGTTTTATAAGCATTTTTAATTTTATTGCTTAAATCGCATTTTCTCGGCGAGCTGAGCACTTTTTCTGAATTGTGCCGCTCCCGTCACTCTGGTTAGGTTGGCATCGAAAAAAACGCTCTCGGGTGCTTTAGAGTGCCGAGTTTATCACTGCGCATGAAGAAATGACCACCGCCAACGTTTGGTTTATGTTTTATAAGCATTTTTAATTTTATTGCTTAAATCGCATTTTCTCGGCGAGCTGAGCACTTTTTCTGAATTGCGCCGCTCCCGTCACTCTGGTTAGGTTGGCATCGAAAAAAACGCTCTCGGGTGCTTTAGAGTGCCGAGTTTATCACTGCGCATGAAGAAATGACCACCTCCAACGTTTGGTTTATGTTTTATAAGCATTTTTAATTTTATTGCTTAAATCGCATTTTCTCGGCGAGCTGAGCACTTTTTCTGAATTGTGCCGTTCCCGTCACTCTGGTTAGGTTGGCATCGAAAAAAAACGCTCTCGGGTGCTTTAGAGTGCCGAGTTTATCACTGCGCATGAAGAAATGACCACCTCCAACGTTTGGTTTATGTTTTATAAGCATTTTTAATTTTATTGCTTAAATCGCATTTTCTCGGCGAGCTGAGCACTTTTTCTGAATTGTGCCGCTCCCGTCACTCTGGTTAGGTTGGCATCGAAAAAAACGCTCTCGGGTGCTTTAGAGTGGCGAGTTTATCACTGCGCATGAAGAAATGACCACCTCCAACGTTTGGTTTATGTTTTATAAGCATTTTTAATTGCTTAAATCCCATTTTCTCTGCGAGCTGAGCACTTTTTCTGAATTGTGCCGCTCCCGTCACTCTGGTTAGGTTGGCATCGAAAAAAACACTCTCGGTGCTTTAGAGTGCCGAGTTTATCACTGCGCATGAAGAAATGACCACCTCCAACGTTTGGTTTATGTTTTATAAGCATTTTTAATTTTATTGCTTAAATCGCATTTTCTCGGCGAGCTGAGCACTTTTTCTGAATTGCGCCGCTCCCGTCACTCTGGTTAGGTTGGCATCGAAAAAAAAGCTCTCGGGTGCTTTAGAGTGCCGAGTTTATCACTGCGCATGAAGAAATGACCACCTCCAACGTTTGGTTTATGTTTTATAAGCATTTTTAATTTTATTGCTTAAATCACATTTTCTCGGGGAGCTGAGCACTTTTTCTGAATTGTGCCGCTCCCGTCACTCTGGTTAGGTTGGCATCGACAAAAACGCTCTCGGGTGCTTTAGAGTGCCGAGTTTATCACTGCGCATGAAGAAATGACCACCTCCAACGTTTGGTTTATGTTTTATAAGCATTTTAATTTTATTGCTTAAATCGCATTTTCTCGGCGAGCTGAGCACTTTTTCTGAATTGTGCCGCTCCCGTCACTCTGGTTAGGTTGGCATCGAAAAAAACGCTCTCGGGTGCTTTAGAGTGCCGAGTTTATCACTGCGCATGAAGAAATGACCACCTCCAACGTTTGGTTTATGTTTTATAAGCATTTTTAATTTTATTGCTTAAATCGCATTTTCTCGGCGAGCAGAGCACTTTTTCTGAATTGTGCCGCTCCCGTCACTCTGGTTAGGTTGGCATCGAAAAAAACGCTCTCGGGTGCTTTAGAGTGCCGAGTTTATCACTGCGCATGAAGAAATGACCACCTGCAACGTTTGGTTTATGTTTTATAAGCATTTTTAATTTTATTGCTTAAATCGCATTTTCTCCGCGAGCTGAGCACTTTTTCTGAATTGTGCCGCTCCCGTCACTCTGGTTAGGTTGGCATTGAAAAAAACGCTCTCGGGTGCTTTAGAGTGCCGAGTTAATCACTGCGCATGAAGAAATGACCACCTCCAACGTTTGGTTTATGTTTTATAAGCATTTTTAATTTTATTGCTTAAATCGCATTTTCTCGGCGAGCTGAGCACTTTTTCTGAATTGCGCCGCTCCCGTCACTCTGGTTAGGTTGGCATAGAAAAAAACGCTCTCGGGTGCTTTAGAGTGCCGAGTTTATCACTGCGCATGAAGAAATGACCACCTCCAACGTTTGGTTTATGTTTTATAAGCATTTTTAATTTTATTGCTTAAATCGCATTTTCTCGGCGAGCTGAGCACTTTTTCTGAATTGCGCCGCTCCCGTCACTCTGGTTAGGTTGGCATCGAAAAAAACACTCTCGGGTGCTTTAGAGTGCCGAGTTTATCACTGCGCATGAAGAAATGACCACCTCCAACGTTTGGTTTATGTTTTATAAGCATTTTTAATTTTATTGCTTAAATCGCATTTTCTCGGCGAGCTGAGCACTTTTTCTGAATTGCGCCGCTCCCGTCACTCTGGTTAGGTTGGCATCGAAAAAAACGCTCTCGGGTGCTTTAGAGTGCCGAGTTTATCACTGCGCATGAAGAAATGACCACCTCCAACGTTTGGTTTATGTTTTATAAGCATTTTTAATTTTATTGCTTAAATCGCATTTTCTCGGCGAGCTGAGCACTTTTTCTGAATTGCGCCGCTCCCGTCACTCTGGTTAGGTTGGCATCGAAAAAAAAGCTCTCGGGTGCTTTAGAGTGCCGAGTTTATCACTGCGCATGAAGAAATGACCACCTCCAACGTTTGGTTTATGTTTTATAAGCATTTTTAATTTTATTGCTTAAATCACATTTTCTCGGGGAGCTGAGCACTTTTTCTGAATTGTGCCGCTCCCGTCACTCTGGTTAGGTTGGCATCGACAAAAACGCTCTCGGGTGCTTTAGAGTGCCGAGTTTATCACTGCGCATGAAGAAATGACCACCTCCAACGTTTGGTTTATGTTTTATAAGCATTTTAATTTTATTGCTTAAATCGCATTTTCTCGGCGAGCTGAGCACTTTTTCTGAATTGTGCCGCTCCCGTCACTCTGGTTAGGTTGGCATCGAAAAAAACGCTCTCGGGTGCTTTAGAGTGCCGAGTTTATCACTGCGCATGAAGAAATGACCACCTCCAACGTTTGGTTTATGTTTTATAAGCATTTTTAATTTTATTGCTTAAATCGCATTTTCTCGGCGAGCAGAGCACTTTTTCTGAATTGTGCCGCTCCCGTCACTCTGGTTAGGTTGGCATCGAAAAAAACGCTCTCGGGTGCTTTAGAGTGCCGAGTTTATCACTGCGCATGAAGAAATGACCACCTGCAACGTTTGGTTTATGTTTTATAAGCATTTTTAATTTTATTGCTTAAATCGCATTTTCTCCGCGAGCTGAGCACTTTTTCTGAATTGTGCCGCTCCCGTCACTCTGGTTAGGTTGGCATTGAAAAAAACGCTCTCGGGTGCTTTAGAGTGCCGAGTTTATCACTGCGCATGAAGAAATGACCACCTCCAACGTTTGGTTTATGTTTTATAAGCATTTTTAATTTTATTGCTTAAATCGCATTTTCTCGGCGAGCTGAGCACTTTTTCTGAATTGCGCCGCTCCCGTCACTCTGGTTAGGTTGGCATAGAAAAAAACGCTCTCGGGTGCTTTAGAGTGCCGAGTTTATCACTGCGCATGAAGAAATGACCACCTCCAACGTTTGGTTTATGTTTTATAAGCATTTTTAATTTTATTGCTTAAATCGCATTTTCTCGGCGAGCTGAGCACTTTTTCTGAATTGCGCCGCTCCCGTCACTCTGGTTAGGTTGGCATCGAAAAAAACACTCTCGGGTGCTTTAGAGTGCCGAGTTTATCACTGCGCATGAAGAAATGACCACCTCCAACGTTTGGTTTATGTTTTATAAGCATTTTTAATTTTATTGCTTAAATCGCATTTTCTCGGCGAGCTGAGCACTTTTTCTGAATTGCGCCGCTCCCGTCACTCTGGTTAGGTTGGCATCGAAAAAAACGCTCTCGGGTGCTTTAGAGTGCCGAGTTTATCACTGCGCATGAAGAAATGACCACCTCCAACGTTTGGTTTATGTTTTATAAGCATTTTTAATTTTATTGCTTACCGTTTTTTTCCGTGTATAGTGCGCAAAATTTAACTAATTTATTGTCCTAAAATCTGGGGTGCGCATTATACATGGGTACAAAAAAAATTTAAATTTTTTTTTTTTAATTTTTTTTTTTTTTTTTTTTTTTAAGTCCCAATGATCGTCACACACGTAGGGAGGCAATGGGTCCCATTTTTATAGTCTTTGGTATGGTCTTAACTAGGCTGGATGTAATTTTTTTTGTTGGCGTCGATTTCTCCGACTGCCCATAAACGCACCACCGCGCTCCGTGCACAGAACGGATGCGCAAGACACGTCAGCTATATAAAGAGCGAGAGTTGTTTTCTTCGTATTAGTTTCAATTCACAGTTTAATTAGCAGTTTCAATCAGCAAATAACAAAATGCGTATTACAGGTAATATTTTATTTCACAACACTTTGCCTTGTTCCTTTGGTCTCTGCTGTTCATCCTAAAACACAAAGGCGCTTTTTAAGCAATGCGACAGTGAGCGCCCGGCACGCTGCACCAAATTAAGCTCCCTGCGCAGTGCGCACTGAGGTCCACTTAAATTTTAGAAAGTACATCAGGACTTTAAAAATATCTTCTAAATTTCAGCGACGGCTCTGTCACAATAATCGAGTTGGGCGGTCGGCGGCGCGCTACGGTTGAGCGTTCTCTCTTGCGCTCTCTCGCTCGCTCTCTCTCGCTCTCGCACACACGCGCACACACGCACACACACGCAAACCGGATATTATACGGAGGCCGCCATTACAGATGCGCAAGACACGTCAGCTATATAAAGAGCGAGAGTTCAGTTCTCTACCTAAATCCGTATTACAGGTAATATTTTATTTCACAACACTTTTCCTTGTTCCTTTCTTCTCTGCTGTTCACTTCAAACACGCTCCATGCGACCGCAATGCTCTCGTATCAGACGCTTGCTCGATCGCCTGCTCGTTTGCTGTCCCGTGCGCGCACGGAGCGCGGTGGTGCGTTTACGGGCAGTCGGAGAATTCAACGCCAACAAAAAAAATTACATCCAGCCTAGTTAAGACCATACCAAAGACTATAAAAATGGGACCCATTGCCTCCCTGCGTGTGTGACGATCATTGGGACTTAAAAAAAAATAAAAAAATAAATTTAAAAAATTCATAAAAATTGGGTGCGTATTATACATGGGTACAAGCTTTTTTCCAGCATCAGCATGCCATTTTTAGGGGTGCGTACTATACATGGGGGCGCACTATACACGGAAAAAAACGGTATGTCAGTAACAATTGTGAACTTCACTTGGCAGGCTGCAGTCATCAGAAGTCGTTGCCATGTTTCACTTGGTACAGTCTTTCATATGGCTATGTGGCCTAATGGATAAGGCGTCTGAGTTTGGATCTGAAGCTTGAGGGTTAAGTCCCTTCATGGTCAATTTAATATAATTCATATGAAATTAATGACTTTATTTGAGTCTGAACCAACTCTTGTATACTGTCAGAAAGGGTTTTGGTTTCTGCTTTCTTTTTTTGTTGTGCTGACTCCCTCCCAATCTCCGTTTTCAGTGCAACAAAGGGACAAAAACCAAAAGAAAAAATGCTTTCTCTATTATACACTAGGGCCAGCGTTTCCAACTAGGGCTAGGGTTTCCAACTAGGGTTCCAACTCCGGGTAGGGTTTCAAACTAGTAATTCCAACTGGGGCAAGGGCTCCCAATTAGGGTTTCCAACTTGGGCTGGGGTTTCCAACTAGAGACAACATTGGACAGCTGCCACTTGTTGGGAACCTTTGAATGTTTAGTCTTATCAACAAATGTGTTTCAGAGGCTAGATTTAAAACGTGTCTGCTGGTTTTTGTGAACCAAACCCGTTAAAAAAAAAAGTGAAAGAATGAAACAAGTTGGTAGAGCATGAGACTCTTAATCTCAGGGTTGTGGGTTCAAGCCCCACGTTGGGCGTCCCTGCTTCACCGTGATTGATTTGGCTAATGCCTTCTTCTGCCTCCCGCTTTCCCCCTCAGTGCGGCACGTGTTTGCATTCACTTACAAAGGGATGAAATTACAATACACTCGCATGCCGCAGGGATTCAAAAATTTGCCAGGATCGTTCAATCAGGTCCTCAAAGAACTCCTCGAACCATGCCAAATGCCGGATGGCACATTGTTGTTGAAATATGTTGATGATTTGTTGATTGCAGCAAAAGACTAGCAGGCGTGTCTTGCAGGAACAAAGAAAGTGTTGTTGTGGTTAGGGGAGAAAGGGTTCAAGGTGTCAAGAAAGAAACTGCAATCTGTCGCCAACAGGTCACTTTCCTGGAACGTGTGCTGACCCCTAGTGGCCTCGCCATGTTGCCTGAGCATAGAAACTCCATCCCACGGCCCCCCACCTTCCAGGAGATGCTATCATTCCTGGGGTTGTGCGGCTACAGCAGACATTACAAACCCTGTTTTGCCGACAAATCTCAGGGTTGTGGGTTCAAGCCCCACGTTGGGCGTCCCTGCTTGTTGGGAGCCGTTCAATTCTTGGTCTTATCAAGGCCTCACTTAAAAAATTGAGGCTTTCACATGGCGATGTGGCCTAATGGATAAGGCGTCTGACTTCGGATCAGACGATTGCGAGTTTGAGTCCCTTCATAGTCAATTTAATGTCATGCTTTAGAAATCAAACACTTTACTTCAGTCTGAACCAACTCTTGATTGATTGAACTTTATTCATCCCACAGCAGGGAAATTCACTTGTCACAGCAGCCCACAAGTGCAAGAATAAAACAAGTGCCAGAATTACAAAAAAAGGGTAAATAACAGTCAAGGATAAACACAAGTGCTGCTAGTAAAGACGAAACACATTCATTTTATCAGGTGGCATGTATGTTGTAAAGTCTGACAGGTGGAGGAGACTCTGGCCCTTTTTGTACAGGCCGTGGGTGTGATCAGTCCAGTCCAGTTTGTTGTTAAGGCGAACACCCAGGAATTTGTACTTCTCCACTACCTCAATGCCCGATCCCTGGATGTTCACCGGAGTGAAGATGGGTGCTGTCCACCCGAAGCTCACAATCAACTCCTTCGTCTTGCTGGTGTTCAGCTGAAGCTGGTTGAACTCACACTAGCTGACAAAGTCCTTGATGACCAATTTATATTAGACTTAGACTTAGACAGACTTTATTGTCATTTTGTAAACACTCAGTGCACACAAAACGAAATTACGTTGCATACGGCTCTCAACAAAGGAATGACATTTCGGCTGGATAAAAAGTGACACTTCTATATAAATATGAAATAAGATAAGATAAATAAGATAAATATAAAGTGCATAATAAGTGCATATATAATAAGTGCAGACAGACAATCCCTCGTTTATCATCCATCCATTTATCCATTCTATTCGGCTTATCCGGGTCGGGTCGTGGGGGCAGCAGCTTTAGGAGGGACTCCCATACTTCCCTCTCCCCAGCCACTTCATCCAGCTCAACCAGGGAGATCCCAAGGCGTTCCCAGGCTAGCCGAGAGACATAGTCTCTCCAGCACGTCCTGGTTCGGCCGCGAGGTTTCCTACTGGTGGGATATGCCCGGAACACTTCCCCAGGAAGGCGTCCAGGAGGCATCCCGGTGAGCTGCCCGAGCCACCTCATCTGGCTCCTCTCAACATGGAGGAGCAGCGGCTCTACTCCGAGTCCCTCCCGGATGACCGAGCTTCTCACCTTATCTCTGAGGAACAGCCCGGACACCCTGCGGAGGGAACTCATTTCGGCTGCTTGTATCCGACCCAAAGCTCGTGACCATAGGTGAGGGTAGGAGCGTAGATCGACCGGTAAATTTTGCCTTTTGGCTCAGCTCTCTCTTGACCACGACGGACCGGTACAGAGTCCGCATTACTGCAGACGCTGTACCGATCCGCCTGTCGATCTCACGCTCCATCCTGCCCTCACTTGGGAACAAGCCCCCAAGATACTTGAACTCCTCCACTTGGGGCAGGATCTCATACCCGATCCGAAGAGGGCATCCCACGCTTTTCCGACCAAGGACCATGGCCTCAGATATGGAGGTGCTGACCCTCATCCCGACCGCTTCACACTCGGCTGCGAACCGCCCCAGTGAGAGCTGGAAATCACGGCTTGAAGAAGCCAATAGAACCACGTTGTCTGCAAAAAGGAGAGACACAATACGGAGGTCCCCAAACCGGACACGCTCAACGCCTTGGCTGCGTCTAGAAATTCTGTCCATAAAAGTTATGAACAGAATCGGTGACAAAGGGCAGACTTGGCGGAGTCCAACCCTCGCTGGGAACAAATCCGACTGACTGCTGGAAATGCAGACCAAACTCTGGCATCGGTGATACAGGGACCAAACCGCCCTTATCAGTTGGCTCAGCACTCCGTACTCCCGAAGCACCCTCTACAGAACTTTCCGAGGGACACGGTCGAACGCCCTCTCCAAGTCCACAAAACACATGTGGACTGGTTGGGCGAACTCCCATGCCCCCTCGAGGATCCTGCCGAGGGTGTAGAGCTGGTCCACTCTTCCACGGCCAGGACTAAAGCCACACTGCTCCTCCTGAATCCGAGGTTCGACCTCCCGACGGACCATCCTCTCCAGCACCCCTGAATAGACCTTACCAGGGAGGCTGAGGAATGTGATTCCCCTATGGTTGGAACTCACCCTCCGGTCCCCCTTCTTAAAGAGGGGAACCACCACCCCAGTCTGTCAATCCAGAGGCACCGTCCTCGATGTCCACGCAGTGCTGTAGGGGCGTGTCAGCCAGGACAGTCCCACAACATCCAGAGCCTTCAAAAACTCTGGGCGGATCTCATCTAGCGGCTAGCGTGCTAGCGTGCTATCGGGCGGACCGGGCCATTGTACAAGGGGGAAAATCTCGTGGAGGTGGAATATGCGTCTTTCTGTGAGGGGCGCTCATGGAACCCTCAGGTGTAGGGAAGCTTACAATTTCATGGGGCAGCACACAAGCTATCACCATTTTGCAAATTTTTCCCAGCTAAATGACAAATAATTTGAGGTCCCACCGAGACTTGAACTCGGATCGCTGAGTCAGAGTCCAGAGTGCTCACCATTACACCATAGAACCCTGGCAGTGACAGAAGGAGCAGCATAATTTTTCTGAGCACAATGCACTAACTAAGGTGCTCATTTTACGAAATTGACAGAAGTAGTGGAGGCAGGGCTTACACACTCATAGGGCTGTCCACAAAGTACTGAATTGGAATTTCCAATTGTTACATGTAAATGACTACAAATTGGAAGTTCCACCAAGACTTGAACTTGGATTGCTAGATTCAGAGTGCTCACAATCACACCATGCCAACATTGATTAAATGGTTGATTGATTGATTGATTGATTGATCGATTGAACATTTATTGATCCCCGGGGGTGGGGAAATTCAGGCCCAATCAGAATCCATACCACAGAGCGGGTATACAAAAGACACAGATGGCATGAGCGCAACTCAATAGGCTCTCATAAGGCTGCCACACAACAGCGCCACAAAGAAAGCCAGTAAGTGCGAAAGATAAAAGCCATCAAAGCAAAGGAAAAAAAGTAACAGCAGCCAACCAGCACCCCTCGATATCAAAGAACACCCCAAAACACGCAAAATAGCCTCCATGGGGTCCATAAACAGGTGTAAGGACAGTCCAGTTCAACGGCGCCCAATGGACTGTGGTCGTGAATTGGTGAAAACATCACAAAACAGGCAAACGTGTGGGCACGTGCAGATGGACACCACGGGGCTAGCAAGGCGAAAGTCGTTGGTTCCGACGAGCACGAGGCTGCGAGGCCAAGGCGAGGGACACGTCAGCACCGGCCGGATAAGCAGGAAGCCGTCGTAGAGTTACGCCGGTCTCAACTGATTACTCGGTAATCCAGAAGAGCATTAGCTTTAAAACCATCCAAGATCTAAAGTAAGTTCCACCAGTTGACATTGTAACTTGGAGAACTTGGATTACTTTATCAAATACTATATGGCTCCTGTTTGCCGAGGTGTCCCTGGCACACTTTGCAAAGCAGACAACACTGACAAATAGATTTAGAAAATGTTGTTTCCACCCAGTCTCAAACAGGGGGTGTTTCGCGTCTTAGAAGAACATGATGACCACTACGCTACGGAAACTGCTGTGACGTCCAAAGCATGTTGAGAAACCTGGCAAAAGTTCAACAAAAGTGAGTGAGGAAGAAAGCAGGCACTTATAAAGTTTTTGATTTGCTTTTCAAAACTGTGCCAGCAAAAGCAATTTTTCCATACAAAGAAATAAACTCCACGTCGGGGAATTGAAGCCCGATTTGCCGAGCCCAGGCTGAGTCGTTTCGCTAAAGGGTACCTGATTTGAGACTAGGTGAAAACCAGGTTTCGCACTTTTCTTTAACTTTTGCCAGGCTCTTCAAAAGGCTATGTGTCAGCGCAGTTTCCATGGTGTAGTGGTTATCACATTCCCTCACACGCTGAAGGTCCCTGGTTGTAAACAAGTCTTATGATCCTTTTGATTTTAGACTCCGCGTCAGGGAATTGAGCCTCAGTTTGCCGAGCCGAGGCCGTGAATAATATAGCTAAAACGGCCTGTTGCGTTTTGTTCAAGATGTCCATCGTTAAGCAAGGAAAAAAAAAAGTGGAGTAACAGTATTTGTAACATATATTAGGTTTTTTAATGGCAGTCAGTGCACGGTGTAAAATTATTTACACATTGATTGATATGTTTGTTTAAACTAATAAGAGTATCTGCATATTGCTGTTGCTCCCTCTTCAGGCCCTAAACTGATCGGCATTCAATTCCATCCATTCCATCCATTATCTGTACTGCGGGGGGTCGCAGGCGTGCTGGAGCCTATCCTAGCAGTCATCGGACAGTAGGCGGGGTACACGTTATAACTGGTTGCCAGACAATCGCAGGGCACACAGAGACAACAATCATTCACACTGGCACTCACACCTATGGGCAGTTTGGATTACTAAATCGGCTGACCAAGCATGTTTTTGTGATGTGGGAGGAAAACCCGGAGAACCTACAAACTCCACACAGGGAGCACCAGATCACAAGTCAAAAGTCCTTATATGATAAAAATGGATTTCATGTCGAATCGTATGCTTTGCATGTTTGAGTGGGGATTTGGGGAGGTTTCACCAAACATGTGAATGAATGATGGAGTAACCGTAAAGATGTTTGTTCACATGTTTGATGAAACATGGAGTCGGAAACCGGATTGGAAGGGATCTAGTATGTTATTGGAGGATAGAGTTGTTGATAGACAGTTCTTTTGAGTATTTTGCTTGAAACAGGAAGATTTGATACTGGTCTGAAATTGCTGATTATGGAGTGGTCAAGATTAGGCTTCTTTAATAGGGGCTTCACAACAGCAGTTTTCAAAGATTGTGGAAAGATGCCTGTAAGTAGAGAAGTGTTTATTATCTGCAGTAGGTCTGGGGCAAGGCACTTGTGGACATTTTTTAGAAAGCTTGTTGGCAAGGTGTCAAGGCAGCACGTTGAGGATTTAAGCCTTTGCACTGTTTCTTCTAGTTGCTTTTGGTCAATGATATTAAATTGGGTCATGTTTACTAGGCACCTTTTCAGTTGGTGCATTGGGGCCATAGGTCCTTTTGCAGTAAAACTGATGGCTAATCTGATGTTTTTAATTTTATCCTTGAAGAAGGTTGCAAATCCATTGCATTTGACAGTGGATAGGAAATCAGGGGCAATTTGAGGGGGGGGGGGGCGTTTGTTAGCCTGTTAATGGTGGCAAAGAGAGTACGAGCGTCATTTGTGATTTTGTTGATTATGTCAGCAAAGAAAGATTGTGTTAGAAAAATGTATATATATGTTATCATGCGTTCTCTAATCAATGCTTTACCCCAATAGTACTGCAAGAGATGCTTGCTGTTTGGCCTTGCTGTTTTTATGATGTACCACAGAAGAGAGATTACAGCTGGGTCAGACAGGACGCAGCTGGCAACTCAGTGACACAGCAAAATGAAGACATCTACCAAGACAGTTCCTTTTCAACAAAGAATGATTGCTGATCACTCATTTTTCCTGATTTCATCACAGACACAAACAATGATCGCTGATCACTCATGTTTCCTGAATTCATCACAGACACAAAGAATGGTTGCTGATCACTCGTACTCTTTCTCACACTGTTCCATATCAGTATGTAACACCTTGTGATTTTTCTTCTTACGAAACAAAGCCCACGTGCTTCCCTCCTCCCCTTTTAGAGGGCTTGTCTCATTTTGTGGGTAGGGCAAATCCAAATAAAAAGAGCAGGAGTGCATACCGATAATTAGTGTAGTGAGATTGTTGTGAAGGATCTGTACTGCACTCCTCGCGAGAAAAGACTTAATATTCTGTCTCACTTGTGGTCTGTTTGCTGTTGCTCTTCTCTTAATAGTTATTCAGTCATCAAAATAAACCTGACAGATTGTCTGGATTTTTTTAGTTCTTGGTTATAGGATTTAAGGCTGTCTTTGTAAATATCATGATGAATGTGAAGTTTAGTTTTTCGCCATTTGCGTTCTGCTTTTCTAGACTCTCTTTTTTTATCTTTTACAGAGAGAGAGTATGTCCATGGTGCTTTCTTCTTACCAGAGATTAATTTGGTTTTCAGAGGGGCTACTGCGTCGATATCTTTTAGGGTTTTAGAGTTGAAGTTATCTAGGAGGTCATTGACAGATTCTGATGGAAGGGTAGGGGCCTGCGAGAAGGCCTCCATAGTGTACTAGTGGCCTCATTAAAGTGCCGCTTTTTAATGGTTTGTGGTTGACTGAGAGCTATAGGGGTGACCTTCATTTCGATAAAGATGCAGAAGTGATCAGATAAGGCAATATTGACTGCTGAAAGGAAAGATGACTCAAGACCTCTGGTTATGAATAAATCTAGTGTATGGCCTCTGTTGTGCGTAGGTCCAGAGATATGCTGGGATAGGTCGAAGGTGTCAAGGAGGTCGTTTAGTTCTTTGATCTTATTGTCATTGAGTTTGTCTATGTGAATATTAAAGTCACCTACTATTGATATACAGTCATGTTCCAAGGAGATTATAGCGGGGAGTTCAGAGAATTCGACGAAGAAGTTATTAGCATAACCTGGGGGTCTGTATACAACCATAAGTAGGACAGGGGGAGAAGACTTCATTACAACTGCAAGACACTCAAACGAAAGACGATCTCCAAATGACGTCCGTTAACATTGAAACAAATCAGAATAGATTAGGAAAACGCCTTCCCCTCTCTTTCCGATTCTGAGGGCGTAAATGCAGTTGAAATTAGGTGGAGTTGATTCATTATATTATATTATCATTATATATAAGAATATATTCTCTGTTATCTAGATCAAGCCAGGTCTCTGTAAGAAACATGATATCTAATTCATTACTCGTAATGAGGTCATTGATGAGAAGTGATTTATTGACTAATGATCTAATATTGAGCAGGGTCGCTCGAATTGTTTTAGTTCTGGTGGAGTGTTTTGATTTCTGGAGCTGTTTCTGACGGATGGGTATCAGGTTTGATCCAGGGACGGAACGAACTGGGATGATAGGGTTGTTTATTCTAGGAGTGATCAGCGTTGTAGTCAGTGCAGCCGCCACCCCAAACAGCAATACAGCTGGAGAGGACGCTCTCAATGGTGCCACGGTAATTTGTAGTCATGACGGCCGGAGGCTATACAGTCATGCCATAGCATACAAGAAATTTAGGTTCTTTTCTTTAGGATCATCAGCCGAGATACCCAGGCAGACCATGAAAGAATGTTGATGTTAAAATGTTAGTGGAACTATCCAACTGCACAGAACCGATGATCCCAAAGATTTGGGGTGAGACAACATTGAAAAAAAAAATTCTTTGCTGACAGTGTCACTTCTTTTGTGGCTTAGCTCTTCTTCATTTCACATCTAAAGTATCGTATCATTTTACCTTGTAGCTTATACTACCCCGTACATGCCATATCATGTCGCCCATGCAACTCATGCAAGAGATGCGATCGCTGAGATATTTAGGCGATGGGTTGCTACTCCATTGTGCTCTCCACTCAGCATTTCATATCAGTCGGATTTTCACACAAAGTATCTCGGCACAACATGTTGTCAACGTCACATAAGCAAGACGAGGTGGCCGAGAGGTTAAGGCGATGGATTGCTAATCCATTGTGCTCTGCACGCATGGGTTCAAATCCCATCCTCGTCGAAAGTTAATGTTACATTGTTTTACAGTGGAGCCTCGGTTTTCGAACGTCCCGGTTCTCGAACAAATCAATATTTGAACAAAAAATTCGAGAATTTTTTGCTCCGGATGTCGAACGAAATTTGATTGTCGAACCTCATTAGAGGACCCGCATGCCAACTGACTCTGTTCGTTATTACATTCTCGTTACCCTGAGGATTGCAACAACTCTAATCATGCCTCTAAAGGAAGCAAGTGGGATCAGTAAAGCCATCCTAAAACACAAAGACGCTCCTAAAGCAATGCAACAGTGAGCGCCCGGCGCGCTGCGGTCCACTTAAATTTTGGAAAGTACATCAGGACTTTAAAAATATTTTCTAAATTTTAGCAACCGCTCTGTCACAATAAGGCTAAGCACTGCAGTTGCGCGATCGGACAAAAATGTACAAATGAAAAAATACTTTAAAAAGGCGGGGTTTTTAAATTTTTTTTTTTTTTTCCCATTATTTGTAATGGGAAAACATGATTCGGTATTTGAACAATTCAGTTCTCCAACAGCCTTCTGGAACGGATTGTGGTCGAAAACCGAGGCTCCATTGTATCTGTAATCTGGTTTGTATTTAACTCAATATCGTAATATTTATACTCTTTGGCGGCTAGGTGGAGAACTTGTTAGCATGTCTGCTTCACAGTTAAGAAAGTGCGGGTTCGATTCCATCAACGGCTGTTGCGTGTTGTTGATGATGTCCGTTGTTGGGTCAGGAAAACTAAGATGTGGGGTAACGGTTTGTTCTTTATTGGCAAGATCTTGGGTTGTTTAATGGCGGTCAGTACACATGGCACTTCAGCAGATGTAACAACATCCTCCATCCGGCCCTCCCTCACATCCTCTGCTGCCGAAACCCTCATCCACGCCTTCATCTCATCCCGACTAGACTACTGCAACAGCATCCTCTACGGCATCACCTCCAAAACCCTCAACAAACTGCAATATGTCCAGAACTCCGCTGCCCGCCTGCTCACCGGAACCCGCTCCAGAGAGCACATCACACCTGTCCTTCATGACCTCCACTGGCTGCCTGTCAAATATAGAATCACCTTTAAAATACTCCTCACCACCTACAAGGCACTCCATAACCTGGCTCCACCCTACCTCTCTGACCTCCTCCAGCCACACGTCCCATCCCGTTCCCTCAGGTCGAGTGATGCCGGCCTCCTGGAGGTCCCCAAGACCAGGCGCCGAACCTGGGGCGACAGGGCCTTCTCCGTGGCTGCCCCCTCTCTCTGGAACGCTCTCCCCAGGCACATCAGAGATGCCCCCTCCCTCCCTACCTTCAAAACCACCCTAAAAACCCACCTCTTCACATTAGCCTTTCCTAACTGACCCTGCCCTTGGTGTTTCTTTGTTCTTCTTATTCCCCCCCCCCCCCACACACACATGTAAAGCGACTTTGGGTACCTAGAAAAGCGCTATATAAATCCCAGTTATTATTATTATTATTATTATTATCTCCAGGTAAGAAGGTTTTATACTGTCCGGAAAAGGCGGGAAAGCAACACCGACATGCCAAGATCTGGGAAAAAGCTGGAAAAAACAAAAACATATCTTTAAATTTGAGAGGCGGCGATGATCTGACTGAAATTGATGCAATTAAAGTCCCCAGAGGAGTTCCTGATTAATAAGAATTAATTAGGGATGGGCGATACCAATGATTTTGGATTCGATCCGATACCAAGTATTTCCTGCCCAAAAATACCCGATATCGATCCGATAGCGATACCGGAAGTGTAATTTCCCGCCAGAAAAAACAGTTTAAATGCAGTGGCATTCTTGCTCTTGGAGAGTCATCTATTGAATTTTGTAGAAAAAAGTATTACGTCATGTACATGAATTATTAACCTTTTTAGAAAACCATTAATGGAAGATGCATATTAATAGTATAACTTTAATTAAAAGGAGCTATTCTTTACTTTTTTCTCTCTCTCTCTGTTGTTGGGAAAAAGTTTTGCCTTTTAGTATATTGTAAAAAGAGACATGGTACCAACAGAGATGCAAGGCTTAATCGTCATGAGCAGCAAAAACATCAATTTGTAAAGCCACTGGATACTTACATTTAATATTGTAATACTTTAGTGTTGTTTATAGGAAGTGGAGTTACAAATAAAACGTATGGCGTTCGACCACAAATTGAAAAGGGGAAAACTTTATTTATAAATGACTGACTAAAGCGCAGTAATTATTGCTTCAAATAGCACATCAACCACAAATGCTTACGATTTTTGGGTAGCACCTGATACCTGGATATGTCTTGCCTTTCTGAAACGCTGCTTCCAAGGTACTTTGTCAAGTCAAGTCAAGTCAAGTTTATTTGTATAGCCCTAAATCACAAGCAGTCTCAAAGGGCTTCACATAGACAGAAATTGACAATTATTCTCAAAGCATCCCCTGATCTTAAGCTCCCAAAAGGGCAAGGAAAAACTTAAAAACCCCTACCAGGGGAAAATGAGAAACCTTGAGAAGGGACCACAGATGGAAGGATCCCCCTTTCAGGATCACCAGGTTGAAATGGATGCAGAGAGGGCACAAATGATACAACATGAAAATCAATTAAATAAAAAGTGGATGTCCATGTCATAGCAGAGGGCTGCCGAAGGAGCCCTCAATTGTCCTGGCAGTGTCTTCGAGGAGGTTGAGCTGCAGTTCCCCCATCCTGAATTGGCCCACGAGAATCCAGATAGCCGCTGTCAGCATGGGTGCCACCTAACCACCTCCCCGGCCGGGGTACCTTAGCCCCGGTGTGGCTGCAGGGTTTTCCGTCGCTGCCTTAGTGTCTGCGGCACGTTTCAACTGCAGCTCTTCATGAACCGTGGGGTGAATTTTACTTAAATGTTTTGTTAAGTTTGTGGTGTTGCCACAACATTTAATCGTTTTGTGACATATTTCACATCTTGCCTCGTTGTTATTAACTAAAATATAATACCTCCAAACCAGACTTCTCTTACGTTCGGACTGGGCCGCCGCCGTGGCCATGCTTGTTTGTGTTTGGATTGGAACGGGAGGCGCAGGAGGAGGGCTTGGCTTGGGAGAAAAGGGGGCGGGAGCAGAGCAGAGCAGAGCAGGACACGCCAGTGCAGCAGGCGGAAGGAATAGTGCTAGCATGAGTGCAAGTCGTCAAATTGGAGTGGGAAAAAAGATGAGGAAAATATAATTAAATAATTGTAAGTATCGATATTTTAGCTAGGGAGATCGATACTCAAAAATGTGCAGCCTGGATCGATATATCGATATTTTGGTATCGATCTGCCCATCCCTAGAATTAATTGACCAAATTGAAGCGGGATGGGAGTCCTCCATTTGCTGCTGGTGGACGATGAACAAGAACGTTGACAGGATAAATTACATCCATTGCAACATGCAGAAATTGGGCAAACGGACACAAGCGGGACTTGAGGCAGTGCACGAACAGCTAGCCATGCCTTCCCTAATGTCAATCCAGAACCGCAATGCTCTTGTTATGTTGTTGTCTGGGAAAGGAAGGGTATGCGCAATGTTCAGGGAACAATGCTGCACCTTCATCCAGAACGACACCGCCCCTGATGGGAGCCTGACGAAGGTGATTGCAAGCTTGCAATCCCTCAACACGAGGATGAAAGAGCACAACAAGTGGATGACTGCTTTTGGGAAGTATAAAGCCCTTGTGTCCTCAATTACTGCCATACTCACCTTGTGTGGATGTTGTTGTATTCCATGTCTCCGTGCTCTGTTTAATCGTCTTATCACTACAGCAATCTCGCCCATGGACGACAAGATGGCCCGGGTATGCCTAATGTCTGAACGCCAGCATGTTGATGATAACGATGATGATGATGCAGTTTTTGCACTTGAGTTTACAGACTTCTTCCCAGATCTGTGTGTTTCCGAATGATAATATCGCAACATTTATCCTTTTTCGGTGTAAACTTATTTGTGCCATACTTGTGACCCGACAACTGAAGATCAAGAGAAGTGGTTGTTTTTGGTAATGTAAAGATTGAGCAAATACGTGATAAACAGGGGGGAAATGTTGGAATAATTTAAGTGAAGCCTTGGCCTGCCAGACCTGTAGGCCTTGTCTTTGGGAGTTTATGGCTTTCCTTTTATCTATGTTCTTTCTCTTTAGTGACAGGGATGTCTTTTGATCCCTGTCAGCCATATGTGTCCTTCCTGTCCTTATGTTATCTGTGTGTTTTTGTTCCTGTAAGAGGCCTTCACTAACAATGAGCAGAGCTTATTTGCATAGGCGAAATGTTCCTATTTGGTTGAAAGAAACCCCATTCCTTTTAGTTAACTATAGGTTTAGTTCAAAGATTGTTGTTGATCAGAACTGTTTTTCTTTGTTAAGTGTTAAACACAGTTTCAAGTGCTTCTCTGGTTCTTCTATATCAAACAAATATGTTTTAGGTTCATTTACCTGACATGTTTCGGCGGAATCTTCCGCCTTCATCAGAGTCTGCCGCTGACCATCGACGGTGCTGTGGTGGAGAGAGTGAGCAGCGCCAAGTTCCTGGGGGTGCACATCAGTGAGGATCTCTCCTGGTCCACCAACACCGCATCACTGGCAAAGAAAGCCCAGCGCCGCCTGTACTTCCTGCGGAAACTCAGGCGAGCGAGCGAGCGCTCCTCCGGCCGTCATGACTGCATTTTACCACGGCACCATTGAGAGCGTCCTCTCTCTCCAGCTGTATTGCTGTTTGGGGTGGTGGCTGCACTGACTACAACTTGAAGGCCCTGCAGCGCATAGTGAACACGGCTGGTAAGATTATTGGTGCTTCGCTCCCCTCCTTGTAGGACATTTACACCTCCCATCTCACCCGCAAGGCGACCACGATTGTGAGTGATGTGAGTCACCCCGCTCACTCTTTGTTCGAGCTTCTGCCCTCTGGGAAGAGGTACAGAAGCCTGCGCTCCCTCCCGCACCACCAGACTCTCAAACAGCTTCATACTCCAGGCTGTTAGGATCCTGAACTCGCTCCCCCGTTCTGCGTAGCGTCTTGTACTTTTACTGTCTGTACTGTCTGTATGCACACTGGCTCTTATTTGTTGTGTTATCTGTTTATTTATTATTTATTATTACTCTTATTATTTATTGTTTGTGCCTTTTTGTTTATGATGTTTTTTACTTTTGCGCTATGCTTGCTGGCTCCGTTTTGCTCCTCTTATTTATTGTGTTATCTGTTTATTTATTATTTATTCATCACTCTTACTATTGATTGTTTGAATTTCTGCCTTCTTGTTTTTATATTGTGTCGCGTACTTGTATGTCTATCGTGTTATGTGTCTCGTCACCGTGGGATAGAGAAAAACGTCATTTCGGTCTCTTTGTGTGTTGTGACATGTGGAGAGATTGACAATAAAGCTGACTTTTGACTTTGACTTTGTTATTGAGTGTTAATTTACTAAGTAGATAAAGTCTAGCCAAGGTTTAGTTGCATTGTTCCACAGGAAAAGCGGCAATTCAAGTTATCTGATCACACTCGAGGACGACTCGGCCAACAACTGGAGAAGAACAGATGGACAAACTCTGCGAGGGTCACGGGCCGACAATGAAGTGCTAATTCACACCACACTACATTCCTTAGCTAATCAACGTTGCTACAGACACAATCTTCCCTCCCTTTAGTGTAGCAACGCCTCTGTAACCAGGGCAACCAAAACATTAAATAGAGGAGCACGTGGCGGGAGAACTCAGAATTGATGGAGATTGTAACCGAGTTTCCTCTCTCTATCGTTCTCCTCGCGAGAAAAGACTTAATATTCTGTCTCACTTGTGGTTTGTTTGCTGTTGCTCTTCTCTCAATAGTTATTCAGTCATTGAAATAAACCTGACACCAGGGTATATTGGCCGTTCGGTGACAACGGGCCAACGGTTTTCTCGATCAAGTGCGAAAGATAAAAGCCATCAAAGCAAAGGAAAAAAAGTAACAGCAGCCAACCAGCACCCCTCAATATCAAAGAACACCCCAAAACACACAAAATAGCCTCCATGGGGTCCATAAACAGGTGTAAGGACAGTCCAGTTCAACGGCGCCCAATGGACCGTGGTCGTGAATTGGTGAAAACATCACAAAACAGGCGAGGCCAAGGCGAGGGACCCGTCAGCACCGGCCGGATAAGCAGGAAGCCGTCGTAGAGTTACGCCGGTCTCAACCTATTATTCGGTAATCCAGAAGAGCATTAGCTTTAAAACTATCCAAGATCCAAAGTAAGTTCCACCAGTTGACATTGTAACTCGGAGAACATGTGATTACTTTATTAAATACTATATGGCTCCTGTTTGCCGAGGTGTCCCTGGCACACTTTGCAAAGCAGACAACACTGACAAATAGATTTAGAAAATGTTGTTTCCACCCAGCCTGAAACAGGGGGTGTTTCGCGTCTTAGAAGAACATGATGACCACTACGCTATGGAAACTGCTGTGACGTCCAAAGCATTTTGAGAAGCCTGGCAAAAAGTTCAACAAAAGTGAGTGAGGAAGAAAGCAGGCATTTATGAACATTTTGATTTGCTTTTCAAAACTGTGCCAGCAAAAGCAATTTTTCCATACAAAGAAATAAACTCCACGTCGGGGAATTGAAGCCCGATTTGCCGAGCCCAGGCTGAGTCGTTTCGCTAAAGGGTACCTGATTTGAGACTGGGTGAAAACCAGGTTTCGCACTTTTCTTTAACTTTTTCCAGGCTCTTCAAAAGGCTATGTGTCAGCGCAGTTTCCATGGTGTAGTGGTGGTGCTCACTCTAACTTATTTTGCAAGAACCACACAGGAGTCAAGCAAGTCATTTTAGACACCTGCAGGCGGAGAGTTCACTCGTCGCTGTGCTTACAGCGATGGTCGAATGAAGTCTGACTCAGGCCTCGTCAGGTGCTTATTTATTGAGAGAAACAGAGTGGGGTTGAAAGTGGGGGTGTGGGAACACACAGGTTGGGTGAGGCCGGTCCCCTTCTGATCAAAGCATAGCCGGGGGCCTTTTACGACTTTCTGTAAACAAAGCAACTTTGATTGCTTCCTCTGCGTCTAGTCAATCAGTTGAAAAGATCTTAGCACTTTGGTCAACTACTTTTGTCTAGACAGGACAAGCTAGTTAAATTATTACAGATTACATTCCAACATTAGATATTAGTTTTCTTACAGAGACCTGGCTTGATCTAGATAACAGAGAATATATCCTTAATGAATCAACTCCACCTAATTTCAACTGCATTGACGCCCTCAGAATCGGAAAGAGAGGGGAAGGCGTTTTCCTAATCTATTCTGATTTGTTTCAATGTAAACGGACGTCATTTGGAGATTGTCTTTCGTTTGAGTATCTTGCAGTTGTAATGAAGTCTTCTCCCCCTGTCCTACTTATGGTTGTATACAGACACCCAGGTTATGCTAATAACTTCTTCGTCGAATTCTCTGAACTCGCTATAATCTCCTTGGAACATGACTGTATATCAATAGTAGGTTGACTTTAATATTCACATAGACAAACTCAATGATAATAACATCAAAGAACTAAACGACCTCCTTGACACCTTCGACCTATCCCAGCATATCTCTGGACCTACACACAACAGAGGCCATACACTAGATTTATTCATAACCAGAGGTCTTGAGTCATCTTTCCTCTCAGCAGTCGATATTGCCTTATCTGATCACTTCTGCATCTTTATCGAAATGAAGGTCACCCCTATAGCTCTCAGTCAACCACAAACCATTAAAAAGCGGCACTTTAATGAGGCCAATAGTACACTATGGAGGCCTTCTCGCAGGCCCCTACCCTTCCATCAGAATCTGTCAATGACCTCCTAGATAACTTCAACTCTAAAACCCTAAAAGATATCGACCCAGTAGCCCATCTGAAAACCAAATTAATCTCTGGTAAGAAGAAAGCACCATGGACATACTCTCTCTCTGTAAAAGATAAAAAAAAGAGTCTAGAAAAGCAGAACGCAAATGGCGAAAAACTAAACTTCACATTCATCATGATATTTACAAAGACAGCCTTAAATCCTATAACCAAGAACTAAAAAAATCCAGACAATCTTTCTTTGCTGACATAATCAACAAAATCACAAATGACGCTCGTACACTCTTTGCCACCATTAACAGGCTAACCAACGCCCCCCCTCAAATTGCCCCTGATTTCCTATCCACTGTCAAATGCAATGGATTTGCAACCTTCTTCAAGGATAAAATTAAAAACATCAGATTAGCCATCAGTTTTACTGCAAAAGGACCTATGGCCCCAATGCACCAACTGAAAAGGTGCCTAGTAAACATGACCCAATTTAATATCATTGACCAAAAGCAACTAGAAGAAACAGTGCAAAGGCTTAAATCCTCAACGTGCTGCCTTGACACCTTGCCAACAAGCTTTCTAAAAAATGTCCACAAGTGCTGTTAGATAAATTGTATATATATGTTATCATGCGTTCCCTAATGAGTACTTATTAATAAGTTATTGCGCAGAATGCTTGCTGTTTCGCCTTGCAGACGTCCACCAGTCCACAACAAGTCATACGATGCTGTCTGGGGCTTCCTGACCTTCTACACCTCTGGGAATCCAAGAAAGTTGCTGATAGCTCAATCTACTCTGTTGATGTCTGCACATGACATTCTGTCCTTGCATTCCTTTCCCATGGCGTCCTGTCTGTAACTACTTGTTTCACATAGAATACTTGTTTATGTCCTTGCGCTCCTTTATTTTCTCATGAGACTAGGCCATGCTTTCCCCCCCCACCTGTTAGGGGCTAGTCTCACATTGTAGGTAGGGCATCCCTTAATAAAAAGAGCGAGGGGTGTGACAGATCTTTAGTGTATTTTGGACTGCTGTAAGTCTGGATGCACTCCTCGCGAGAAAAGACTCAACATTCTGCCTCACTGGTTTTGTCTGCTGATCCTTTTGCTGATTTTGAACCTGACAGATTTTTGGGGGCTCGTCCGGGATCTCAATAGACCTACTTCGGGTTCCGGCTGACTTTTCGACGCAGGACAAGTCCTTGGCCAAGGCATATAAAGGAAACCCTTTTCACGGGGCTGACTCGATCAGTCAGCTGGACGCCGGAGTGGTTGACGAGATCGTCCGAGGGAAAGGCCCAGCGGACTGTGAGTATGAATGTTGATTCTGTTGAAAGGAATGGAAGTGTAGTGGCAAGAGGTCACTTGAAACCTTGACAATTCTAGACCCTATCAAGTGCATATTTAGAGACAGTTAAATTCTGTATGGGATGCTGGAGTCCCCTGACGTAAACGTCAGTTAAATTCCACAGGAGGGCAGACTCCTCTGTTTTCTAAAGAAATAAAGAAGTACAGGTAGTTGGAGCAGTTAAATCCCGCTGAGGTGTGGTGGGGCCTCCTCACTAACCTTCCTACTGTGTTAGTTTTCTGCTGCCATCTGTGGTGGGTTTTCCTTATCCCTTGTTTAGCTGGTTTGGCTTCTTTCTCCGTGAAAAGATAGGTTTTATATTTACTTTGGGAAAGAGGTAAAGATAAGTTTTCCTTACACAATAGGAAGGTTAAAGAGTTGTTAAAATCCACTGGAGGGCGGGCTCCCCTGCTTGCCTGTGAGACGTTAGGAATGCGCATTGTGTGTGTGTGTGCGTGTGTATGGTTTGACTGAGAGTGACCTCATTTGAGCTCTGATTTGAGGTTTGAGTCCTCTGTATAAACACGCAGGAGTGTAAACAGTGGCTTTGTGTGGACGAAAGCAAGGATTCTCCGTTTCCTCCGGAGACCCACCACACATCGAACATTTATCCACTGTCCTGTGAACTAAATTGGCTTTAGGACACTGCGGGTGCCATTCAAATTGCCAAATCCGTAAACTAAACAAATAAATCATGGGGACAGCAAATAGCAAGCAAAAGCCGCTGCCCCGACATGAATTGAAATGCAAAGATTGGACATTGATGGAAGAAGTTGACCCCGACAATGTAAAATATCTTGACAAGTGGATAACCGATTACAAATTTGACGGTCAGCTGAAAACAAATTCGTTGAATAACCTAAAGCAATCAATTGATGCTAAATGTGGTGTAAAGAGGAATAACGACGGATATCATCTAATAGTAAAATGGGAATTGGAGGCTGAGAAGAGAAAATGTGGGCAGATAAGAGAAAGGCTGAGAGATAAGGAAGACGGAGGAAAGATAAAGAACTTGTTGTTGCACAGGCAGGAGGATGATGAGACAGTGTCAGCGCGGGCTCGCTTGAAGGCCAAAGCTGACGATGCGATGAATGAGGATGAAAAGAATGATCAATCTATAAGGACGGAGATTGCAGCACGCCAAAGTGAACCAATTTTCCCGTCTCTGTACCCCAAACTACCAAGCACAAATCATCCTCCTGAGAATGGTGCTTCTGCTCGTGGTATATTGACGCGGAGCCGTGCTCGTGGTGTGTTGACGCGGGGCCGTGCTAAGTTGGTTCCTTCGGCTGACGCAGACGCATACCCGATGATTGAAGTGGCAAATCCTCATGATGAGGGAGGACCCACAATTTTAGTATACAGAACATGGACCCACGCTGATATAAAATCAGCAATTGAGGGTATAGCGTTGCCCACTGAAGATGTTGGTCAATATTGTACCGACATGAGACAACTCATTGCTTCATACAATTTGAGAGGCGATGAAGTACAACAGGTTTTTATGGCATCTTTAACCAAACATTGGGCAAGCGTTAAAGGCACCTGGGATCCCTTTGATTCCCGGGGCCGTCCATTGGAATGTAACGGGGTGCCATTACAAAGAGAAATTGACCAACTATTGGGCAGGATCAAAATAAAATTTGAACGTAGAGCAAATTACACAGACATTGGCCGAACCAAACAAAAAGAAGATGAGTTGTTTGAAGACTTTAGGCACAGACTCGAGAGAGTGTTCAAGGCCAATAGTGGCTTGGAGCATGGATCTGATGTTTATGACCAACAACTCAAGAACGCTCTACATGCAAATTCGCGACCAGCAATCCAGAGCTGGATCACTAAACATATGATCACTTTCCCGACATCTACCTTGCCACAGTTCATTGATCATGCTATACACGCCGAAAAAGTTGTCGATGCAAAAAGAGCGAAAGAGAAGGGGAAAATGGGCACCGTGTTTTTTGTTAAAGGAGAGCAGTCTGAGATGTTTTATCAAAATAAGACCTTCGAACCACGCCTGGAGGGGCGTGGTCGTAACAAATTCCGTGGCAAGGGTAGAGGGGGGTACAGTCGTGATTCTCCCAATTATGGAACAAATGACCAGCCCGCTTCAGGTCAGTCAAGACGGTACAATGCTGGACCTCCCGTTTGCTGGTCATGTGGGAAAACAGGCCATATAGCAAGAAACTGCCCAGATAATCACAAGGGTGGGAGTAGACCTCCCTTATGACTGGCCGAAGGTCAAAATACAGTTGAAACAACTGTCTTGCCAACAGCTCCCCCTGTTGATGTAGATTTGAACATTCAAGATTTGTTGATGAACAATGTTGAGAAGCCAGTGATAACTCTATTCGTGAACGGGACTCCAATAACCTTTTTGTGTGACTCAGGGGCATGTGTGACCACGTGTCGTGACATACCTGCAGATGTGCAAAGTAACGGTAGATCCTTTTGGGTGAGAGCAGCGAATGGGCTGGCAACCCCAGTTCCCCAGTCTCGACCAGTTTGGATACGGGACCCAGAAGGGGGAAGTTGTTGCATTCCCATTTTGCTGATGCCCAGTTGCCCTATTAATTTGCTAGGTAGAGACGCTCTCACTGCCCTTGGGCTTTCCCTTGTGTCTCTTAATGGTCAAATTGCTGTCAAAAGGCGACACCAGTTACAGATATTTGGCCAATTTCACTGCTACTATTTTTATTCATTGGATTTGGCTGACGCAGAAGTGATGGAATTTGGTTCCCCTCTTTTGGCCCGTGTGGCCACCCTTTTGCGCTGCCCTGAACAAGCAATGGAAGCCAATCAACTACACATAACTATGTGGCATAAAGACACACCGGGTCCTGATCACAACTACGAGAACATGCTTGAGGCTGCTACACCTGCCACCTTGACAACTTCTTTCCTTCTGCACGATGGTGAGAGCCGTGCTTGTGTAGTCATACAAGCGGCTCCCCCTGCTGTGCAGAAGTTACACGTGTCTCCCACTCCGCTCCACATCTCTCTCTACAGGCCTCACACCGCAGCCTGGCAGAGTTTAGGATTTATGGCTGGTGATGCCTTGGCAGCTTCTGACTGGACTCAGGTTAATCCTGACTCCTTTTACAGTCCTTCCACCAAGCTCTTCAAACAAAATATGACTAAAGCCTTGTCATTCATTAGTGGAATCCACGCTGATCCTGGTGTTGAGCAAACACCCTCATCTTGAGATTATGTGTTGACGTCCGATGACGAGCACATCCTCGCTGAGGTCCCAAGTCATCTTTGGTCTGCGGGTCCTTCTGACGTTGGTTTAGTGAAAGGTGCGCTTCCTGTTGTCATAAGACCTAAAACTGAATACCGCCCTTGTGTGAGGCAGTATCCTTTAAAACCTGATGCCTTACAGGGTATAGCACCTGTTATTTCTGATTTATTAAAAGCAGGTGTCATCGTTCCTTGCCCGGATTCTCCTTGCAATACCCCAATTTTCCCTGTAAAGAAGGCACCCCCTTCTGTGGGGTGGAGAATGGTGCAAGACTTGCAAGCTGTAAACAATGCTGTTATTCAGAGAGCACCTTGTGTCCCTGACCCGCATACTTTGTTGAATTCATTGACACCTGATGCGAAAATCTTCACAGTGATTGACATTAGCAATGCTTTTTTCTCTGTCCCTATTGCAAAAGAGAGTCAGTTTTGGTTTGCGTTTACATATGCTGGCTCAAGGTACACCTTTTCAAGGTTACCACAAGGGTACTGTGAAAGCCCGACAATTTACTCCCAGGTGATGGCAGCCAGCATGGCTAAATTTGTCCCGCCAATGGGAAGTCAGATCTTGCTTTATGTTGATGACATTTTGATAGCATCTCCTGATTTTGCCTCTTGCCAAAAAGACACGCTTGCAGTGCTGCATCACTTGGCAAGTGAAGGCCACAAGGTCAGCAAGAACAAGCTTCAACTGTGGTCTGCTGAAATTAAGTATCTAGGCCACAATCTAAGTTCCCAAGGTCGATCCATAATTGAAAGCAGAAAAGCCTCTATTTTACAAGCTCCTAAGCCACTAACAAAGAAGCAAATGATGTCTTTTTTGGGTCTCACAGGTTATTGTAGAAACTGGATACTTGATTATGCCCAAATTGTTGCTCCTCTGTCCAAATTGATGTATGTGGAAGACATCTCAATGTCCGCTCACTTAAAATGGACTCCTGAAGCCGAGGATGCTTTTGTTTTGATCAAACAGGCTTTGGTCTCCAGCTCCACTCTAGCCTTACCCAACTATGATAAGGTGTTTGTCCAGACTGTTGACTGCAAAGGTCATTACATGACCTCTGTTTTGCTCCAATCACATGGCTCAAAATTGCGTCCTATTGCTTTTTATTCCTCTAAACTGGACAGTGTTGCATGTGCTCTCCCACCATGCGTGAGGGCCGTGGTGGCAGCCTCCATGGCTGTGGAGAGCAGTGCTGGTGTTGTGTTATTTCATCCTTTAACACTGAAAGTTCCTCATGCTGTCTCGGCTCTTCTGCTACAGACTAATATGACCTTTCTGTCGCCTGCGCGTCATCTTTCTTGCATGGCTACGTTGCTGTCTCAGCCGCATCTGACCGTTGAAAGATGCACGACACTCAATCCTGCCACTCTCATTCCCCTTCCTGACGATGGCGAATTCCATGATTGTGTCGATGCTGCCCAACAGATTGCAAAGGCTCGGCCTGATTTGGAAGATACGCCTCTGCCAGATGGTCATGTGGTTTTTGTTGATGGGTCTTCTAAGAAGAATGAATCTGGTGTGACCCTTACTGGGTATGCCATTGTTACTGCCGACGTGGTTTTGGAGGCTGCTAAACTGCCATCCAATATGTCGGCACAGGCCGCTGAGCTCATTGCTTTGACTGGGGCCTGCAAATTGTTTGCAAACAAGTCCGTCACTATCTGGACTGATAGTCAGTATGCTTTTGCTACAGTGCATGTTTTTGCTCAGCAGTGGAGCAACCGTGGCATGATAACTTCTACAGGGAAGCCCGTCTCCCATTCCGCTATACTAACTCAACTTTTGGATGCTGTCCAGCTGCCTTTAAAGGTAGCGGTTTGCAAGTGTGCTGCTCACACTGCGGGCTCTGATCCTGTTTCTCTCGGTAATGCTTTTGCTGACAAATCCGCTAAGGCCGCTGCGGAAGGCCTGCTTCATGTCCTCTCGTCTCTCACGGCTCATGATTCAATGTCACACATCTCCCCTGATGTGTTGCTTGACATGCAGTCTCAGAGCCCCTCCCAGGAACGACTCTCTTGGGAAAAGCGGGGTGCAACTAAAAACACCGATGGTCTTTTTGTGTGACCTTTGGGCAAACCTGTCTTGCCTCGTAGCTTGTTCAAATGGGCTGCTATTTCAAGTCACGGGGTCACCCATGTCTCGGCGGGAGGTATGGTGAAACAAGTCGAGGCTATTTATACAACATACGGCTTTGCCGCTTTTTCACAACGATTTTGCAGAGCGTGTTTGATCTGTGCTAAACATAACCCACAAGGCAATTTAAGACCTCAGAGAGGGAAATTCCCGACTCCATTGTACCCGTTTCAGACAATACATATGGATTATATCCAATTACATAAATGTGAAGGGAAAGAATATTGATTGGTCATAATAGACGCATTTTCTAAATGGGTAGAAATATTTCCTACCAAACATGCAGATGCACTCACAGTGGCAAAAGCCTTATGCAAAGACATCATTCCAAGGTACGGTATTCCAGAAACAATTTATAGCGACAATGGTCCACATTTTGTAAATCAAATAGTGCATAACATTGGGAGAATGTTCCACATAAATGTAAAGAACCATTGTTCATACAGACCGCAATCCGCTGGCCTGGTTGAGAGAGCGAACCAGTCTATAAAAAACAGATTAAAGAAATGTATGGAAGAAACAAAACGACCGTGGACTCAGTGTTTAGACCTGGTTAAAATGTACATAAATATTACAAGTACAACAGGGCTAACTCCTTATGAAACTATGTTTGGGAGACCTTACAGGCTTCCTCAGTTCAAAAACACATGGGAGATCCCCGAGGAAGCCACGTTAGCTGATTACATGAGGAAAATGTTGGAACGTCAAAAGAATCTAACCAATAACACTGATGATGAACCCATTTCTCTGCAGGAAGACCCCAAAATGGTACCGGGAGACTGGGTTTTGATCAGGAGTATCAAGAGGAAGAATTGGCATTCACCCAAGTGGGAAGGTCCCTTTTTGGTACTACTCACGACACCTAATGCTTTAAAAATAGCCGAACGCAACACGTGGATTCATTTAACTCATTGTAAAAAAGTGATCTCCGCAGACCCAACCTAAGTACGGAAGGTGAGCAAAGTCTGGTAATAGTGCCTGATTCTGGTGTCAAGATCCAGGGTTGACACGAAAGCTAGCAGAAGAATTCCAAGACACCAACCCGAAGCTCAGGGTGTTGACTCTGGGGAGATCCAAAACATGAGCATTAGAGAGTCATTTGGTGAGTGCTTTAATCGGGCTGTAGCCTGCGCGAAGTCTACCATGTGCTTTTGGTTGTTTTTGCTGGTTTGTGTTACCATTATATTTTTTTCGGGGGTTACTTTATCTGGAGGGATAGAGTACCATGAGCCTCGCACATTATTCTCTCAGGCGACTGCTAACGCTAATTCTAGTCGATGTGGCTCATGGGGAGAACTTGCTAGACATAAGCGCGACACTAAATCCCCTTTTTGGTCATGTTGTTTGTGTTCCAGGAGCCGTCCGTGTTCCAACCTGTGTACCATGGCTTTTGTCTTGGGCTTATAATAACTCATTAATGTTTACTGTGGCTCCTAACACATCTTCTTCTATTATTTTACCTTTGAAAAGTTTGAAGGGGTTTCGTAATGGTCGCCCCACTACTGGAGATAGATGGCTCGGGTATTGGTGGTATTTAACTGGCCACCCGGTTAACACCGGCTGGGGCACCCTTGTCACCACGCGAATGCGAGGGTATTGGCCCTCTGGTTCCAGTGACGAGGCTGTGTTCTTTGCTAAACGAGTGACTTTGATAAATCGGGGCACAAGCCTCCTTTTGACTCTTACACTCCCTGACGGTCATATTCGTCCTCCAAATGCCACCTTGTTTAACACTTCTTGTTGGGGTTTTCAACTGTGGGCTTGGTCCTCTGGAACCGATCCTCGCTTTCCTATTGCTATTTGCCTTAATAGAACAATGTCGGTCGCAGACCGTCCCGTTACAAATAAATACACCTTGTCAGCGGGAGCAAAAATCACAAGTACGCTCCTCACTGATGTAGACAGCTATTTTGTGGCCTCCACAGGGATAAGCGGTCATACTAACAACTGGCTTCTTATGGCTGAGCAGGCCGCAAAGATGGCTGGCGCTAGTTGCATTGCATGCATGGGTCCCAGACCTCTTTTGAAAATCATACCTGCAAATATAGGCCCTAAGTGTGCTGTCGTTTTGATGTTAGACTCGTCCATTTCACCCACTCACGATTGTTTTAGATGGGATACGGTTTACCCTGTTGCCCCTATGACAAAGCATAAACCCCTTTTTTCGTCTGTTGTAGCTAAGGGTAATTTTACATGCATTAGATTGCCTGGTACCGGGGTGAAGCTCGGCGCCATACCTGCTCCGTGGTGTGGGTCCGTGACCGAGGTCACGGCCCCTTTTTTGCCCATTGCTCGTTGTGATATTTGGTTTTGGTGTAATAGTAACGAACTTTATGATAGGTTGCCTTTCGACAGCGCTGGAATTTGCGCTTTGGTAACCCTATTGCTACCTGTTCATTTGATACCAATGTCCTCTTATGATCTAACGTCTTTTGCTAAGTCCGTAGTGCCCAAATTCTGGCCGAGAACGAAACGAGACGCCGAATGGCGGGGCACAGCTAATCCAACCTACATCGACGCCATTGGTGTTCCTAGGGGAGTGCCGGATGAGTATAAGCTGGTGAATCAGATAGCAGCTGGTTTTGAATCCGCCCTGTGTTGGTGGTGTACTCTTAACAAAAATGTTGACAGGATTAACTACGTCCATTACAACGTGCAGAGGCTTGGAAACTGGACCGAGGCGGGTTTCAAGGCGGTCCACTCCCAACTGGCCGCTACTTCCCTCATGGCTTTCCAGAATCGAATGGCCCTTGACATGCTACTCTCAAGAGAGGGCGGTGTCTGCGCCATGTTCGGTGAGCAATGTTGCACTTTTATTCCAAATAACACTGCGGCCGGCGGAAGCCTGTCCCAGGCCCTTGAGGGCCTGCGGGCCTTGAACGGGAAGATGAAGGAGCACAGTGGAGTGAACACGGAGGTTTGGGCCAACTGGTTGAACGTGTTCGGAAAGTACCGCACCCTGGTTTCCTCTGCCCTGGTCTCCGTTGCCGTTTTCTCTGCCATTTTGACCTTGTGTGGATGTTGTTGCATCCCTTGTCTCCGATCCCTAATTAACAGGCTAATTACGGCTGCTATCTCTCCGCCAGCTGAGACTTTCCCGTTGCTCCTAAGGGATGACCTTTCGGTCGACGGGGGTTCCTTCTCTGTTGACGACCCGGTCAGCGAATCTGTTGTGGTAAACTTGTCCGATTTGTTTTCTGACCCGGGCTTTGCCGATTGTGACTCAGTTTCCTCCCGTGTGTAAGTTGGTTCCTGCGACATGTGATCCCTGTGGCTGAAAATCTTTTTGAAGTGGCCATATGGGTGATGGGTTGGTCTCCGGGAACTTATGATAAACAGGGGGGAATTGTTAGATAAATTGTATATATATGTTATCATGCGTTCCCTAATGAGTACTTATTAATAAGTTATTGCGCAGAATGCTTGCTGTTTCGCCTTGCAGACGTCCACCAGTCCACAACAAGTCATACGATGCTGTCTGGGGCTTCCTGACCTTCTACACCTCTGGGAATCCAAGAAAGTTGCTGATAGCTCAATCTACTCTGTTGATGTCTGCACATGACATTCTGTCCTTGCATTCCTTTCCCATGGCGTCCTGTCTGTAACTACTTGTTTCACATAGAATACTTGTTTATGTCCTTGCGCTCCTTTATTTTCTCATGAGACTAGGCCATGCTTTCCCCCCCCACCTGTTAGGGGCTAGTCTCACATTGTAGGTAGGGCATCCCTTAATAAAAAGAGCGAGGGGTGTGACAGATCTTTAGTGTATTTTGGACTGCTGTAAGTCTGGATGCACTCCTCGCGAGAAAAGACTCAACATTCTGCCTCACTGGTTTTGTCTGCTGATCCTTTTGCTGATTTTGAACCTGACAAGTGCCTTGCCCCAGACCTACTGCAGATAATAAACACTTCTCTACTTACAGGCATCTTTCCACAATCTTTGAAAACTGCTGTTGTGAAGCCCCTATTAAAGAAGCCTAATCTTGACCACTCCATAATCAGCAATTTCAGACCAGTATCAAATCTTCCTGTTTCAAGCAAGATACTCGAAAGAACTGTCTATCAACAACTCTATCCTCCAATAACATACTAGATCCCTTCCAATCCGGTTTCCGACCCCATGTTTCACGAAACATGTGAACAAACATCTTTCCGGTTACTCCATCATTCATTCACATGTTTGGTGAAACCTCCCCAAATCCCCACTCAAACATGCAAAGCATACGATTCGACATGAAATCAAATCCATTTGTATCATATAAGGACTTTTGACTTGTGATCTGGTGCTCCCTGTGTGGAGTTTGTAGGTTCTCCGGGTTTTCCTCCCACATCACAAAAACATGCTTGGTCAGCCGATTTAGTAATTCAAACTGCCCATAGGTGTGAGTGCCAGTGTGAATGATTGTTGTCTCTGTGTGCCCTGCGATTGTCTGGCAACCAGTTATAACGTGTCCCCCGCCTACTGTCCGATGACTGCTAGGATAGGCTCCAGCACGCCTGCGACCCCCTGCAGTACAGATCATGGACGGAATGGATGGAATTGAATGCCGATCAGTTTAGGGCCTGAAGAGGGAGCAACAGCAATATGCAGATACTCTTATTAGTTTAAACAAACATATCAATCAATGTGTAAATAATTTTACACTGTGCACTGGCTGCCATTAAAAAAACTAATATATGTTACAAATACTGTTACTCCACTTTTTTTTTTCCTTGCTTAACGATGGACATCTTGAACAAAACGCAACAGGCCGTTTTAGCTATACTATTCACGGCCTCGGCTCGGCAAACTGAGGCTCAATTCCTCGACGCGGAGTCTAAAATCAAAAGGATCATAAGACTTGTTTACAACCAGGGACCTTCAGCGTGTGAGGGAATGTGTTAACCACCACATCATGGAAACTGCGCTGACACATAGCCTTTTGAAGAGCCTGGCAAAAGTTAAAGAAAAGTGCGAAACCGGGTTTTCACCCAGTCTCAAATCAGGTACCCTTTAGCGAAACGACTCAGCCTGGGCTCGGCAAATCGGGCTTCAATTCCCCGACGTGGATTTTATTTCTTTGTATGGAAAAATTGCTTTTGCTAGCACAGTTTTGTAAAGCAAATCAAAAAGTTCATAAGTGCCTGCTTTCTTCCTCACTCACTTTTGTTGAACTTTTGCCAGGCTTCTCAAAATGCTTTGGACGTCACAGCAGTTTCCATAGCGTAGTGGTCATCATGTTCTTCTAAGACGCGAAACTGGGTGGAAACAACATTTTTTAAATGTATTTTCCCGTGTTGTCTGCTTTGCAAAGTGTGCCAGGGACACCTCGGCAAACAGGAGCCATATAGTATTTGATAAAGTAATCACATGTTCTCCAAAGTACAATGTCAACTGGTGGAACTAACTTTAGATCTTGGATGGTTTTAAAGCTAATGCTCTTCTGGATTACCGAGTAATCGGTTGAGACCGGCGTAACTCTACGACGGCTTCCTGCTTATCCGGCCGGTGCTGACGTGTCCCTCGCCTTGGCCTCGCCTTGGCCTCGCCTGTTTTGTGATGTTTTCACCAATTCACGACCACGGTCCATTGGGCGCCGTTGAACTGGACTGTCCTTACACCTGTTTATGGACCCCATGGAGGCTATTTTGTGTGTTTTGGGGTGTTCTTTGATATTGAGGGGTGCTGGTTGGCTGTTGTTACTTTTTTTCCTTTGCTTTGATGGCTTTTATCTTTCGCACTTACTAGCTTTCTTTGTGGCGCTGTTGTGTGGCAGCCGTATGAGAGTCTATTGAGTAGCGCTCATGCCATCTGTGTCTTTTGTATACCCGCTCTGTGGTATGGATTCTGATTGGGCCTGAATTTCCCCACCCCCGGGGATCAATAAATGTTCAATCGATCAATCAATCAATCAATCAATCAATCAATCAATCAATCAATCAATCAATCAATCAATCAATCAATCAATCATTTAATCAATGTTGGCATGGTGTGATTGTGAGCACTCTGAATCTAGCAATCCAAGTTCAAGTCTTGGTGGAACTTCCAATTTGTAGTCATTTACATGTAACAATTGGAAATTCCAATTCAGTACTTTGTGGACAGCCCTATGAGTGTGTAGTTAGTTAGTGCATTGTGCTCGGAAAAATTATGCTGCTCCTTCTGTCACTGCCAGGGTTCTATGGTGATAATGGTGAGCACTCTGGACTCTGACTCAGCGATCCGAGTTCAAGTCTCGGTGGGACCTCCAGGTAAGAAGGTTTTATACTGTCCGGAAAAGGCGGGAAAGCAACACCTGATCATTTGGTATCGATGTGTATTGGAGAGTCACTGCTGTGTGTGTGTATTTGTGTGCGTGTGTATGTGTGTGTTATTGTAAGGCGGACATAGTTGAGAGCGCCATGAGAACGTTAAAGGGGCGTGTATTGCCGCTGACCATTGACGGTGCTGTGGTGGAGAGAGTGAGCAGCGCCAAGTTCCTGGGGGTGCACATCAGTGAGGATCTCTCCTGGTCCACCAACACCGCATCACTGGCAAAGAAAGCCCAGCGCCGCATGTACTTCCTGCGGAAACTCAGGCGAGCGAGCGCTCCTCCGGCACCATTGAGAACGTCCTCTCCAGCTGTATTGCTGTTTGGGGTGGCGGCTGCACTGACTACAACTTGAAGGCCCTGCAGCGCATAGTGAACACGGCTGGTAAGATTATTGGTGCTTCACTCCCCTCCTTGAAAGACATTTACATCTCCCATCTCACCCGCAAGGCGACCACGATTGTGAGTGATGTGAGTCACCCCGCTCACTCTTTGTTTGATCTTCTGCTCTCTGGGAAGAGGTATAGGAGCCTGCACTCCCGCACCACCAGACTCAACAACAGCTTCATACTCCAGGCTGTTAGGATCCTGAACTCGCTTCCCCTTTCTGCGTAGCGTCCTGTACTTTTGCGCTACGCTTACTGTCTCCTGTATGCACACTGGCTCCGTTTTGCTCTTCTTATTTATTGTGTTATCTGTTTATTTATTATTTATTCATCACTCTTATTTATTGTTTGTGCCTTCTTGTTTTTATATTGTGTCGTTTAATTGTATGTCCATCGTGTAATATGTCTCGTCACCGTGGGATAGAGAAAACGTAATTTCGGTTTCTTTGTGTGTCTTGACATGTGAAGAGATTGACAATAAAGCTGACTTTGACTTTTTGACTTTTGTGGCCGTAGCATCCCCGGAACGAATCTGGGTCATGGCGTATTTAAATTACCTTGCTGAATTTGTCCGTTGTTCACTGTTAGACGCAGAGACCACTGCTCCAGCAGAAGAAGCCGAAACCCTACAAACAGCAACCACAGAATAATCTCAACCACTAGACCGGACCCAGACCGACCCTCTATCGCCTACAGCCGCCGGTACGGAGACCAACCAAGCTCAGCAGCTCCCACACGCTTCAGACCCCCCCACCTCTCCAACTCCAGAAACCCATCACCCCCCCTCCTCTCATCCACCCCCCACACCTCACCCTACACACCCCCAGAAACCCACTACTCCCCCCCTTCTCTCATCCACCCCCCACTTCCCACCCTCCTCTATATCCCTTTCTCCCTCCCCCCTCCACTGCCCTTCTCATCACACATGAACGAGAGGATTGAACGGGCAAACATCAATATAGCCAGCCCCCATCGATGCTCCACCCAGGCTCAACCCCTCCCCATAAGCAAACTGAACAGCTCTCTACACAAACCCCCTTTCCCTCACCTAACTCCCCCCATACGTCCCCCCTTGTCCCATTACTCCCCGCAAGCCAGAGTTCTAAAGAAAATTCCTCACCCAAAAACAGCAAGAACAAGGTCACACAGCAACATACTCCAGAAGCTATCACAACGCTGATCACTCCTAGAATAAACAACCCTATCATCCCAGTTCGTTCCGTCCCTGGATCAAACCTGATACCCATCCGTCAGAAACAGCTCCAGAAATCAAAACACTCCACCAGATCCAAAACAATTCGAGCGGCCCTGCTCAATATTATATCATTAGTCAATAAATCACTTCTCATCAATGACCTCATTACGAGTAATGAGTTAGATATCATGTTTCTTACAGAGACCTGGCTTGATCTAGATAACAGAGAATATATCCTTAATGAATCACCTACACCTAATTTCAACTGCATTGACGCCCTCAGAATCGGAAAGAGAGGG
Source organism: Syngnathus typhle (assembly GCF_033458585.1). Taxonomy (NCBI): domain Eukaryota; kingdom Metazoa; phylum Chordata; class Actinopteri; order Syngnathiformes; family Syngnathidae; genus Syngnathus; species Syngnathus typhle. The sequence goes on from NC_083744.1 coordinate 580,725, forward strand.
GGAGGCGTTTTCCTAATCTATTCTGATTTGTAAACGGACGTCATTTGGAGATTGTCTTTCGTTTGAGTATCTTGCAGTTGTAATGAAGTCTTCTCCCCCTGTCCTATTTATGGTTGTATACAGACCCCCAGATTATGCTAATAACTTCTTCGTCGAATTCTCTGAACTCCTCGCTATAATCTCCTTGGAACATGACTGTATATCAATAGTAGGTGACTTTAATATTCACATAGACAAACTCAATGATAATAACATCAAAGAACTAAACGACCTCCTTGACACCTTCGACCTATCCCAGCATATCTCTGGACCTACACACAACAGAGGCCATACACTAGATTTATTCAGAGCACTGTGTACAACCAGTATGGATCAACAAATTCATCACTTGATCCATATATAAGGCGCACCGGACTATAAGGCGCACTGTCGACTTTTGATAAAAAATTAGGTTTTTAGGTGCGCCTTATGAGGCGGAAAATACGGTAAATGCTATGCTTTGCTTCACCTGCTTTCAATAATTTGTTTTGTAAAGCACTTTGAATTGCCTCTGTGTATGAAATGTGCTATATAAATAAATTTGACTTTGTTACCAAACAGCCTTCTGTTGAACACAAGCTTCCAGACATTACGTCCAACTACGTTTAAACATCAACTTTATTTCATAAAGTTCTTCCTAATTCATCTTGGCGAAACTCCCTTAGGCGTTCCCATTTTTTTTTAGGCCTGGCAGCGGTAGACACACAATTATGACCCTGAAAGGACACGTCCAAACCGGCTATGATATCAGAATAATCACTGAAATGCAGTCCTCAGGTCCATGTCATATTCGCTACCAATCGGAATGTAACGAAGCTGTTTCTACCCAGTCACGAACTGGGGACTTTTCGCGTGTTAGGCAAACGTGATAATCACTACACTATGGAAACATCTGCTACAGTGGTGGACCTTACTTACTGGACCAAAGGTGAGGGCAGGTGCTCCCTGTGTGGAGTTTGTAGGTTCTCCCCGTGCCTGCGTATGTTTTCCCCGGGTTTTCCTCCCACATCACACAAACATGCTTGGTCAGCCGATTTAGTAATCCAAACTGCCCATAGGTGTGAGTGCCAGTGTGAATGATTGTTGTCTCTGTGTGCCCTGCGATTGTCTGGCAACCAGTTATAACGTGTCCCCCGCCTACTGTCCGATGACGCCCCGCAGTACAGATAATGGACGGAATGGATGGAATTGAATGCCGATCAGTTTAGGGCCTGAAGAGGGAGCAACAGCAATATGCAGATACTCTTATTAGTTTATACAAACAAATAAATCACTATGTGAATAATTTACCCAAACATAGTTGCTCAATCAGAGCACAGACACAGCACACAGAGCTTTGTGACTTTCACTTACACATAGGCAGTGAGCACAGACACGGCACACAGAGCTCAGTTAAGTTCCATGACACATAGTCACAAAACAGTCAGTAAATAACAGGACATTTAGGTGATAACAGAACAGACCTTATCCTTCCCTTCCGTTACCTTCCTAGTTCCTGCTTTTGGTCAATGTAAAGGCTTCTGATTTGAAGTTTGACGTTGTTGTTTCATCTGCATAAGTGCCTTGTGCACTGACTGCCATTAAAAAACCTAATATCTGTTACAAAAACTGTTACTCCACATTTTTGTTTTCCTTGCTTAACGATGGACATCTTGAACAAAACGCAACAGGCCGTTTTAGCTATACTATTTACGGCCTCAGCTCGGCAAACTGAGGCTCAATTCCCCGACGCGGAGTCTAAAATCAAAAGGATCATAAGACTTGTTTCCAACCAGGGACCTTCAGCGTGTGAGGGAATGTGATAACCACTACACCATGGAAACTGCGCTGACACATAGCCTTTTGAAGAGCCTGGCAAAAGTTAAAGAAAAGTGCGAAACCTGGTTTTCACCCAGTCTGAAATCAGGTACCCTTTAGCGAAACGACTCAGCCTGGGCTCGGCAAATCGGGCTTCAATTTCCCGACGTGGAGTTTATTTCTTTGTATGGAATAATTGCTTTTGCTGGCACAGTTTTGAAAAGCAAATCAAAAAGTTCATAAGTGCCTGCTTTCTTCCTCACTCACTTTTGTTGAACTTTTGCCAGGCTTCTCAAAACGCTTTGGACGTCACAGCAGTTTCCATAGCGTAGTGGTCATCATGTTCTTCTAAGACGCGAAACACCCCCTGTTTGAGACTGGGTGGAAACAACATTTTCTAAATCTATTTTTTCAGTGTTGTCTGCTTTGCAAAGTGTGCCAGGGACACCTCGGCAAACAGGAGCCATATAGTATTTGATAAAGTAATCACATGTTCTCCAAGTTACAATGTCAACTGGTGGAACTTACTTTAGATCTTGGATGGTTTTAAACGAAAAGTGATGACAGGAATGAAATGAATGTGGCGAGATGATAGAAGCCAAAAAAAACATCTTGGGGGTGAGACAGGAGGAGGAGGAAGGGAGTCGCTGTGTTTTTAAAGCTAATGCTCTTCTGGATTACCGAGTAATCGGTTGAGACCGGCGTAACTCTATCCGGCCGGTGCTGACGGGTCCCTCGCCTTGGCCTCGCAGCCTCGTGCTCGTCGGAACCAACGACTTTCGCCGTGCTAGCCCCGTGGTGTCCATCTGCACGTGCCCAGGACGCTGCTCACACGTTTGCCTGTTTTGTGATGTTTTCACCAATTCACGACCACAGTCCATTGGGCGCCGTTGAACTGGACTGTCCTTACACCTGTTTATGGACCCCATGGAGGCTATTTTGTGTGTTTTGGGGTGTTCTTTGATATTGAGGGGTGCTGGTTGGCCGCTGTTACTTTTTTCCCTTTGCTTTGATGGCTTTTATCTTTCGCACTTACTGGCTTTCTTTGTGGCGCTGTTGTGTGGCAGCCTTATGAGAGCCTATTGAGTTGCGCTCATGCCATCTGTGTCTTTTGTATACCCGCTCTGTGGTATGGATTCTGATTGGGCCTGAATTTCCCCACCCCCGGGGATCAATAAATGTTCAATCAATCAATCAATCAATCAATCATTTAATCAATGTTGGCATGGTGTGATTGTGAGCACTCTGAATCTAGCAATCCAAGTTCAAGTCTTGGTGGAACTTCCAATTTGTAGTCATTTACATGGAACAATTGGAAATTCCAATTCAGTACTTTGTGGACAGCCCTATGAGTGTGTAAGCCCTGCCTCCACTAATTCTGTCAATTTCGTAAAATGAGCACCTTAGTTAGTGCATTGTGCTCAGAAAAATTATGCTCCTCCTTCTGTCACTGCCAGGGCTCTATGGTGTAATGTTGAGCACTCTGGACTCTGAATCTAGTGATGTGAGTTCAAGTTTCAGTGGGACCTCAAATAATTTGTCATTTAGCTGGGAAAAAATTGCGAAAAGGTGATAACTTGTGTGCTGCCCCATGAAATTGTATGTGTTAGGGTGCTGCTCACTCTAACTTATTTTGCAAGAACCACACTGGAGTCAAGTTAGTCATTTTAGACACCTGCAGGCGGAGAGTTCACTCGTCGCTGTGCTTACAGCGATGGTCGAATGAAGTCTGACTCAGGCCTCGTCAGGCGCTTATTTATTGAGAGAAACAAAGTGGGGTTGAAAGTGGGGGTTTGGGAACACACAGGTTGGGTGAAGACGGTCCCCTGCTGATCAAAGCATAGCAGGGGACCTTTTACGACGTTCTGTAAACAAAGCAACTTTGATTGCTTCCTCTGCAGCTGGTCAATAAGTTGAAATGATCTTAGCACTTTGGTAAACTAATTTTGTCTAGACAGGACAAACTAGTTAAATTATTACAGGTTATATTCCAACATAATCATACGATGAAGATATTCTGCAAACCCTAACAGTATGCTTCCCTACACCTGAGGGTTCCATGAGCGCTCTAGACTCTGAATCCAGTGATCTCAGTTTTAGTCCCGGTTGGACCTCAAATCTTTGGTCATATACATATACGTCGTATGCAAACGTTTGTGCATCCCAATCAATTTCAACATTTTCTTTATAAATCCTTGGCTGTTTGGATCAGCAATTTCAGTTAAATATATCATATAGCAGACAGACACAGTGATATTTGAGAAGTGAAATGAAGTTTATTGGAGTTAACGATTTGTCAAGAAGAATGGTCCAATATTCCTTCAACCAGAATCCACACTCTCATTGGAAGCTTTCGGAAGTGTTTAGAGCAGTGGTTCCTTGTTGGAGGTACCGAATCCCACCAGTTTCATATGCGCAATCACCGAATCCCTCGTTAGTGGAAAAAATGTATATATTTTTTTCAAATTCAAGACATAGATGTTTTTTACTGGCACACAAAATGAGCCGTGCATGAACATCACCTTGTTCAAAGAATAAAACCAACATAATGCATGAATTCACGTCAAATGACATACGAGCAAATCAGTGTGACTTCTGCTGTTGCCTTTACGAGACCGGTTCAGATATGCGTTATCACAAATTGATAAATCAGGTGTGTTCGGACCTCCCCAATAGAGGCTCTGCTGAACCCCTGAGACCGACTCACCGAACCCCTAATTTGACCGATCCCAGGTTCAGGACCCCTGGTTTATAGGCTGTTATTTCTGCAAAAGGAGGATCTACTAAATATTGATGTCATTTTTCTCTTGGGGTGCCCAAATGTATGCACCTGCCTACTTTTGTTGAAATAATGATTCCACACTGTCTGCAAATCCTATGAACTTAATTTCACTTCTCAAATATCACTGTTTACCACCGCCGCCATCCACCGTGCTTGGATTCGGGCCATCTGATTGGTTCCTTTTGGTTCGTTTCTTGGTTTGGTTCGAATACGGGTTATGCCATAATCAAATTACCTTGTTGAATTTGTCTGCTGGTCACTGTTGCTAAACAGCCTTCCTTTGGACAATGACAGTTTTCCACACAAGTTTACAGTCAATACAGTGTTGTAGGGCGAGTGGCGCAATGGGTAACACATGATGGCAGATTTAAGTGATGTTTCATGTATGATGAGAATCAAAATAGCAGACGAAAGAGACCCAAGGTCAATTTACTCAAGCCGTTTCTTTGCAACTGATAGCCCATATGACATGCACCTCAGATTAAATGGGGCTAGTTCAGGGTCGTCAACCCACGGCTCCAGAGCCTCATGCAGCTCTTTAGCACAATCCTAGCTGCTCCCTGTAGCTCTTGCAAAAATGTGTAAAAATGGAAAAAGATGGTTTTTTTTTTATATATGTTTTTAGATGGTAATCATGACACAAACATTCTTATTCTGTAGAAAATGTATGTAGTTGTGAATATATTAAAAATACTGAATTTTAGAATGGCGCAAAATTGCGTCATAGCAAGCGACACAGCACAGGCGAGTTGTAAACAAACAGGTGTTTGAGTGACGGGCCATGGATTCTAAAGCCAAAAAGAGAAAGATTGCTGATAAGAACAGAGGGTTTAAGAAAGAATTGACTCAACTATTTGCTTTCATTACCAATGCTGAAGGATTGCCTGAATGATGGATTTGCAATGAGAAGTTGTCAAATATAACAAAAAGATCCATTTGGAGTGACATTTTCAGCTAAAGCATGCTAAATTTGCTGCCGATCACCCAGTTGGAACTGAGAGGAAAGGTGCAATTTGAGGAACGAAAAAACAGTTTCAAGAAATAGATTGCATCTCCAAACTCTACGACTGCTGCAAGTTTTGTTGCAGCCCGGGAGATAATAAAGCGCGGAAAACCATTCACCGATGGCCGATGAAGGACTCATTCGTTAAAATATCAGTGCCTATTTTCGGACTTCAAAAACAAAACCGAGATCATTCCAAAAATTAAAGACCTGCCTCTCTCAGCAAAGTCAGTGAACGAAATGGTAATTCGAATGGCAAACAATATTACCAATCAGCAAATCATCATCATCATCGTCATCATCATCGGTTTAAAGTCCGCTTTCCAGTCGCCGCTGGGTTGGACTGGATTCTCGATATGGCTTTCTTCCACCGGGAACGGTCCATGGCCATCTCGTGGTTGATGCCGAGTGCCTACGTGTCGGCTGCCACGGTCGTCTGCCAGGTCTTTTTAGGTCGGCCACTGGGTCTTGTTCCCTCTACGTTATACGACATAACTTTCTTCACCCAGTCGTTCTCGTCCTTCCTCACTACATGTCCGTATCATCGCAGTCTGCTTCTCCTCACCTCATCCACTATGGCCTCCACTCCCATCTTCTTTCTCAGCTCTGCACTGGTCTTTTCCTCCCTCATTGACACACCACACATCCATCTGATCATCCTCATTTCTAATCTGTTTAGTTTGTCTTTGTGTTCTGTTTTCAGGGCCCATGCCTCACTTCCGTACGTCATACCACTTCTGACGCAGGCTGAGTACACTTGGCCCCTCATCTTCAGGGATGGGGCCTTAGATGTTAAGAAGGGCATGAGTTCATGATACTCATGTATCAAGGACATCAATTCAGCTCCACCTTTCTCAATTGCCTGTGATGAGTCGTGTGACATGACCGATATCGAACAGACAGCTCTGCTATGCAGGGACGTGAACTCTAATGGGCCGCAAGAAGAAATTTATACAACTAAAAGGCCAAAAACGGGGGGAGGACATCTGCGAGGCTGTGCTGCAGTGTTTAAATGACAGCGATACACACTGGCCACTTAGTTTCAGACGCTACAGACGGCACACAGAGTTTGAGAGGGTCGCAAAAGTTTGTAACTTTACGACAGAAAGCATTGGATCGAAATTTGCTTGCATTCCATTGCATAGTGCACCAAGAGGCGTTGTGTGCGTAAACATTCCCACCAGAGTGTATGGAGGTAATGAACCTTGTCATCCAAATTGTGAGGAAAATAATCGCAAAAGCAGTAAACCACCATCAGTTCCGTGAATTGGTAGATGAAGTTGAGAGCGAATATGCCGATCTCCTGCTGCACAACAAAGTCTGCCGGCTATCCAGGGGCAACGTTTTGCGTCACTTTGTTGCTTTGTATTTGTAGCCTACTTAATTATGTTAATAGTAGGCATACAGGTCATGTATTGACAGTCTATATTGCCTTATAAAAGGTTTTTAGATTTTTACCGCTCTACACATTTTTTTTTTTTGTGTGGACAACATGGCTTTTTGAACATTTTGGGTTGCCGACCATTGGCCTAACACGTGAAAGATCCCCAGTTCGAGACTGGGTGGAAACAGCTTCTTCTACTATTTCTTGTCATTGCTGGTTCCTATGCAAAGTCCATGACACATTAAAACAATTTTGCGCTGCAATTATGTTGTGGTACCTCATTTGAGACTGGGTGAAAACTGGCTTCTTTCACTCACTTTAGATGGAACCATGCTGACTCTGATACATTCCATTTGGTAGTTCTTAGCTGTGTCAAAATTCATACCACGTGTCACACAAATGCAGCCTGTAAATGATGCGCATGTGACATTGGCAGAGAACAGGAGCCAGCTGTGTTTCAAAGTAGGCCTCATTCGATAGTTAAACCCAAGACCTCTCGCACCCTAAGCGAGAATCATTCCCCTCGACCAACGAGCCCCGTATCAAATTAGCTGATGCCGTTACATTCCGATTGGTAGCGAATATGACATGGACCTGAGTACTGCATTTCGGTGATTAATGAATTTTGATAAATCATAGCCAGTTTACGCGTATCCTTTCAGGGTCATAATTGTATGTCTACCGCTGCCTCGTGGCAGCCAGGCCTAAAAAAAGATAAGAATGCCTGAGGGAGTTTCACCAAGATGAATTAGGAAAAACTTTATGAAATAAAGTTGATATTAAAATATAGGTTGACGTAATGTCTGGAAGCTTGTGTTTAACAGAAGGCTGTTTGGCAACAGTGAACAACGGACACATTCCGCAAGGTAATCTAATTACGCCATGACCCAGATTCGTTCCGGGGATGCTGCGGCCACAACGCTATACGATCATGCAATAGCATACAATGAGTTTTAGGGTCTTTTCCTTAGGATCTTCAGCCAGGACACCCAGGCTGTCACGGTTTTCCAGATTATCTTAATCGTATGATTATGTTGGAATGTAACCTGTAATAAATAACCTAGCTAGATTACCGTTTTCTTCCGTGTATAATGCGCCCCCATGTACAATACGCACCCTAAAAATGGCATGTTGATGCTGGAAAAAAGCCTGTACCCATGTATAATACGCACCCAATTGTTTGGGTACTCGGGCGGCGATTTGGGGCACAGAACCGCACTCGGGCGGCGACTTGGGGGACAGAACCGCGCTCGGGCGGCGACTTGGGGGACAGAACCACAATCGTGCGGCGACTTGGGGGACAGAACCGCACTCGGGCGGCAACTAGGGGAACCGAACCGCACTCGGGCGGCGACTTGGGGAACCGAACCGCACTCGGGTGGCGACTTGGGGAACCGAACCAGACTCGGGCGGCAACTTAGGGAACCAAACCGCACTCGGGCGGCCACTTGGGGAACCGAACTGCACTCGGGCGGCAACTTGTGGCACAGAACCGCACTCGGGCGCCATAAATAAGTCATCGCCGCAATCGGCGGCACCTGAAAGTCCGGACCGCGATCAGCGGCATTTGGAAGGCGGGGCTGCGGCAGCAGCGAGAGCCACCACGCGCCGCAGCTGTGTGAGTGGGGCCAGGGACGATCGCGGGTCGGTCGCAGCTGGCCTGTAATCTGGCGACGCACGCGGGTCCGGCGTCGCGGCAGTGGAGTCCGATCACGGCAGTGGAGCCGATCGCGCTGGAACCTGCTCGGACGATGGACGAGTGTCGCAGTGGGAGCTGGTGGCAGGCTCTTCAACCTTAACAGGTTCAAAGCCAAAACCAAGATCAGAACCACCACGGTCGTGGAGCTTCAGTATGCAGATGATAATGCCATTGCAGCACACTCTGCAGAAGACCTCCAGGGCATCCTGAACTCCTTCGCTAAGGCATACAGAGCCCTGGGTCTGACCGTGAACATCAAGAAGACCCAGGTGCTACATCAACCCCCACCCAACCAGTCATCTACTACGCCCATCATAAATGTGGACAACACTGCACTTGACCATGTTCACCACTTCCCCTACCTCGGCTGCCTTCTCTCCTCCAAAGCGGACATTGACTCTGAGGTCAACCATCGCCTGAGCTGTGCCAGTGGAGTGTATGCCAGACTCCAGAAAAGAGTCTTTAAAGACAGACCTCCGGGTTGACACCAACCTCCTGGTTTACAAAGCTGTGGTTCTCCCCACCTTACTTTATGGGGCAGAATCATGGACAACCTACAGCATGCACCTAAGAGCTCTTGAACAACGCCACCAGAGAACCTTAAGGAAAATACTCAGGATCAAATGGGAAGACAGACGCACAAACATCAGCGTTCTGGAGGAAGCCAGGATACCGAGCATCACCACCTTAATAATGCAGCACCAACTCCGATGGACAGGACATCTCATCCGCATGGCTGACACCCGCCTCCCCAAACAGATGTTATACTCCCAGCTGGAGAGAGGTCCGCGATCCCCGGGCGGGCAAAATAAACGTTTTAAGGACAATCTCAAGACCAATCTCAAGAAATTCCAAATAACGTCTCAGGACTGGGAGCGCATCGCCTTGAACAGGAACTGCTGGAGGGTAGTGGTGCAAGAAGGTGCAGCACATCATGAAAATGAACTCCGTGTCCCAAAAACCAAATGACAACTCCGTAAGGAAAGACAAAAACAGGCTCCAGCACGACCACAACCCACCACCACTTTCCCCTGCCCAAACTGCACAAATATATGTGGATCCCGGATCGGCCTCTACGCCCACCTGCGGACCCACAAGTAGACGACCCCGAGATAAAGACAGTCATACTCGTCCCGAGTGACCGCCGATGATGGTGTGTGTGAGTGTGTGTGTGCGTGTGTGTGTGTGTGCGCGTGTGTGCATGCGTGTGTGTGCGTGCGGGTGCGTGTGTGTGTGTCTATTCCATAGTGTAATGGTTAGCACTCTGGACTCTGTTGGACAATGTTGGACCGCCGCCGTACGGCGCCACTGGAGTGATGGCTCCGGTGGTAACGTTGGGTGGCCGGATGGTATTGGATGTTGAGTGCGAAGGCGAAAGGGCAGATCAGAGCATTTTGCAGCTGATTGAACAAGCAGTGAATAAAGAGAGGCGCCGGGCCCGGGAGGGAGATACAGCCCACGTGGTCACATCCACCCCCGGCCCGAGCCCCCACTCCTCCAACGTGACGAAAGGAGAAAGTTGGCAGAGACTTAGTGCTGAAAATGAGGAGCTAAAGAAAAAAGTTTATCAACCTGATGAGCAGCGTAGACTGGAAACGCAGATGTTGAAATGGGCAACAGAGAAAGTGAGACGAGAAGACGCAAAGGGCGAGCGGAGACAGAAAGAGCTTCCACAGTATGATAGCAGCGAGGGGGAGGGAGAAGATGACGTTGTAATGCAACAGAGGAAAATGTTGCAGTACGCGAATCAGGATAGTAGAAAGAGGTACAGGCAGGGAGAGAAAGAGACGCGGAAAGGATACAATTTGCGGAGTGGTCAGGGATTAATGATGATGCAGACCGAGGGGCAGAAAAATGAATTAATGTGTCCGCTGGTGACCACACCAGGCGGCCAGCACTACGAGCCTATGGTGCTCCGTGATGTGACTGCGATGATGGAAAAAATGCCCCCACTTCACAGAGGAGGTAAAGTATGGCTGAACAAATTTTTGGCTCTGATGAGTGGGCAGAGCTGTACACTCGGTGACATGCGTCAGATATTGGCAGGAGCATGCTCTGTAGTACAATTGCAGGCGATTGAGAAAGCAGCAGGCACTGCGAGACTGGGAGGTACCCTTGCCACAAGTAGCAGCGCCCCTGTTTGAAAACATTAAATTGACTTTCCCACAACCCACCGATCTGGCCCCCACTATGTTTCCTTATGATGTGAAAATGTCACCAGCACAACATTATGTAACATGTGTGGAAAGTTGGATTGAAACCACAGGTCGCCATCCGGCTCTCTCGCCCGAGGTGCTCTTCCGGACGGCGCTAGTGGATGGACTTCCGCCAGACGTGAAGAAGCAGCTGATGTCAGACCCTGACATTCTGGTTTGTGCCGAAGCACGATTTAAACGTCATCTTTTGTATCACTGCAGAACCTTCACTGAGCCACAAGCTAAAGTTGAGAACGAGACAGACGCATTATCAAAACAGTTGCTGAAACTACAATTGGCAAAGATGCATGGTGAAGCTAAACAGTCAAAATCACAGAAAAGGGAAATGCAAATGTCACAGGCTCCTCAGGTGGTTGGGCGCGGGAGGGGCCAGTTCCGGGGTGGATACAGGGGCCGGGGAGTGAGTGCGCCTGCTTACCAGGGGAGGGCGACATACCAACCCTCTCCGTACAACGCATGTTTCATCTGTGGCGAAACCGATCATTGGGCAAGAGGATGCCCACAAAATCGACCACACGGAGCCCAGCCGGAGGCCCACCACCCCAACCCGGGGCGCCGATGCAACAGGCAGCAACAGCTCCATCTGGTGGACGGCCCTGGCAACAGCCACAAACACACGGAGGTCAGTACTACCAACATGATGATCTCTGGTGTGGACAATTTTAATAGGGCTGCCCGGGAAGCCGGAGAAGCAGTGGCCCAGCGGAGCCAATGCTTCATGTGACAGTGGAGGGAAAACCTGTGCAGATGATGGTGGACACTGGAGCAACTTATTCATCAATAAACACTGCCCTACCTGTATCCTCACTGTCAAAGAAAACAACAACTTTAGTCGGCTTTTCGGGACAACCACGACCTCTGCCTTTTACCAAACCACTTGAGACGGTGATCACCCAGACGGGGTGTAGACTGTGGCAGAAATATATCCATTCTACAGACACTCCGATCAACTTGATGGGGAGGGATTTGCTGTCAGCCGTTGAAGCTAAAACCTGTGTGGGCCGGAGGGAGTGATTATTCAATTTCCAATGGTGTCAGCATTCTGTGCTCACAGCAGCTACAACAACATGGCCAGTGGCTGATGGCGCCACTATAGGCAGAAGCAGAAACTGCAACCATCTGCTGGGCCAGGCTGCAGCCTGAGACCCCTGCTGGTGGCGGCGTGTTCTCGACCTACCTACTGTGGAAGCCCTGGATCTGCTCACTGGCGCCATACCACCCACCTGTTGATCCTTTGCATTGCACTCTATATTATGACCGAAAAAGTGATGATGTTTATCGGGATTTGTTTGAAGAAATTGAAGGGCCCCCTCCGTGAGTCATCACCTTATCGTGGTGGAGGGGTTTGCGGGCCCCTATGATCCTAGGAGCCATGTTGTCTGGGGCTTCATGCCCCTGGTAGGGTCACCCATGGCAAACGGGTCCTAGGTGAGGGGCCAGACAAAGCACGGCTCACATTACCCCTTATGATGCAAACAATTATTGAACCACGTTTTCCCTCGCCCGGACGCGGGTCACCGGGGCCCCCCTCTGGAGCCAGGCCTGGAGGCGGGGCTCGAAGGCGAGCGTCTGGTGGCCGGGCCTTCGCCCATGGGGCCCGGCCGGGCTCAGCCCGAAAAGGAAACGTGGGTTCCTCTTCCCATGGGCTCACCACCTGTGGGAGGGGCCAAAGGGGTCGGGTGCATTGCAAGCTGGGCGGCGGCCAAAGGCAGGGACCTTGGCGGTCTGATCCCCGGCTGCAGAAGCTGGCTCTTGGGACATGGAATGTCACCTCTCTGGCTGGAAAGGAACCCGAGCTGGTGTGCGAGGCAGAAAAGTTCCGACTAGATATAGTCGGACTTGCCTCCACGCACAGTTTTGGTTCCGGTACAAGCCCTCTCGAGAGGGGCTGGACTCTCTTCCACTCTGGAGTTGCCCACGGTGAGAGGCGTCGAGCAGGTGTGGGTATACTTATTGCCCCCCGGCTGGGCGCCTGGACATTGGGGTTCACCCCGGTGAACGAGAGGGTAGCCTCCCTCCGCCTTCGGGTGGTGGGACGGGTCCTGACTGTTGTTTGTGTCTATGCACCAAACGGCAGTTCAGAGTACCCACCCTTTTTGGAGTCCCTGGAGGAGGTGCTGGAGAGCGCTCCTTCTGGGGACTCCATCGTTCTACTGGGTGACTTTAATGCTCACGTGGGCAATGACAGTGAGACCTGGAAGGGCGTGATTGGGAGGAACGGCCCCCCCGATCTGAACCCGAGCGGTGTTCTATTATTGGACTTCTGTGCTCAACACGGATTTTCTATAATGAACACCATGTTCAAACATAAGGGTGTCCATGTGTGCACTTGGCACCAGGACACCCTAGGCCGCATTTCGATGATCGACTTTGTAGTCCTGTCATCGGATTTGCGGCCGCATGTTTTGGACACTCGGGCGAAGAGAGGGGCGGAGCTGTCAACTGATCACCACCTGGTGGTGGGTTGGCTCCGATGGTGGGGGAAGATGCCGGTTCGACCTGGCAGACCCAAACGTTCTGTGAGGGTCTGCTGGGAACGTCTGGCGGAATCCCCTGTCAGGAAGAGCTTCAACTCCCACCTCCGGCAGAACATTTCCCACGTCCCGGGGGAGGCGGGGGACATTGAGTCAGAGTGGACCTTGTTCCGCGCCTCCATTGTTGAGGCGGCCGACCGGAGCTGTGGCCGTAAGGTCATTGGTGCCTGTCGTGGCGGCAATCCCCGAACCCGCTGGTGGACACCGGCGGTAAGGGATGCCGTCAAGCTGAAGAAGGAGTCCTATCGGGCCGTTTTGGCCTGCGGGACTCCCGAGGCAGCTGACAGGTACCGGATGGCCAAGCGGAACGCGGCTTCGGGGGTTGCCGAGGCAAAAACCCGGGCGTGGGAGGAGTTTGGCGAGGCCGTGGAGAATGACTTCCGGACGGCTTCGAGGAAATTCTGGTCCACCATCCGGCGTCTCAGAAGGGGGAAGCAGTGCAACGTCAACACTGTTTACAGTGGAGATGGCGTGCTGCTGTCCTCGACTCGGGACGTCGTGTGTTGGTGGGGAGAATACTTCGAAGACCTCAAGTCGTCAAGTCAAGTCAAGTTTATTTGTATAGCCCTAAATCACAAGCAGTCTCAAAGGGCTTCACATAGACAGAAATTGACAATTATTCTCAAAGCATCCCCTGATCTTAAGCTCCCAAAAGGGCAAGGAAAAACTTAAAAAACCCTACCAGGGGAAAATGAGAAACCTTGAGAAGGGACCACAGATGGAAGGATCCCCCTTTCAGGATCACCAGGTTGAAATGGATGCAGAGAGGGCACAAATGATACAACATGAAAATCAATTAAATAAAAAGTGGATGTCCATGTCATAGCAGAGGGCTGCCGAAGGAGCCCTCAATTGTCCTGGCAGTGTCTTCTTCCCCCATCCTGAATTGGCCCACGAGAATCCAGATAGCCGCTGTCAGCATGGGTGCCACCTAACCACCTCCCCGGCCGTACCTCCTCAATTTCACCGACACGCCTTCCATTGTGGAGGCAGGGCCTGGGGACTCTGAGGCGGACTCTCCAATCTCTGGGGTTGAAGTCACTGAGGTAGTTAAAAAACTCCCCGGTGGCAAGGCCCCGGGGGTGGATGAGATCCGCCCGGATTTCTCAAGGGCTCTGGATGCTGTGGGGCTGTCATGGCTGACACGTCTCTACAGCATCGCGTGGACATCGGGGACAGTGCCTCTGGATTGGCAGACTGGGGTGGTGGTTCCCCTCTTTAAGAAGGGGGACCGGAGGGTGTGTTCCAATTACAGGGGAATTACACTCCTCAGCCTCCCTGGTAAGGTCTATTCAGGGGTGCTGGAGAGGAGGGTCCGTCGGGAGGTCGAACCTCGGATTCAGGAGGAACAGTGTGGCTTTCGTCCTGGCCGTGGAACAGTGGACCAGCTCTTCACCCTCAGCAGGATCCTCGAGGGTGCATGGGAGTTCGCCCAACCAGTCCACATGTGTTTTGCGGACTTGGAGAAGGCGTTCGACCGTGTCCCTCGGGAGGTCCTGTGGGGGGTGCTTCGGGAGTACGGGGTACCGAGCCAACTGATGAGGGCGGTTCGGTCCCTGTATCACCGATGCCAGAGTTTGGTCCGCATTTCCGGCAGTAAGTCGGATTCGTTCCCAGTGAGGGTTGGACTCCGCCAAGGCTGCCCTTTGTGACCGATTCTGTTTATAATTTTTATGGTCAGAATTTCTAGGCGCAGCCGAGGCGTTGAGGGTGTCCGGTTTGGGGACCTCAGCATCGCGTCTCTGCTTTTTGCAGACGACGTGGTGCTGTTGGCTTCTTCAGGCTGTGATCTCCAGCTCTCACTGGAGCGGTTTGCAGCCGAGTGCGAAGCGGTTGGGATGAGGGTCAGCACCTCCAAATCCGAGTCCATGGTCCTCAATCGGAAAAGGGTGGAATGCCCTCTCCGGATCGGGGATGAGATCCTGCCCCAAGTGGAGGAGTTTAAGTATCTTGGGGTCTTGTTCACGAGTGAGGGGAGGATGGAGCGCGAGATCGACAGGCGGATCGGTGCAGCGTCGGCAGTAATGCGGACTCTGTACCGAGCCGTCGTGGTAAAGAGAGAGCTGAGCCAGAAGGCAAAGCTCTCAATTTACCGGTCGATTTACGCTCCTACCCTCACCTATGGTCACGAGCTATGGGTCGTGACCGAAAGAACGAGATCCCGGATACAAGCGGCCGAAATGAGTTTTCTCCGCAGGATGTCCGGGCTCTCCCTTAGAGATAGGGTGAGAAGTTTGGTCATCCGGGAGAGACTCGGAGTAGAGTCGCTACTCCTCCACGTTGAGAGGAGCCAGATGAGGTGGCTCGGGCATCTCATCAGGATGCCTCCTGGACGCCTCCCTGGGGAGGTGTTCCGCGCATGTCCCACCGGTAGGAGACCCCGGGGACGACCCAGGACGCGCTGGAGAGACTATGTCTCTCAGCTGGTCTGGGTACGCCTTGGGATCCCCCGGGATGAGTTAGATGAAGTGGCTGGGGATAGGGAAGTCTGGGAGTCCCTCCTGAAGCTGCTGCCCCCGCGACCCGACCCCGGATAAGCGGAAGAAGATGGATGGATGGATGGAAATTGAAGGGCACATGTGGGATTTAACTTCATCATGCATTTTGATTGGTAAAGAGGTAGTTGCAGCAGCTACTGAATTAACACCTAAACAAATGCAGTGGTTCAAAATGACAGAAAAAGGGGTACCACACATTTCGCTAGCTCTTACCCCAGGTCATGAAGCCAGACAATTGGGCTAAATGGTCAAACATCTGTTGCTACAAACCGACTGGCGGAAAACACACATCCCTAATTTGTACTGGTCAGAGTCTCAGAAAGCTCACCAAATTAAACAACCCATGGTAGACTCAGGGCTGCTGGAGATGATGTTGGTATCTCGCACACAGGGCAGGGAATTAACTGATCATGAGGACGCTGAAGTAATGCTCGCGGCCTTGCCCGACACCTTGTGGTCCCAAGGTCCATTTGATGTCGGGTTTTGTCACTCGATGGCCCCTATTGATCTCCAAATGGATGAGACGCAGCCTATCAAACGACCCCAATATCGTTGGCCGAGTGAGGCGAACCAAGGCATGGAAGACACTCTGTGCGGCCTCTGGGATGCAGGGGTGTTGGAAGTGTCATGCTCCGAATGGAACACCCCGTTAAGGCCAGTCCAAAAAGCAGATGGGAAAACATGGCGCATTGAGAGCAGAGAGCAGTAAATGATGTCACTATAACTCCTGTTCTTCCCGTGCCAGACCCGCACCGAATCCTTGCATCATTGAACCCTGCCTATCAGTGGTTCATCGTGATTGATTTGGCCTATGCCTTCTTCTGCCTCCCGCTTTCCCCCTCAGTGCGGCACGTGTTCGCATTCACTTACAAAGGGATGAAATTACAATACACTCGCATGCCGCAGGGATTCAAAAATTTGCCAGGATTGTTCAATCAGGTCCTCAAAGAACTCCTCGAACCATGCCAAATGCCGGATGGCACATTGTTGTTGCAATATGTCGATGATTTGTTGATTGCAGCAAAAGACGAGCAGGCGTGTCTTGCAGGAACAAAGAAAGTGTTGTTGTGGTTAGGGGAGAAAGGGTTCAAGGTGTCAAGAAAGAAACTGCAATGCTGTCACAAACAGGTCACTTTTCTGGGACGTGTGCTGACCCCTAGTGGCCTCGCCATGTCGCCTGAACATAGAAACTCCATCCTCCGGCACCCACGGCCCGCCACTGTCCAGGAGATGCTATCATTCCTGGGGTTGTGCGGCTACAGCAGACATTACATGCCCTGTTTTGCCGACAAAACTCAGGGTCGTGGGTTCAAGCCCCACGTTGGGCGTCCCTGCTTGTTGGGAGCCGTTCAATTCTTAGTCTTATCAAGGCCTCACTTAAAAAATTGAGTCTTTCACATGGCGATGTGGCCTCATGGAAAAGGCGTCTGACTTCGGATCAGAGAGTTCGAGTCCCTTCATAGTCGATTTAATGTCATGTTTTAGAAATCAAACACTTTACTTCAGTCTGAACCAACTCTTGATTGATTGAACTTTATTCATCCCACAGCAGGGAAATTCACTTGTCACAGCAGCGCATGAGTGCAAGAATAATACGAGTGCAAGAATAAAACAAGTGCCAGAATTACAAAAAAAGGGTAAATAACAGACAAGGATAAACACAAGTGCTGCTAGTAAAGACGAAACACATTCATTTTATCAGGTGGCATGCATGTTGTAAAGTCTGACAGCAGAGGGAATGAAGGACCTCCGGAACCGTTCCTTCCTACACCGAGGGTGCAAAAGTCTGCCGCTAAAGGAGCTGCTCAGGGACCGCACAATCTCATGGAGGGGGTGAGAGGTGTTGCATTTAAGCTTATTCAACATCGTCCTCTCACCCACAACCTCAATGGAGTCCAGGGGACAGCCCAGAACAGAGCTCGCTCTTCTGACCATCTTATTCAGTCTCCCCCTGTCCCAGTCAGTACTGGCCCCACCACAGCAGACCACAGCGTAGATGATGGCCGAGGTCTACCACAGAGTCATAGAAGGTCTGGAGGAGAGCCCTGCACACACCAAAGGACCTCAATCTCCTCAGCAGGTGGAGGAGACTCTGGCCCTTTTTGTACAGGGCGTGGGTGTGATCAGTCCAGTCCAGTTTGTTGTTAAGGCGAACACCCAGGAATTTGTACTTCTCCACTACCTCAATGCCCGATCCCTGGATGTTCACCGGAGTGAAGATGGGTGCTGTCCTCCCGAAGCTCACAATCAACTCTTTTGTCTTGCTGGTGTTCAGCTGAAGCTGGTTGAGCTCACACTAGCTGACAAAGTCCTTGATGACCAATCTATATTAGACTTAGACTTAGACAGACTTTATTGTCATTTTGTAAACACTCAGTGCACACAAAACGAAATTACGTTGCATACGGCTCTCAACAAATGACTGACATTTCGGCTGGATAAAAAGTGAAATTTCTAATTAAATATGAAATAAGATAAAATAAATAAGATAAATATAAAGTGCAGCAATGAAGGAAACAAAAACAGTATCTACAAAGTGCGCAGGGGAATGCTAGGTTGACTGTTCAACAGTCTGACGACAGTAGGGAAAAGACTATTGCAGAACCTGGTAGACCTGCAGCGGATGCTGCGAAACCTCTTCCCAGAGGGTAGCAGGGAGAACAGTCCTTGGTGGGGTGTGATGGGTCACTAATGATATTACGGGCTCGGGACACGCAGCGCTGGGATGACAAGTCCTGAATGGAGGGAAGAGGAGCCCCGATGATCCTCTCTGCTGTCCTCACCACTCTCCTTACGTTCTTCCAATCGGAGGCGCTGCAACCCCCACACCACACCGAGAGACAGCTCGTCAGAATGCTCTCTATGGTGCTTCGGTAGAACGTCCTCATGATGGGTGGGGGCAGGTGGGCTCTCCTCATCCTCCGCAGGAAGTACAATCGCTTCTGTGCCCTCTTGACAGGGTCGTGGTGTTCCCAGACCAGGGGAGGTCGTCTGATATGTAGACCCCCAGGAATTTAGTGCTGTTGACCACCTCCACATCTGAGCTGTTGATGATCAGTGGAGCTTGATGAGGCCGGTTCTTCCTGAAGTCGACGATGATCTCCTTCGTCTTCTTCAGATCTATTCTTCTATTCTATTCTTCTATTACAGATCGTTCCCCTACGAGACATTTCCAACAATGGAGAACTTCTGGATGTGGCAGTGAGCGATGTCGTGGGTAAAGTCTGAAGTGAACAGGGGGAAAAGGAAAGGAGAGAGCACCGTACCCTGGGGGACACCAGTGCTGCAGCGCACCACGTCGGACTCACAACGATGTAACCTCACATACTGCGGCCGGTTGGTGAGGAAGTCCGTTGTCCATGCAGCCAGGCGCTGGTCCACACTCGCCTTCTCCATCTTCACCCTAAGCCGTGATGGCTGGATGGTGTTAAAAGCGCTGGAGAAATTGAAGAACATGATCCTCCCAGTGCTCCTGTTGTACTCCAGGTGAAGCAGTGTTCTGTGCAGTAAATAAATCACTGCATACCCCAACACCAGGCCGGTAACCAAACTGCAGGGGGTCCAGCTGCGCTCCCACTAGTGAACGCAGGTGACCCAGGATGATCTCTCCATAGTCTTCATCAGGTGGGAAGTCAAGGCAATAGGCCTGAAGTGGTTAGGCTCCTTGGGGCTTGGCACATTCGGCACAGGGACCACGCAGGAGGTCTTCCACGGTCCTGGGACCTTGTTCAGGCTCAGGTTGAACAGGTACCTGACCACAGTACTCAGCTGGTCTGCACAGTCCCTGAGCAGTCTCGGCCAGATGCCGACTGGGTCCGGGGTCTTCCCTGCCTCGATCTTTCTGAGGTGACTCCTCACCTGAAGATCTGTAAAGGAGAGGGGGATGTCAGAAGACCGGGGTGATGGAGTGGAGACAGAAGAGTGACTCCGGGGGGGTGAGAGGGGGTTGGTGAGCTGGCGGGGGGGGCTGGAGTGTCGAATGTGGCAGAATGAGGTGCGGAGCGAGGTGAAGGGGCGGGAGGGAGGCGGAGTCAAATCTGTTGAAGAACAGATCGAGTTCATCCACCCGGTCCTTGTCCCCATAAACTGGTTTCCGATCAGCCCCTTTACCATGGCCTGAGATGGACTGCAGACCCCTCCCTCCAATGTCAGTTTTCAGTTCAACAAAAACCAAAAGAAAAAATGCCAAGTTTTCTCTGTTGCAGATGTTTTGGTGTGTTGATCACTAAAACAATGTTAAAATGAGGAGGCCTGAAAGTACTGATTTTACAATTCAGGAATATACGTACGTTTTGTGTGCCAAATCTTCATTACAGCCAATAGCAGATTCCTGATTAAAGGTACAGAAAGACAGGCAAGGACTATGTGTGTCCGCTGGTTCTTCTCTGCAACACAGGAAGTTTGCATTAGCAGGGACACTACAGTTGTGCCCATCGGCAAAAGGCAGCCCCCAACTACCACATGAGTAGCCGACAGGCCTGTTCTAAAACAGCTCACTGATGAGGACGTATTATTTTCAAGGAATGTTCCAGAAGTACCGTTTTTTTCCATGTATAATGCGCAAAACTTAACTAATTGTCCTAAAATCTGGGGTGCGCATTATACATGGGTACAATTTTTTTATTTTATTTATGTTTATTTTTTTTTTATCCGGATATCATACGCAGGCCGCCATTACAGATGCGCTTTCTTCTCTGCTGTTCACTTCAAACACGCTCCATACGAACACAATGCTCTCGTATCAGACGCTTGCTCGATCACCTGCTCGTTTGCTGTCACAATGTACCCTACACAAATCCGAAACATTTCTTCGCCATTCAGTTTGCTAGCGATTGCGCAGTGATACTGACCTGCAGAATAACATCCGGTTGTTCCCAAAGATGATCTTTTTTCTGAAATAATTTTACGTTTACGGACTTAACTAGGAGTCAAAATTTGGGTGCGTATTATACATGGGTACAGGCTTTTTTCCAGCATCAACATGCCCTTTTTAGAAAAAAACGGTAATCGTTGTTAAAAAAAAAGCAACACATGATGGTGGTACTTGGAGATAAAGGGAAATGTACTTTCGGCAGTTTGCAAACACATTTGATTAAGGCTGCGTTAGACACATATAATCATATCAATATAATTTTTAGTAGTAGTGTGGTCACTTAATAAGTGGAAAGGAATGTGCAGACTACATGAATTTGTTTTCTTCAAAGTATTGTGGAACAGGATCTCCAGAAAGGGAGGATATCTCAAGGCCGATGGGGAACGCGCAAAACAACTCGTCTTTGTGGTCCAGACACCTGTGCTGAGCAGGGGAAAACCCAAACGAGGAGGAGATGACCATCGACCAATCACCACACAATAATTTGCATGCTTGAATATTCATATTGTGTTTCTTTAAAACTGGGCAACCCCGAAGAATGTCTTGTCTTTCTGGTCACGAAGGCACACGAGTTTTTGTGTTAAGGACCCAAGACCCAGGCGCCTGTATTAACTTGATTAAACAATTGGTAAATTCGGCCTAATTGATCTACTGGTCTTCTCTTTGACAGAACGAACTCGCAAAATTGTTAGGTGCGCCAGTGTGTGGATTAGAACATAGCAATTCTTGTGTTAAGTGTTGATCATAATTTGGAGTCAGATCAATAGCTAAAATCCGTATCCTAACAATTTCTTGGTGACCCCGATGTGATGTCAAGAGAAGGGTTATTGACAACTTGTGGTCTGTTTCCAAGTCATCGGACAGTTAGTCTGGAACAGCTGTCTCCCGGTCGGCGTACCGTTGGAATAAGGAATAAGCGCACAGCGTTGAGCTGGTACGACGTCTCCTAAACCGATGAGGTAAGCAGAATACCTGTTACTATATGTCGAAATTCTGCAAATTGAAAGAGGAAATTTAAGAGGAGACTGTCGTTCAGATCAAATAAGGTGTGCAAGAAGAAACAGTTAAATTCCGTGGTGGGAGTGCGGGCTCCTCTGTTCTTTTAGAAACAGTTAAATTCCGTGGTGGGAGTGCGGGCTCCTCTGTTCTTTTAGAAACAGTTAAATTCCGTGGTGGGAGTGCGGACTCCTCTGCTTTGCTTCGTCGTGGCGGACAAGGGTGCGGTGACGATCGCATTCAAATAGCTGGGGTGCTTGTGAGATCCCCGAGGAGAAGTGAGGCCTCCTCAAAAAGTATCCGGTGGTAACAGTTCCTCCTGTGAGAGACCAGACCGCTAAAATATCCAAAATGTGCAACCAAATTGGGGGGAGTGTGTGTGTGATGAGAGGAATGAATGGAGTGAGATTGAGAGGAATGTATGCAGATGTGGAAGCGCAAATCGTGAGCTACATGAGAGATGGATTCAAATCCCTTTGTCTGTGTGTTCTGTGTATGTGCGTAATCTCTGTAAAAGTTTGTGTCAGTCTGTCGTCGTTCGTCTGAGCTCTGTGCGAGCACTTTGTGTATTGGCGTGCGTGCCGTGCGGATGCGCGTGTGTTTGTGCGGTTGTGTGCGCGCTCTGTGTGTGTGCGTTTATGTGCACATGTGTGGGTGCGGGCGTGTGAGGAGGAAGATGGGATGGATCAGAGAATGTTCAAGAAAGGAGGGGGCCCGTTCGGCTCATACCGGCGAGGGTGGGGGCCAGCGGGACGCGCGGGCCTGGCCAGATTGTGACGTCAACATTGATACGCTGACACCCCCCCCCCCTCGTCCAGGGGCGCTGTGCCGAGGATACCGCAAAGGCGGGGCTGGGTCCCCCGGGAGAGGTCAATGTTGAGGAGAAGTGAGAGAAGAGAGGGGGGCTAACTTGTAAATAGTGAGGAGATAATTGCTCAATTGATGGGGGTTAATAATTATACAAATTTTAGTCACATGTTTTGAGGGACCACAGCAACAACATTGTATTTGCAGGCCATTAATTTAGTAGGTGATGACAGTGTTTAGATAAGTAGACTGTTTTATCAAAAAATGTGAGAGTGAAGGAGGAGGTGTGATTTGTAATCTGGCATTTGGGTGCCATTTTTAAGAGTCTGTGTAGGAGCATAGATTGTTTTTGGTTGTTTTTAAAGATATATTTAACAGTTTATTTCGGTGCAGTAAGGCAAAATTAAAAGCAGAATTACATTTTAATTCTAACATATGCCAGCTAACATGAGGATGGCAAATAAATAAATGAATAAATACTAGCTCAAATGTGGCATGTGTTTTAAATTGGGCGATAAGACATTCACTTTCGAGCACTATCATTTAGCGCTGCTGACAACAATAACCTATGAGATGGTAAATCAAGGAGGAGTGTCACAGGCGCTGCATGACCTATAGATTGAACAATAACATTCACCACATATGTTGGTAGATTGTTAAATTATATTACAGTTTATTACAAAAGATTTCGGAACTTTATTTGATGATAAACACTGGAACGAGGATTTTAGCCGTGTTGATGGGTAGAGTGGATGGATTGCTCAGAAGCAAAAAAGCGTTTGATAAGGGCGGCTTGATAGTAAGATGATGAGTGTGCGCAACTGATAGGATACAAAATGTTAATAGGAAGATTTGGGGTGTAAGGAACAAATATTACACAGGAAGACTGATAACATGAAGATAGTTTTGTTAAATTTGTGTCCCAGTGTGTTCTTCCCTAGCGCGTGGCACGATTCCTGAACTGAGTCCTCTTACTCCACTGGCTGTCTCAAAATCAACAGAGGACTGTCCCTGGTCATGAGACACCTTTGACCTTTGGGAGAACAACAGGAGCTGTTGTCATGCTTGAAGGGGGCAAGCACAGCTCTTCACAGGACAAGAACTATACAGTTGGTGGAATACACACAGTTGCAGATCAAAAAGAAAATGGACTGAAAGAACAAAGACAAGATGGACGCATTTGAGAGTGGCGGATGATCCAGCCCTGAATCATCATCACGAGAATCTAAGAGGAGAGGCTGGTAAAGACTTGCATGAGTCACATGTCAAACTGGACACATTGCTAAAGACTGCTGAAGCATTACAAAGTTGGTGGAGTGTGGGACAAAAGGGATGGAAGTGTGTTTGGGTGCTGGGGCGGACATATCTGGGGAGTTTTGATAAAAGAGGGAATAATAAGGCTGCTTATTGACACTGAAACAGGGATAACAACAAAATACATAGATATGGACAGTGAAGATGCACTAATACTAACAAATCGCCCACCATCGCCCCTGACATCCTCCAACAGAAGCTCATCCAGCTTGCGGTGCCTGCCTCCACCTGTCAGTGGATCACCAGCTTCCTGACCAACAGGAGACAGCGTGTGAGGCTGGGGGGCATCACATCTGACACCTGGACCACCAACACTGGAGCCCCTCAGGGTTGCGTGCTCTGCCCACTGCTCTTCTCCCTCTACACCAATGATTTCTCCTCAGGTGACTCCCCTGTGAAGCTCCTGAAGTATGCAGACGACACCACTCTCATCGGACTGATCCAGGACGGTGATGAGACTGCGTACAGACAGGAGGTGGAGCGGCTGGTCCACTGGTGCAGTCAAAACCATCTGGAGCTGAACCCGCTCAAGACCGTGGAGATGACAGTGGATTTCAGGCGAGACCCTTCACCACTTTTACCCCTCACTATCCGCAGTAATACTATTCTTTCCACAGACACCTTCAAGTTCCTGGGAACCACAATCTCTCGGGACCTGAAATGGACCGGCCACATAGACTCTGTCCGGAAGAAGGCCCAGCAGAGGCTGTACTTCCTGAGACAGCTCAAGAAGTTCAACCTGCCGCGAGAGCTTCTGAAGACCTTCTACACTGCCATCATCCAGTCTGTCCTCTGCACCTCCATCACTGTCTGGTTTGGATCGGCCTCCAAACAAGACAAGCACAGACTACAACGGACAATCAGAACTGTAGAAAAGATCATTGGAATCGACCTCCCATCTATCCAAGACTTGTACCCGTCCAGGACCAGGAATCGGGCAAGAAACATCTCTACAGACCCTTCTCACCCGGGTTGCAGTCTGTTTGAACTACTCCCCTCCGGACGGCGTTATAGAGCTCGGTACGCCAAAACCAGCAGACACAGAGACAGCTTCTTCCCCCAGGCTGTTGCTCTGATGAACTCACACCACTCATAGAGTCTCAGAGACATTACTGTGCAATAACATCCTGCTCCTCACACCTTTTTGAATTTGTCTACACTGTTTTTGCCATTATTCACATGTCCTGAATGTTGTTAGTCACCTAAATGTTGAACAGAGGGTGTGTTTCTACCGAAGTCAAATTCCTTGTTTGGCACGCTCAAACATGGCGAATAAAAACTCTTGAATCTTGAATCTTGAAATCATACGACAGCGTGATCAGAAACTTTGCAAAGTGGATATTGATCGATAGAAATTAAATTTATCAAAACGACAGAATTTAATTATACATCAATTGCGACTGATTTATAGGATGCATATTTTTGCTTGAAGGGGTGAGGGGCCATAAGAAAGTTGGAATTTTGGATAGTCAGCAAAATAGTAATACAGGGCACTACTTAATTAAAAAGGATACAGTTGGGCTTTAAATAACAAATACAGTGACATGACCCTTGCGACAATTGATTTAAATGACACTTTATGATAGGCATTTATGGTTAGGGTTAACAATCCATCCATCCATCCATCCATCCATTACTGGTGCGGCTTGTCCTTACGAGGGTCACGGAAGATTAACAATAATAATTAGAATTTGTAATTTCTGGAGAAATTGTGTGTGAAGGCGAAGAGGCTGAATACAAATTCGGGGAATGCTACAAGATTATGTTTAAATTTAGAACGTGTTGAATTGGTCAGAAAATCGATGAAAATATCGAAAGAATTTTGTAAAATTGGGCGTGAATTTTAAAGTTGTAAATTTTTCACAAGTGGGAAGTTTTGGAGTAGGTAGGCATAACATGAATAGTTCAAATGTTTTTGAAACGGGTTGAGTCAGTGAAAAAATAATTAGAAATTAGAAAGAAAAAAGGAAATTTTGCAAAATGTTACCGCAATGTTGAAAGTGAAAATGTGAAATTTTAAGCTAGAAAGTGAGAGAAGGTGAATTGGAAAGTGAAAGAAGGTTAATTGGAGGAATTATGTGGAAGAAAATGAGAAATATTGAATGTGCCATGAAGAATGAATGGTGAAATATTGGCTTAAAATTTGTAAATTTCTCGAAAACCGTAAATATTTAGAATATTTGGCATGAATATTTGGAATGTGTTAAAAGTGGAATGAAGTGAATCAGATGAATTCGTAGAAGTAGTTAAGCTAAAAAATAAATAAATAAAAAAGAGGCAGAAGAATGCAGAAAAGTTGAATAATGATAAAGTCAAGGCAAGGCAAGTTTATTTATATAGCCCACAAGCAAGTCTCAAAGGGCTTCAAATGTACAAAAATTGACAATTTAAAATACAGGAACAATAAGTGTGAGGGCCACAATCATGACAGCAAAAGTATTTCTAATTGGTTTTGATAGGTACAGAGGGGGAACGTGGAAGAAGGTTTTCAAAATTTGTGATATAGCATGACTCCATTATCAAAAGTAAGCATTTAATTTTAAGAATTGGCATCAACAAAAATGAGAACGATAATCTTCAAGATGATAGCGTAAGTGGCAGGAGGAAGCTGTGTATATTGTTTTTAAACATTATTTTTGGTATCATTATTTTTTTAGGAGGGTCATTTATGCTTGTGAGAAGATGACTGAGGGAACAAGGTAACAGTAAAAGGTAGTGCTCTATAAATTGTTGGTTCTTTGCCAGAGGTAGTTATTTGGAGGGATGAATTTAGACTGAAAGCCAAATGGAACTGTTTAGTGGAAGAAATATGGGAATGTGGAAATATTGAAGTTACAGCTCATCACAAAGTGTCAAATAGTCTGTGTGAGATGTGAGCAAACTAAATGGGGAGTTAAATCATGTTCCAACATTATGCATATTGGCAAACGATGAGATGACAGGAGACCAGACAATTAGATATTAATTTTGGATTTAAAATTAAAAAAAGGGAAATCTTAATTTAGGAGAAAATTTTGCGTAGGGACGGTTTCTTTATACAATTTAATATTGTATGTTTTTATGTGTGTGTTGTGGAATGACAGTTTGTTTGTAATGGTGTATGAATGTCAAGTCTGTGCTTGTGGTGTGGTGTTTGTGTATTGTGAATGGTTGACATGATTCAAAGTTGGGGTGATGTGATCACAGCAGAGGATAACATTCCTCTCACCTGAAAAATATAAAGATACTACAGATTTGAAAAAGCACGATTGATCAGGACTAATTTTGGATTAAATATGGGTTTAGGATTACTCAGGGGCACCATCGACAACAAAACAGTGCGATGGAGAAGGCCCATTTCAGTAATATGGTTAGACAAGACAGAACTAGTATCGAACATTAAGACTTTGGACGATTAGACGTGTGACGACTTTGAGCTCACCCGACGGGGTGACGTACCAGGTGGACAGTGACCAAATGTTTGACGCTTGAGCTTGCTTGCGACAAGTGCACGCTCTGCTTTGTTTTTCTGTGTGACTTAATTTTTTGCAGCAGCAGCAGCAACAGCCACCAGCCAAGGAGCGGATTTCGCGCTGCTTGCGTAACTTGTTTTCGTTCTTGCAGGTTGTCGATTGCGTTCGTGGAAGATTTGTGTTGAATTTACAAGAATATGTTAGCCCTTGCCCTTTTGGTTTTTATGATGAACTTGTTGATGACATGGTTTTCAGGACATGATCCGCGGGCGCCAGGATTCATTTTATCACTGTTTTTATTTCGATACTTGATGTCTCTTTTTGTGTGTACAAATGTCCGCTGTCAGCAGGGCTATAAGGTCAATGACAGGAGTGCGATGATTTTGTTGCTGAGTGTGTGGTAGAGTAGCTAGAGGTTCCGAGGGCCTGACTACAATGAGTGTGGTGATGAGAGGGGACGCATTTGCAGGTTCCTTTTGATACATAATGACACATTGGATGAATGTGTCAAAAGGGGGCGTGATAAAATAGAAATGGGTAAGTATGTTGTAAAATAGAAATGGGTGAGTAGGTTTCAATTTGTAATTGTGATGTACAAAGTTTTTTTTTTTTTCAAAATTCACTTGTTTTTAAGCTTTAACAGGACATGCCAGAATTCAACTAGCAGTGATGGAAGGAGCAGAGGAAGACCAGTGACATCTGGTTGTGGTGTGGTGACAACAAATTATAGCATCGCTTGCCAAAGGATGCATCAGGTATCTGTGCCCTCGTGTCTTTGATAATGCCTATGGTGGTTGTCCCCATTGAAATGCACAATCACAATTGGAACATGGAGTCCCCACTGGCGGGGCTCATGAAGCGAGCCAAAAGAAACGTTTTGCCCACATGGTTGAGCGACAACGATCCAACATATATTGACGCCATAGGAGTGCCCCTGGGTGTGCCAGATAAGTATGAACTCGTTAATCAAGTGTCCTCGGGAATCGAAAGCATTTTCCTAAGGATCACCCCCAATAAAAATGTATAATTTCCATGAACAATTGGCTGCGACGTCATTGATGTTGTTACAAAATAGAATTGCGTTGGACATGCTATTGGCTAACGAACATGGTGTGTGCGGAATGTTTGGTGATGCATGTTGTACTTTCATCCCCAACAACACGGCACCAGGGGGCCGACTGACCCAGGCGTTGGAAGGAGTAAGGACACTAAATAAAAACATGAAAGATCATTCAGATGTACGCACCGATATTTGGTCTGATTGGATGAAAACGTTCGGAAGCTGGAAAGGCCTCATCATGTCTGTGCTCGTTGCTGTGGCTTTACTGTAGTGATGATTTTCTGTGGTTGTTGTTGTATTCTATGTATTAGGTCACTCACTGTCCGGTTGATCGAGAAAACCGTTGGCCCGTTGTCACCGAACGGCCAATATACCCTGGTGACTCAACATGAGCCACGGGGGGAAGAAAGGACCGACAGTGTGCTGGTCGCTGCTTGCTAGAGTAACGGGTGATGACCTCATAAATTAGGTCATGAGAGGGAATAAACGGAAATGTACTTTCGGCAGTTTGCAAACACATTTGATTAAGGCTGCGTTAGACACATATAATCATATCAATATAATTTTTAGTAGTAGTGTGGTCGCTTAATAAGTGGAAAGGAATGTGCAGACTACATGAATTTGTTTTCTTCAAAGTATTGTGGAACAGGATGTCCAGAAAGGGAGGATATCTCAAGGCCGATGGGGAACGCGAAAAACAACTCGTCTTTGTGGTCCAGACACCTGTGCTGAGCAGGGGAAAACCCAAACGAGGAGGAGATGACCATCGACCATCGACCAATCACCACACAATAATT
This sequence comes from Syngnathus typhle, assembly GCF_033458585.1. Lineage (NCBI taxonomy): Eukaryota > Metazoa > Chordata > Actinopteri > Syngnathiformes > Syngnathidae > Syngnathus > Syngnathus typhle. The sequence goes on from NC_083744.1 coordinate 609,976, forward strand.
TGCATGCTTGAATATTCATATTGTGTTTCTTTAAAACTGGGCAACCCGGAAGAATGTCTTGTCTTTCTGGTCACGAAGGCACACGAGCTTTTGTGTTAAGGACCCAAGACCCAGGCGCCTGTATTAGCTTGATTAAACAATTGGTAAATTTGGCCTAATTGATCTCCTGGTCTTCTCTTTGAATAATCCGAAACACCTATTTGATACAGTGGCAAAGCTGACTCTGCGCCAGCCGACCACCGATAGTTCCTTCCACTCAGCTGACGAGTTCATGAATTTTTTTGCTCAAAAGATTGAATCCATTAGGGATGAGATCAAGAATACCATTCCAATCGCTCGGTCGAGCCCGCCGTTTACCAACGCTGATGATCATGCAACAACCCTCTCAACTTTTAAAAGCGTGTCTCTTGAAAGGCTTACACAATTGGTTAGTGCGGCTAAACAAACAACATGTTTACTCGACCCTCTTCCAGCCAAACTACTTAAAGAATTATTTCAAATTTTAGGACCATCCGTCTTAAATATAATCAATCTGTCTGTCTCCTCTGGGATAGTGCCAACAGCCTTTAAAACCGCTATCATTAAACCGTTACTTAAGCGACCAAATCTTGACCCCGACTGTCTCAGTAATTTAAGGCCAGTTTCAAACCTCCCATTCATAGCAAAACTTCTTGAAAAAGTAGTAGCGCAGCAGCTTATTGATTACATGGTCGCCAATAATCGATATGACACTTTTCAGTCTGGTTTTAGAGCTAATCATTCCACTGAGACAGCACTTGCTAAAGTGACTAACGATCTCCTCATAGCTATGGATTCAAACACTTCGTCTGTACTGTTACTACTCGATCTTAGTGCTGCCCTCGACACTGTAGACTTAGATATTTTATTAGGGCGTCTTAAAAGTTGTGCTGGTATTTCAGGGTCAGCACTAGGCTGGTTCCATTCCTATCTATCAAACAGGACGCACCGAGTGGTCCATGGCAATGCGTCCTCGGAGCTCTATAATGTTACGTGTGGTGTCCCACAGGGATCGGTTCTCGGACCAATTCTTTTTAATATTTATATGATTCCGCTTGGCGACATAATACGTAAATATAATATTAGTTTTCAATGCTATGCGGATGACACCCAATTATATATGCCGTTATCGATGACAGATCCACGGGATTGTCGTAATCTTGAGGCGTGCCTTGCGGAGATCAAGCAATGGATGTCTCTCAACTTCCTTCGTCTTAACCCAGATAAAACTGAGATGTTGATAATTGGTCCAACTCGTTATCAACACTTATTCAAGGAAACCGCTATAACTATAGATAACCGTACTATCACTCAAAGCGATACTGTAACTAATCTCGGGGTAATATTTGACCAAACTCTCTCCTTTCAAAAGCACATTAAGAATATAACAAGAATTGCGTTTTTTCACCTTCGTAATATTGCAAAGATTCGTCCGATCCTCTCTACCGGTGATGCAGAAACTATTATTCATGCGTTCGTCACGTCGCGCCTGGACTACTGTAATGTACTATTGTCGGGTCTTCCTAAGTCCCGCATCAAAAGTCTACAGTTAGTACAAAATGCTGCTGCAAGGCTGCTCTCTCGGACAAGGAAATTTGATCACATTACCCCAATACTAGCCAACTTACATTGGCTCCCGGTCCATTTAAGATGTGATTTCAAGGTTCTTCTATTAACCTATAAATCACTGCATGGCTTAGCGCCTTCATATCTCGTCGACCTAGTTGTTCCTTATGTTCCGTCTCGTAACCTTCGTTCGCAAAACGCTACCCTTTTAGTGACACCGAGGGCCAAGAAAATGTCTGCAGGCTCTAGAGCATTTTCTATTCGGGCTCCAGAGCTTTGGAATGCCCTACCAATGGATATTAGAACTGCTACCTCAGTAGAAACATTTAAGACACGTTTAAAGACACATTTCTATGACATGGCCTTTAACTAACCTGTAGTGGCCGATTCGGCTGGAGTTTGTTTTCTCCCCCTCTCCACCCCCTCCCTCCCCCCTCCCCGGCCGGGGAGGTGGTTAGGTGGCACCCATGCTGACAGCGGCTATCTGGATTCTCGTGGGTCAATTCAGGATGGGGGAACTGCAGCTCAACCTCCTCGTAGACACTGCCAGGACAATTGAGGGCTCCTTCGGCAGCCCTCTGCTCTGACATGGACATCCACTTTTTATTTCATTGATGTTCATGTTGTATCATTTGTGCCCTCTCTGCATCCATTCCAACCTGGTGATCCTGAAAGGGGGATCCTTCCATCTGTGGTCCCTTCTCAAGGTTTCTTCTTTTCCCCCAGTAGGGGTTTTTAAGTTTATCCTTGCCCTTTTGGGAGCTTAACATCAGGGGATGCTTTGAGAATAATTGTCAATTTCTGTCTATGTGAAGCCCTTTGAGACTGCTTGTGATTTAGGGCTGTACAAATAAACTTGACTTGACTTGACAATCCTCACACGGCGCATGATTTATATATAGTCCAACCCTAACTAGCCTTTTCTGGAAACCATAGTCCTAGTTGGATTTCCTAGCCTAGTTAAGTTTGATCAAAATGGGCGGTGGTTGAATCAATTTACAGTAAAAAACAATTTCACAAAATGCAGGTGGTAGCGTGTCAGTGTCATAATCTGAAGGTCGTAGATTCGACCCTCACACGGGGCATACTTTCTTCTAGTCCTAACTCTAGCCCTAATTTGAAACCCCAGTTGGAAACCCTGGCCACAGTTTGAAACCTTAGTTGGCTTCCCTAACCCGAGTTGGAAACCCTACTTTCAGAATGCTCAGACTTAAAGTCACTTTTTCTTTCTGTGAAGTTCAGTTTGATTGAAATGGCCGGTGGTTGGATCAGTTTCACAGTAAAAAAGAATTGTAAAACTGCAAATGCACAGCCTCATTAGTGCAGGTGCTAGCATGTCAGTCTCATAATCTGAAGGTCAAGAGTTCGATCCTCAGGTGGGGTAGACTTTTTATACACCTAGCCCTAACCCTAACTCTAGGAACCCTAGTCCTAGTTGGAAACCTTAGTTGAGCAGGTTGCTCAGACTAAAACAACTAGTAAACAGGGATTGTGAATATCCGCAAGCACAGGTTGCTCGACTGGAGTCAAGAGAAACAAATTAAAAATTGTACATAAAATGAAAAATGTGCCTCTTTCTTCTGGCTTTTGTCACTGACATTTGGGGTCACCACAACAAAGATCAAAACAGCACACAAACAGTTTACCTATATTTTCCTCTTTCAATTTGATGATTTAGATTTGGAATCTTACCCATTAGGCCAGATAGCCATACAGGAAATTCTGACAAGTGATAGCAGTGCAATGATTTTTGAGCATATACAGTAAATCTACAGCCTAGATTCAAGTGAAGTTAACTGACTTTGGATCAGAAGATTAAAGGGTTCAAGTCCCTTCATTGTCAATTTAATGAATGTCAAGACGAAAGTAGCCTAGTGGATAATGTGTCTAACATTAAATATAGTTTTTGTTTTGTTTCTGCATTACCCAATACATCTCCTTCACGTTGTGACACATTCTCCCATTATCTGTCTGTGTTAGGTAGAGAAAAAGATTTTAAAGGAAAGGTAAGTATTGTTGTGTTGTGTTGTGTTGTATTGTGTGTTGTCATTACCGTATTTTTCGGACTATAGGTCGTGTTTTTTTTCATAGTTTGGGTGGGTTATTTGAATAACTCTGAATGTTACGTCAGGCCCGTCCTCAGGTCTTTGTTTGTGTTTATGTCACATTAGTATACCTATCGTTTAGCCTGTTGTTGCTTGTTCATGTCTGTTCTTGGTGTTGTTTTTTTCGGATAAATTTCCCCTAAATGCGACTTATACTCCGGAGTGACTTACCTTTTTTTTCCATGTATAATGCGCCCCCATGTATAATACGCACCCTAAAAATGGCATGTCGATGCTGGAAAAAAGCCTGTACCCATGTATAATACCCACCCAAAGTTTTATTTTTATTTTATTTTTTTAAAGTCCCAATGATCGTCACACACGCATCTGGGTGTGGTGAAATGTGTCCTCTGCATTTGACCCATCCCCGTGTGATTTTGATCCATCCCCTGGGGGAGAGGGGAGCAGTGAGCAGCAGCAGGGCCGCGCTCGGGAATCATTTGGTGATCTAACCCCCCCAATTCCAACCCTGAACTGTCTGAATGCACACTGGCTCTTATTATTTATTATTTGTTATTACTCTTATTTATTGTTTGTGCCTTTTTGTTTATGATGTTTTTTACTTTTGCGCTATGCTTGCTGGCTCCGTTATTTAATGTGTTATCTGTTTATTTATTATTTATTCATCACTCTTACTATTGATTGTTTGAATTTTTGCCTTCTTGTTTTTATATTGTGTCGCGTACATGTATGTCTATCGTGTTATGTGTCTCGTCACCGTGGGATAAAGAAAAACGTAATTTCGGTCTCTTTGTATGTTGTGACATGTGGAGAGATTGACAATAAAGCTGACTTTGACTTTGACTTTGACTTAATGCTGAGTGCCAAGCAGGGAGGCAATGGGTCCCATTTTTATAGTCTTTGGTACGGTCTTAACTAGGCTGGATGTATTTTTTTTGTAGGCGTTGATTTCTCCAACTGCCCGTAAAGGCACCACCGCGATCAGTTAGGTTAATGAAAAGAGGAAAGTGACGTGCGGACATGTGGAATAGGCGGCTCTGTATGGGAGAGAAGTTGAAGAGGAATAAAAACACCCTTGGAAACCAAAACTTGCCCCTCGTCGTGACTCGGAACCGCAACAAATTTTTCAGATTTGTGTAGGGTACATTGTGACAGCAAACGAGCAGGTGATCCAGCAAGCGTCTGATACGAGAGCATTGCGTTCGTATGGAGCGTGTTTGAAGTGAACAGCAGAGACGAAAGGAACAAAGCAAAGGGTTGTGAAATAAAATATTACCTGTAATACGCATTTTGTTATTTGCTGATTGTATTAAACCAGTGGTTCCCAAACTTCCATAGTGCGCATGCGCAGTGATACTGCCTCCGTATGACGTCCAGTCCGCGATGGAGATTAAAAAACAAACAATATTTGACAATAACACAGGTTTCTGTTCCTGTCTTTGGTAATGTCACCCTGTCTTTTTGTTCCACGTCTTTGTCGGTCAGTCCTGTTGTTGGTTTTGTTAGAGAGTTATGTTAGTTTACCAAGTCTGTGTTTTGAGTTCCTCCAATGAACCCTGGTCCAAGCTGCACTTGGTCGCCCTGCTCCTTTCCACACTCCATCCGTGACAAGATTTTCTTCAAAAATTGTTGTACAATGATTTTCTTACAAAAAAATAAATAAAAATTGTACCCATGTATAATGCGCACCCCAGATTTTAGGACAATAAATTAGTTAAATTTTGCGCAATATACATGGAAAAAAACGGTAGTCTCCTCTCTTCCAAAAATGTTTATTGAATGTTATCAAAAGGAAAGGTGATGTAACATAGTGGTAAACATGCTCTTTCCTAACTTCTACTGCACGTGCTGCAGCCATGAAATTCTAAGTAAATTATTATTTGAAAAACAAAGTTAATGAATTTGAGCATTAAATATGTTGTCTTTGTCGTGTATTCAATTGAATATAGGTTGAAATGGATTTTCAAATTGTGTTTTGTTTTTATTTACATTTTACACAATTTCCCAACTTCAACCGAATCCGGTTTGTAGAATAAAACAAAAAGCTGTCTAGTCTGGGCTCGCTTTCTACAGGCCGATGAGGACAAGACAACACGACATGAGTAAAAACAAAACAATGAACGAGAGCAATAATTGACTTTGAACCTTTCATTCCAGCTTCAAAACTATTCTTGTCTCACGTTCTTACAATTGGGCTCTTTGAAAGCACTGGAATTTCTGTACAATGTGTTTTGCTCTTTGAGTCAGTAACCTTACAAAAAGGCATTCAAAGTTGTCAAGAGAAAAGGACAAACCAAGTAGAGTCGAGTCTTAGTGAACATCGCACGCTTGTTCACATTGCATCTGGACATGACATCTAGTTGGCTAATAACAGCTAAGCTAAATGCCCAAAACACTTATGATAAGTTTGCTCTCCAGGCCTTCTCGCAGCAGCTGTACAGGTATGTTGTCCTTAGTCAGTGATATTTCTTTTGTTTTTGTGGGTTTTTTTTGTTAAAATGGTGATACTATTTATTTTGAGCAGAGTAGGAAGGGCATTAAATTTTTGTCTTTGATGTCTTGCTTGCATTGTTAATTTTCTCCATGGACTTCGATTGGTTCCACCTCCAGCCCTCCCTGTGTGGAGTTTGCATGTTCTCCCCGGGCCCGCGTGGGTTTTCTCCGGGCACTCCGGTTTCCTCCCACATCCCAAAAACATGCTTGGTTGGCCGATTGAACACTTCAAATTGTCCCTAGGTGTGAGTGCGAGTGCAAATGGTTGTTTGTCTCTGTGTGCCCTGCGATTGGCTGGCTACCGGTTCAGGGTGTCCCCTGCCTGCTGCCCGATGACGGCTGGGATAGGCTCCAGCACGCCCGCGACCCCGCTGGGGACTAAGCGGTACAGAAAATGGATGGATGGATGGATGGACTTCGATTGGTCTTGGGATGTTTGGAACCAACACAGCGAGGTTGACTCTATGACGCCACCTGTGGCTTCGATGAGGCAATTGGAAAATGCTCTGTGGGGCATTTTGCACATGAAGCTGTTGACTTGGGCGCAAGACATTGGCTTCCATCTTCTTCCAGTCTGAAGGAAAACAATCAATTTCAGTGGAGCGCAAATCTATTCATCTTCCAAATGCTGATTTGACCACGCACCTGCCGTAACACAGCCACAGAGTGTTTACCGAGGCTGACACGCTGGCCCAGTGGGTGAAGGTCACCTTGTGGCGGTCCGACCACACGAACGTGCCGGGAAGCACCAGGTTGTTCAGTTCGGTCCACATGTCGCCGGTTTCTGCAGGAACGGATAGGAACAGAGCTCTCATCCGGTTCTCAGATATTGCACCCATCGAGTCTGTTAGAAAAATGTATATATATGTTATCATGCGTTCTCTAATCAATGCCTTACCGCAATATTACTGCATTATATGCTTGCTGTTTGGCCTTGCTGTTTTTATGATGTACCACGGAAGGACAGTTCCTTTCTAACAAAGACCACTTTGTTAGACAACATGCCTCATTGCTGTCTTGCACCCCAGATGAACCTCCAAGTGACCATTAAAGTCAGGGTTTCCTAACTATCTTGATCGTAGGATTAGGTTGGAATGTATATAACCAGTAATAAATAACTTAGTTTGTTGCATCCTACACAATGTCGTAAAACTTCCCTTGCTATGTTTTTACTTGAGGTCAAAGGTTTTCTCTTCTGTATCCAGTCCACTCAAACTCCTCTTCCCAGATGTCTTTATTAGTATGTAAACACCTAGTGATTTTTCCTTACGAGGCAAAGCCCACATGCTTTCCCCCTCCTTTCTTTAGGGGCTTGTCTCACACTGTGGGTAGGGCAAATCCAAATAAAAAGAGCGGGAGTGCCTACAGATATTTAGTGTGTGTGTAGAGATTGTATTAAGCTATCTGTACTGCACTCCTCGCGAGAAAAGACTTAATATTCTGTCTCACTTGTGGTTTGTTTGCTGTTGCTCTTCTCTTAATAGTTATTCAGTCATTGAAATAAACCTGACAGAAATTGGGGGCTCGTTCCGGGATCTCGACACGCCTTGAACGGTTCCAGCGGGCTCTTCGACGCAGGTGACAATCCTCGGCCGAGGTAAAACAAAAGCCCTTTGACGGGACTGTCTCGATCAGTCCGGCTGGACACCGGGAGGGTTGACGAGATCTTCCGAGGAAGAGAATCAGCAGACCGTGAGTAGGAATATTAATTCTACTAAATAGAAACAGTTAAATTCCGCAGGGGCGGATGTGGAGCCCCCTAGCTTTCAAGCTAGTTAAATTCTGCAGCAGGAGGGGCGGACTCCTCTGTTATTAAAAAAACTAAACAAAAAAACCTTGAGAATTCTAGACCCTATCAAGTACAACTAGAAACAGTTAAATTCTGCAGGGGCGGATGTGGAGCCCCCTAACGTTTTATGTTAGTTAAATTCCGCAGCAGGAGGGGCAGACTCCTCTGTTCTTAAAAAAAAAACGCGCGTGGTATGCTTGTGAACGGTTTGACTGAGAGTGATCTCATTTGAGCGCTCCTCTTAAATAGTAAGCGAAAGTCCCTACCCCGACATGAACTAAAATGCAAAGATTGGAAAATAATTGAAAGGCAGGATCCCAACCGATTAAAAAAAAGATTTCGATAAATGGGTTAAAAAATATAAATTTGAGGGACAACCAAATTATTAGGACTTAGAGGTGCCATAAACGAAACAACATAAATAAATCTTAAAGAAATTAAAGAAGGCATCTGATGATGTAGTGTTTTGGGAGAGAGAGAAAGGAAGAGAGAAAGAGAGAGAGAAAGAGAGGGAAAGAGAGAGAGCTCAGAAAGCACTGTATTGCAGGTAGGAAGATGATGAGACTGGGCCTAACAGTAGGCAGGCAAGAGAAAACCAAAATTTACAGAGTTAGAGAAGAAGGGAGAAGTCTAGAGAAAGTAGAGAAGCACGTAGAGAAAACACATGCTACAAATTCAAAACTAAAGATCATAGCGGGAGGAATACATAAATCATGCCCTCCATGCGGAAAAAGTAGTAATAGACAAACAAAAACGAAAACAAATGAAAGCTTCAAAACACACTTTTCTGGTAGATCAGGATAGTGACACTTTTTACCAAAATGCAGGCAGAGGACAGAAAGGCCAGAGAGGGCGAGCAATGTCTAAAGGAGGCTTTAGAGGCCGAGGAAGAGGAGTTGTGCAACCTCCAATAAAATGCTGGAATTGCGGAGAAAACGGTCACATGGCACATGACTGCACAAATTAACAGAAACACTATGACTAGGCCAAAATCAAATCAGATCAGGTTTCCATGTAATGAAGTGGGAACCTGGCTGCCAAAATTAAGGAGAAAATTAGCTTAAATATAAGGAGATATTTATGTTAAAAGGATAAAGTAGGATAAAGAAACATTGAAGTTAAAATTTGCTAAATAAATAGAAAAGAATTACACGTAGTTTCTAAAAGTGAAATAGAGAATAAATCAGACAAGTAATACGAGCAAAAAGATGTTCTTAGTGCTTCTATGTGTTCTTATATGTTGTGCGTCATCCTTTTGTGCTGGTGTGTGTGTGCGTGTGCGCGCGGAGGATCCTCATGAATGGGTGTGTGTATGAGTGCGAGTGAGATGTGTGTTCTATGGAAGAAATCAGTAATGGAGAATGTTCTGGAGGCTGTTGAGCAATAATAGGGAAATTGAGAAGTGGACGATGATGTGTTTAAGTTTGTTGGAGAAACTAAGATGAGCAGTGTGTGGCAGTAGAGAAAATAAGACGTGTGTGGCAGAAAGTGACTAGAATGGTGGCTTGATAGGACGAGAATGAGACAGCAAATGTTGTGTAGAAGACTGAAAGATGTTGAAGGTGAACATGATAGGGGAGGGCAACAGCAGAGTTGGCCTGCCCTTTGAGAAGGTGAAACTGATAAGCGTGCAGGCGAAACAGGGACAGTGTGATTTTCTCAGAGAGTGATGCTTAAGGAAGATGTGACAATATTTGCATGAAGGATAAAAGGCACTGATGGGAAAACAAAAGTATAACCGAAACGTCAAAACAGAGGATGACGTTTGCGCAGCGTTGTTTGTTTGTATCGTTTGTGAGCTGTGTCTCTGCTGTAAGTTTTTGTGTTGTCTGTGTACTGTCAGTGTTATGTGTTGAAATTGGCTAATGTAGGTGCACAAAAGAATTGATTTGCACCGCAAAACAAAAGCAATTTTGAAAAGAAAATAAGAAGAAAAGAAAGGCAAGCAATTTTTTGTGGGCAGGAACTGGTCCACACTGCATTAATGCCTATCCCTGATGAAACCAAATTTGAGAGATGGAAGGAACTTGCTTTCTGGGATTGGATGAAGCAAAATGATTAAATAACAACATTTCAAAGCTAAATTTAGAAGAAATAGTCGATTGGTTGTGTAAGGACTACACAAGTTTTTACATTTGAGGATAAGAGAGTGATTGAGTTAGTTACAGTTAAGAAACAACAACAATTAACTATTATATTAATTTACTGATGGTTAATTTGTTGATTTTTATCTTTTCCAATTAGTGGATTGGTTTGACACCTTGAGGAAGGAAAGATTAGGATGTGGAACACGGGTTGAGACAACCAGTTACACACGCAAAGCATGTGTGCACTGGGACACTGAGAAGCATTTTGAAAGGTGTGTCAAAATTAAATGAAGATGAAATCATATGTAGTAATACAACGCTTTACTACATATGGATTCTCTAAATCGTACAATTGAGTAAAATAAAACATACTTTTTGACTTTTGTTCAAATTACTAAGATTCTTGTGATAAACGATGAGAAACTGATTGAAAAGAAACTACAAGAAACTACAACTAAGCTAGTTGTGGAAGCAGTCCAATTGCCACGACAAATAGCTATGTGCACGTGTGCAGGGCACGCACGAGACTGATAAGGTGTCAAGAGGTAACAAGCTTGCGGACGGAACCGCATAGCTGCAGTGCAAAAGACGCTTCAAATTTTATACACACAAGAAGCGGATTGAATTACTGAAACATTTTTAAAGATGTGCAGCGACAAAGTCCATAGATTGAAATTCAATCATGGACAAAGAGAGGGGCAAGAGTAGAGAATGGCATCTATAAATGACCAGAAGACTGACCTATCCTCCAAAAAACCTATACAAGCGGGCAGCAATATTGAGCCATGGTTGTGTGTCGCATGGCTCAAGAGGAGGGATAATGGGGCAGTTCAGTCAGCTTTATACATCATGTGAATTTGATTCATATTCAAAACAGTTAAACAGTTATAAAAGAACTTTTTTTTGAAGAGCTTGTTTAACATGCAATCCACAGGGTTATACTGCCTGGTCATTAAAGATGCATTCTCAAAATGGTTTGAATTGGCTTCAACAAAAACACTGAATGCCTTAACAGTGGCAAAAACGTTATGTAAAGAAATAATACCGAGATATGGGATTTCGGAAATTAATTCTCGTGACAGAACTGGTATAAAGTGTGAAAATGTGCATGGGAAAAATGGAAGATCATGGACAAAATGTTTAGACCTGGTCAAACTGTACTAAATATTACAAGTACTGTGGGTTTAACCCCATATGAAAAATTGTTTGGGCGACAATATAGATTACCATGTTTTAAAACCAAGTGGGAAACTAAGGATGATTCAAATTTGGCATTTACATTTTATATTTATAATTAATATTTTAAAGGCAAAAAGAACAAAGCACGTTCTCATTAAGAGCATTGAAAACAAAACGCTGGTGTTCTTCCACGGGGGAAGGGCCACATTGAATATTGATAATTACATCAACTGCCATTAAAATAGCAGAAAGGTCAGTTGAGGTGGTCCTTGCAAATTACAAAAGGGTAATTTCTTTTGAGGTAACGTTCAATCGGGAAAAAGTGACCCAAAGGGAGCCTTACCTCTTAGAGAAATGCCGGGAACAAGAAAATGGAACAATGACGTTATTGCATGTAAGGTGGCTATCTTTGTTGCCACTTTGTTAACTTCAGCAATATGGTATTTGTGGGAACTAAGTCATAATGAGTAGGGGAGAGATGAGTGAACAACTTATATTGATCACTCCAAAAAAATTATGCTGCATTGTAGCGATTTAAAAGATCAATTTGACCTTTGCAGGATGATCTGCTGTGTCAGATCTGGACTGCCATGAAAGTATGATGTTTATGTGTGTACTTTGTCAACAACCGCTGTAGATGTTAAAGAATGGGATGAATATATCTAAAGTGAATGTGGATAATTTGTTTCAGGTAACTAGTATTAGAGTAAACTGCTAAACGAAGCAATTGATTGCTAATGGCAAAACAAGCTGTAAAGACAAACAAAATTTAATATGTCATATGTATGGGTTTGTGACCATTGCCTTATGTTGTACCGTCACCATTGATCAAAGATTGTGTGAAATCTATCACGTATATTGGATTATGAAATGTGTGACAGAGCATTCTTTATAGTAATATCCATTGAAGAAAGAAAAAAGAAGCCATTGCTTTCAGAGAATGTAGTCAAGCTAAATTGTATATGTATCAACATCCCAAGATCTGAAAAAAGGAAAAGCTGGTAAAAACCAAAATATCTTTGAATTTGACAGCCGACGATGATCTGACCGAAATTGATGCAATTGGTGTTCCCAGAGGAGTACCGGATAAGTGTAAGCTGGTGAATCAGATAGCAGCTGGTTTTGAATCCACCCTGTGTTGGTGGTGTACTCTTAACAAAAATGTCGACAGGATCAACTACATCCATTACAACGTGCAGAGGCTTGGAAATTGGACCGAGGCGGGTTTCAGGGCGGTCTACTCCCAACACATACTTGCAGTCACAGACAAGAAGTCCACCGGTGGGGTCAGGCAATCCCGTACTGCAGAGTAGACCATCGTTCCGAAGACAAAGTGTTCCTCTTTGTCACACCCGGGCGGACAGTAGAACCTGCAGAAGACACACACGTGACATTGACGACAGGCGGTCATGAAACATTGTGTCATCGAATTGGTGAAGCAGAGGCTGTTGAACTTTCTGGCACAGGTCGTCTCATCTGTCGGACAAAAGGCGAGAGTTCGTGGCATGTTTTGGGATTGTTGTTTTCGGCAACCAAAGCGGCAAATTGTGTTGCTCACCCTCTTGTGCGCATCCCAAGATGTCGAAGCGGAGGCCAAATTCTGGACAATTTTCTAGCGGCAGGATGCAGACGTACTGAGCGATTGCGGGCGTCTCAAGCAGATGAGTCCCACCGCCGATGAACTAGAAATGGAATGTTTCCTTGTTTGTTGTGACAAGATTGAAGGATGCGGTCACAGTCGACTTGATTGGCCCCCCCCCGCGCTCACCTTCCCGTCCGGGTGTTTGGTCCACTTCCTCTTGTCAACGCTTAGTCTCATCTCAAGTTTGATGTCCCAGGAGCGAGTATTGTTGCTATCACACCCCTGGGTCACGATCGACGTCACCTTTCTCTTGTAGCCGAGGTTCACCAGGATCCAGCTGCCGACGGCTGGAGGAGGCAGACATTCCAAAGCTCAGGTGACCAAAGTCCCAAGCGGTCAATTTTCTACGTACGATTTCTTGACGGCTTCCAGCAGGACTCCCTGTTGAGGCGGGCTTTTACCTGGGTGGCGTCTTTCATTGAGGAGGCTTTGAAGGGAGAGTCTGCAACACTGCCGTCGGCGATGCCCAGACTATCGAGACATACTGAGGACAGCCAAAAGTCATTTTAATTTGGAACGGACGATTAAAAAAAATCTGGCCGTCGAACCCCTTGTGGGACTCCTTGCATTGCTTTAGATAGTCTTAGATTCAGTGCAGAGTGGAAGATCACGAGACGTGAATCCCACCTTTCTGTTCACAGCTATAGACCATCTGCAGATATTTGTAGGTGGCAGGGCAGGACTGGTCCTTCAAAAGCTCAATGTGGCATCTTTGCTGGCTGTTGCACATTTCCCTGTAGCAAGGGAGGATGCTTTCCACTGAGCAGTCCTCTGCAAGTTACGAGACACCAGTGAGTGTAAGTGGGCCTAATACCTCAGTGTTTATTTGCAATGTTTGAGGGTGTCAAACAAGGAATTTGACTTCGGTACAACACAGCCTCTGTTGAACATTTAGGTAACTAACAACACTCAGGACGTGTGAAAAATGACAAATATTCTCCCAGGAGGGCAACGAAAAACTCAAAACTCCAACTAGGGTAAATGAGAAACCTTGAGAAGAGCCCACAGATGGGAGGGTCCCTCTTCCAGGATGACCAGGCTGCAATGGATGCAGAGAGGACACATAGTAAAAATATGTACCTGCAGTAGAACCTGTTTAGCCCAAGGCTTGCTAACCAGCTACAGGTTCTACTGCAGGTACATATTTTTACTATGTGTCCTCTCTGCATCCATTGCAGCCTGGTCATCTTGGAAGACGGACCCTCCCATCTGTGGGCTCTTCTCAAGGTTTCTCATTTACCCTGTTTAGCCCAAGGCTTGCTAACCAGCTAAACAGGTTCTACTGCAGGTTTGATCGGTGGGAGTTTTTAGTTTTTCCTTGCCCTTTTGGAAGTTTAAGATCAGGGGATGTTTGAGAATAGTTGCCATTTTTCATATGTCCTGAGTGTTGTTAGTCACCTAAATGTTGAACAGAGGGTGTGATTTACCGAAGTCAAATCCCTTGTTTGGCACGCTCAAACATGGCGAATAGAAACTCTTGAATCTTGAATCTTAAATCTTGAAATAGTGTAGACCAGAGGCGTAGCCAAGCCGGGGCGAGCCGGGGCGGCGCCCCGGTTAGGACTCCCTGCGCCGGTTGAAAAAAATCGAGCTTTTTCGATTCTCCATTTTCATGCCGTTTTTTTTCTTTCGGTCTCGCGCGAATGAGCTCCAGCTGGAGGTCCGCAAAAAGCTCCATAATCTGTTAAAAATGCTTAGCCGCGTCCCTGGAAGCGTAATCGGGCGTAAAAAGCTAGGTGGAACGGCCCTGGAGCTCCACCTGGAGGTCCCAAAAAAGCTCCATAATCTGTTAAAAATGCTTAGCCGCATCCCTGGAAGCCAAATCGGGCGTGAAAAGTTAGGCGGAACGGCCCTGGAGCTCCACATGGAAGTCCTCAAAAAGCTCCATAATCTGTTAAAAATGCTTAGCCGCGGCCCTGGAAGCCCAATCGGGGGTAAAAAGTTAGGCGGAGCGGCCCTGGAGCTCCAGCCGGAAGTCCGCAAAAAGCTCCATAATCTGTTAAAAATGCTTAGCCGCATCCCTGGAAGGCCAATCGGGCGTAAAAAGTTAGGCGGAACGGCCCTGGAGCTCCACATGGAAGTCCTCAAAAAGCTCCATAATCTGTTAAAAATGCTTAGCCGGGTCCCTGGAAGCCCAATCGGGCGTAAAAGGTTAGGCGGAACGGCCCTGGAGCTCCAGCTGGAGGTCCGCAAAAACCTCCATAATTGGTTAAAAATGCTTAGCCGGGTCCCTGGAAGCCCAATTGGGCGTAAAAGGTTAGGCGGAACGGCCCTGGAGCTCCACATGGAAGTCCCAAAAAAGCTCCATAATTGGTTAAAAATGCTTAGCCGCGTCCCTGGAAGCCTAATCGGGCGTAAAAAGTTAGGCGGAACGGCCCTGGAGCTCCAGCTGGAGGTCCAAAAAAAGCTCCATAATCGGTTAAAAATGCTTAGCCGCGTCCCTGGAAGCGTAATCGGGCGTAAAAAGCTAGGCGGAATGGCCCTGGAGCTCCACCTGGAGGTCCGCAAAAACCTCCATAATCGGTTAAAAATGCTTAGCCGGGTCCCTGGAAGCCCAATCGGGCGTAAAAGGTTAGGCGGAACGGCCCTGGAGCTCCACATGGAAATCCCAAAAAAGCTCCATAATTGGTTAAAAATGCTTAGCCGCGTCCCTGGAAGCCTAATCGGGCGTAAAAAGTTAGGCGGAACGGCCCTGGAGCTCCAGCTGGAGGTCCAAAAAAAGCTCCATAATCGGTTAAAAATGCTTAGCCGCGTCCCTGGAAGCGTAATCGGGCGTAAAAAGCTAGGCGGAATGGCCCTGGAGCTCCACCTGAAGGTCCGCAAAAAACTCCATAATCGGTTAAAAATGCTTAGCCGGGTCCCTGGAAGCCCAATCGGGCGTAAAAGGTTAGGCGGAACGGCCCTGGAGCTCCACATGGAAGTCCCAAAAAAGCTCCATAATTGGTTAAAAATGCTTAGCCGCGTCCCTGGAAGCCTAATCGGGCGTAAAAAGTTAGGCGGAACGGCCCTGGAGCTCCAGCTGGAGGTCCAAAAAAAGCTCCATAATCGGTTAAAAATGCTTAGCCGCGTCCCTGGAAGCGTAATCGGGCGTAAAAAGCTAGGCGGAACGGCCCTGGAGCTCCACCTGGAGGTCCCAAAAAAGCTCCATAATCGGTTAAAAATGCTTAGCCGCGTCCCTGGAAGCCTAATCGGGCGTAAAAAGTTAGGCGGAACGGCCCTGGAGCTCCAGCTGGAAGTCCTCAAAAAGCTCCATAATTGGTTAAAAATGCTTAGCCGCGGCCCTGGAAGCCTAATCGGGTGTAAAAAAATAGGCGGAACGGCCCCCCGAGGACCGGCCGGAGCTCCGCTGGAAGACCAGCGGGCCGTCGAAAATGCTTAGCCGAGGCTCTGGAAGCCTCGCCGGGCATCGCTCGCGGCAGCCGGGGTAGCTCTTAGGTACCAGGGGCAAGCGCTCAGGTACCAGGGGCGAGTGCTCAGGTACCAGGGGTAGGCTCTGATGCAGTACCAGCTTTGGTCTGTTGGTGCGCCAGAGTACGATGAGTTGGTCCCCCTAGTTACTGTACTCATCCCCTTTACCCCCTAATCGCAAAATATAGTCGGCACGTATATGCAGAAGACTTTTTTTTTCTTTTTGAAAATTTTTCTAAGTGCCAGCGGATGCTGGCACACGAACTGTCCGAGCTACGACGGTTCCCCAGTCGGACAGCGATGGTGAGAAAGCGGTCCTGGAGGTCCAATCAAATTTTGCGAATATTTTCTAAGTGTCACCGAGGGCTGACACGCAATCTATCCGAGGCGCGCTGGTTCCCTGGTCGGATCCGAATGGCGAAAATTCGGCCTCTCCAACACGGAGGTCGGTGAGAATTTCAGAATATTTTCTAAGTGCGAGCGTGGGCTGCCGCACAAGCTGTCCGAGCTGCGACGGTTCCCCGGTCGGATCCGAATGGTGAAAATTCGGCCTCTCCACCACGGAAGTCGGTGAGAATTTCAGAATACCGTTTTTTTCCGTGTATACACCGTGTTCCAAATTATTATGCACAACAGAGTTTTATAACATTTTATAGGTTGTTATGAACTGAAATGCTCATCTTTAGAATTTACAGCATTAGGAGGTCATATTTACTGAAATCAAAAGCTATTTCAATCAAAAACATCTAAACAGGTCAAGTTTATAGCATTAGGAGGTCATATTTACTGAAATCAAAAGCTATTTCAATCAAAAACATCTTAACAGGTCAAGTTACATTTTAACATAGGACCCTTTATTTGATAGCAGCTTCACAATTCTTGCATCCATTGACCTTGTGAGTTTTTGGACAGTTTCTGCTTGAATTTCTTTGCAGGATGTCAGAATAGCCTCCCAGAGCTGCTGTTTGGATGTGAACTGCCTCCCACCCTCATGGATCTTTTGCTTGAGGATGCTCCAAAGGTTCTCAATAGGATTGAGGTCAGGGGAGGATGGGGGCCACACCATGAGTTTCTCTCCTTTTATTCCCATAGCAGCCAATGATGCAGAGGTATTCCTTGCAGCATGAGATGGTGCATTGTCATGCATGAAGATGATTTTTCTACGGAAAGCACGGTTCTTCTTTTTGTACCATGGAAGAAAGTGGTCAGTCAGAAACTCCACATACTTTACAGATGTCATTTTCACACCTTCAGGGACCCTAAAGGGGCCAACCAGCTCTCTCCCCATGATTCCGGCCCAAAACATGACTCCGCCACCAGCCTTGTTGGGACATGGTGGCCGTCCACCAACCATCCACGACTCCATCCATCTGGACCATCCAAGGTTGCACGGCACTCATCAGTGAACAAGAATGTTTGAAAATTAGTCTTCATGTAGTCCTGGGCCCACTGCAGCCGTTTCTGCTTGTGAGCGTTGTTTAGGGGTGGCCGAATAGAGGGTTTACGCATAACTGCAAGACTCTGGATGATCCTACACCTTGATGTTCGTGGGACTCCACAGGCACCAGCAGCTTCAAATATCTGTTTGCTCCTCTGTAATGGCATTTTAGCAGCTGCCCTCTTGATCCGATGTTTTTGTCTGGCAGAAACCTTCCTCGTTGTGCCTTTATCTGCACGAACCCGTGCGTGCTCTGAATCAGCCACAAATCTCTTTACAGTACGATGATCACGCTTAAGTTTTCGTGAAATATCTAAGGTCTTCATACCTTGTCCAAGGCGTTGAACTATTTCACGCTTTTCGACAGCAGAGAGATCCTTTTTCTTCCCCATGTTGCTTGGAAATGGTCGTTTGCTTAAAAATGTGGAACGCCTTTCTTAAGTAGTTTTTCCTTAATTGGGCTCACCTGGCAGACTAATCACAGGTGTCTGAGATTGATTTCAGTGATCCAATGAGCGCTGAGACACAATACCGTCCATGAGTTTAATTGAAAAACAAAAAATGTAATCTTTATGACACTTAAATACAATTTGCATAATAATTTGGAACACGGCACCGTGTTCTAAATTATTATGCAAATGATATTTATCTCAGATTTTCCTAAATAGTCGATGCAAATGAGTCAGCATAATTTTCAAGTCATCAACCATTAGTTTAATGAATTCGAATGTTATTGAACAAACCTCCCAATGATAACAGAATTTTTCAGAAAATGTAATCTTTATGACACTTAAATACAATTTGCATAATAATTTGGAACACGGACCGTGTTCCAAATTATTATGCAAATGATATTTATCTCAGATTTTCCTAAATAGTCGATGCAAATGAGTCAACATAATTTTCAAGTCATCAACCATTAGTTTAATGAATTCGAATGTTATTGAACAAACCTCCCAATGATAACAGAATTTTTCAAAAATAAAAAACTTAAAATGCACTGTTCCAAATTATTACGCACAACAGAGTTTTATAACACATGGAAGTCCCAAAAAAGCTCCATAATTGGTTAAAAATGCGTAAAAAGCGAGGGGGAAGGCCCCCAAAGCACCGGCTGGAGCTCCGCAAAAAGCTCCATAACCTGTTAAAAATGCTTAGCCGGGTGCCTGGAAGCCTCCTCGGGCGTAAAAAGCGAGGGGGAAGGCCCCCAAAGCACCGGCTGGAGCTCCGCAAAAAGCTCCATAATCTGTTAAAAATGCTTAGCCGGGTGCCTGGAAGCCTCCTCGGGCGTAAAAAGCGAGGGGGAAGGCCCCCAAAGCACCGGCTGGAGCTCCGCAAAAAGCTCCATAACCTGTTAAAAATGCTTAGCCGGGTGCCTGGAAGCCTCCTCGGGCGTAAAAAGCGAGAAGGAAGGCCCCCAAAGCACCGGCTGGAGCTCCGCAAAAAGCTCCATAATCTGTTAAAAATGCTTAGCCGGGTGCCTGGAAGCCTCCTCGGGCGTAAAAAGCGAGGGGGAAGGCCCCCAAAGCACCGGCTGGAGCTCCGCAAAAAGCTCCATAATCTGTTAAAAATGCTTAGCCGCGTCCCTGGAAGCCCAATCGGGCGTAAAAAGTTAGGCGGAACGGACCTGGAGCTCCACATGGAATAATAAATAATAATAATAATTTAAAAAAAAAAAAAAAAAAATTCTAATTGCGATTGGGGCTGGCCGGCGGGGCTTCCTTGAAAGCCAACCCGCCCTCCGAGCTCTCCCTCCGGGCGTGGGTAAGTGTCCGCGCTACGTTATGGAAGCAAAAAATAAAAAATCTAAGTGCGAGTGCTGGTGTATTTACTCGTCGTGTCCACCGGAGGGAGGCAATTCCCCGCCGCAGCTGCAGCGGCAGCTTTGAAACGTCATCCCGGCCGCCTGGAACTCTGCGCGGGGGGGCGATGCGTCCCGTGCGAGGTAGCGGGTCGCGCTGCGCGGTCAGCCGAGCCGAATTGGGCCCGTTGGACGCCTAATAATGCTCCGCGATCTCCGCCGCGGTGCTTCAAAAGCGTCCACCCGCTCTCCTGGTGCTATTTTCGGCCATCTCGCGCGTGTGCACGGCCTGCCGGTGCCCCCGCGAGCGCGTGGGGAAGTCACAAAGTTCCCTCGGACGGCGTTGGCTGCGTTCGCGGCCCGCTGGAAGTCATTATTGCTCCGCGATCACCGCCGCGGTGCTTAAAAAGCGTCCATCCGCTCTCCCGGAGCTTTTTTTCGGCCATCTCGCGCATGTGCACGGCCTGCCGGTGGCCCCGCGAG
This sequence comes from Syngnathus typhle, assembly GCF_033458585.1. NCBI lineage: Eukaryota > Metazoa > Chordata > Actinopteri > Syngnathiformes > Syngnathidae > Syngnathus > Syngnathus typhle. The sequence continues at coordinate 629,946 of NC_083744.1, forward strand.
CGCGTGGGGAAGTCACAAAGTTCCCTCGGACGGCGTTGGGTGCGTTCGCGGCCCGCTGGAAGTCATTAATGCTCCGCGCCCGGTACATTATGGATATTAAATTAGAAAAAAAAAAAAGGAATTCTTATTTTTTTGATTATTATTATTTATTTTTTTATACTGGCCGGCGGGGCTTCCTTGAAACCAAACCCGCCCTCCGAGCTCTCCTGGTTCCCCGGTCGGCCGCGAATGTCGAAAATTCGGCCTCTCCACCACGGAGGTCGGTGAGAATTTCAGAATATTTTCTAAGTGCGAGCGTGGGCTGCCGCACAACTTGTCCGAGTGCCGACGGTTCCCCGGTCGGCCCCGAATGTCGAAAATTCGGCCTCTCCACCACGGAGGTCGGTGAGAATTTCAGAATATTTTCTAAGTGCGAGCGTGGGCTGCCGCACAACTTGTCCGAGTGCCGACGGTTCCCCGGTCGGCCGCGAATGTCGAAAATTCGGCCTCTCCACCACGGAAGTCGGTGAGAATTTCAGAATATTTTCTAAGTGCGAGCGTGGGCTGCCGCACAACTTGTCCGAGTGCCGACGGTTCCCCGGTCGGCCCCGAATGTCGAAAATTCGGCCTCTCCACCACGGAGGTCGGTGAGAATTTCAGAATATTTTCTAAGTGCGAGCGTGGGCTGCCGCACAACTTGTCCGAGTGCCGACGGTTCCCCGGTCGGCCCCGAATGTCGAAAATTCGGCCTCTCCACCACGGAAGTCGGTGAGAATTTCAGAATATTTTCTAAGTGCGAGCGTGGGCTGCCGCACAACTTGTCCGAGTGCCGACGGTTCCCCGGTCGGCCCCGAATGTCGAAAATTCGGCCTCTCCACCACGGAAGTCGGTGAGAATTTCAGAATATTTTCTAAGTGCGAGCGTGGGCTGCCGCACAACTTGTCCGAGTGCCGACGGTTCCCCGGTCGGCCCCGAATGTCGAAAATTCGGCCTCTCCACCACGGAAGTCGGTGAGAATTTCAGAATATTTTCTAAGTGCGAGCGTGGGCTGCCGCACAACTTGTCCGAGTGGCAACGGTTCCCCGGTCGGCCGCGAATGTCGAAAATTCGGCCTCTCCACCACGGAGGTCGGTGAGAATTTCAGAATATTTTCTAAGTGCGAGCATGGGCTGCCGCACAAGCTGTCCGAATTGCGACGGTTCTCCTTTCGGACCCGAATCGCGAAAATTCGGCCTCTCCACCACGGAAGTCGGTGAGAATTTCAGAATATTTTCTAAGTGCCAGCGTGGGCTGCCGCACAAGCTGTCCGAATTGCGACGGTTCTCCTTTCGGACCCGAATCGCGAAAATTCGGCCTCTCCACCACGGAAGTCGGTGAGAATTTCAGAATATTTTCTAAGTGCCAGCGTGGGCTGCCGCACAAGCTGTCCGAGTGCCGACGGTTCCCCGGTCAGCCGCGAATGTCGAAAATTCGGCCTCTCCACCACGGAAGTCGGTGAGAACTTCAGAATATTTTCTAAGTGCGAGCGTGGGCTGCCGCACGTTCCGTCCGAGTGCCGACGGTTCCCCGGTCGGCCCCGAATGTCGAAAAATGGGCCTCTCCACCACGGAGGTCGGTGAGAATTTCAGAATATTTTCTAAGTGCGAGCGTGGGCTGCCGCACGTTCCGTCCGAGTGCCGACGGTTCCCCGGTCGGCCCCGAATGTCGAAAATTCGGCCTCTCCACCACGGAAGTCGGTGGGAATTTCAGAATATTTTCTAAGTGCCAGCGTGGGCTGCCGCACAAGCTGTCCGAATTGCGACGGTTCCCGTCGGCCACAAATGGCGAAAAATCAGCCTCTCCACCTGGAGCTCGCGCCAACTCAGGCGAATATTTTCTAAGTGCCTACGGCTCTTGCGCCGTAATGTGTCCGCTTTGGCTGGTTCCCGCGGTCGGCCACAATTGCCGAAAAATCAGCCTCTCCTGCTGGAGCTCGCGCCAACTCAGGCGAAAAATTTCTAAGTGCCAACGGCTCTTGCGCCGTCAAGTGTCCGCTTTGGCTGGTTCCCGCGGTCGGCCACAAATGGCGAAAAATCAGCCTCTCCTGCTGGAGCTCGCGCCAACTCAGGCGAAAAATTTCTAAGTGCCAACGGCTCTTGCGCCGTCAAGTGTCCGCTTTGGCTGGTTCCCTCGGTCGGCCACAAATGGCGAAAAATCAGCCTCTCCACCTGGAGCTCGCGCCAACTCAGGCGAATATTTTCCAAGTGCCTACGGCTCTTGCGCCGTAATGTGTCCGCTTTGGCTGGTTCCCGCGGTCGGCCACAAATGGCGAAAAATCAGCCTCTCCACCTGGAGCTCGCGCCAACTCAGGCGAAAAATTTCTAAGTGCCAACGGCTCTTGCGCCGTAAAGTGTCCGCTTCGGCTGGATCCCGTGGTCGGCCGCAAATAGCGAAAAATCAGCCTCTCCTTCTGGAGCTCGCGCCAACTTTGGCGAAAAATTTCTAAGTGCCAACGGCTCTTGCGCCGTAAAGTGTCCGCTCTGGCTGGTTCCCGCAGTCGGCCGCAAATAGCGAAAAATCAGCCTCTTGCCCTGGAG